>NC_036839.1:7426911-7449435 GCF_002910315.2 Salvelinus sp. IW2-2015 | reverse complement strand
TTCTTTCTCCCCATTGCTACAATACAAGCACTGAAGATATATGGTGGGTTATGTGTCACGCTCGTGTCCTCCTCATCTGAGGAGGAGTAGTTGGAAGGATCGGAGGACCAATATGCAGCGTGGTAAGTGTTCATCTTGATATTTATTTAAAAGAGAACACTGAACGACACATAGACAATCACCCACAACCCACAATGACAAAACAGGCTACCTAAATATGGTTCCCAATCAGAGACAACGACTAACACCTGCCTCTGATTGAGAACCATATCAGGCCAAACACAGAAACAGACAAACTAGACATTCAACATAGAATGCCCACTCAGATCACACCCTGACCAAACAAAACATATAAACATACAAAGCAAACTATGGTCAGGGCGTGACATTATGTTGAGTATGGATGAGATGCACATGTAATTMCTACATTATCATTAAAGCGACAGGACATGAAAAACAAACAGTGTTCATGGAAACAATATGGACTTAGCTTCACTAGTGTTCTATGGAGTCTCTGCACAACAGACAAGAGGAAGATTGTTGAAAACCCAGTGTTGAGTCTCTCCCTCTTACCCCTTCCCTCTTTCGCCACTGGGGAAATATCAGGGCTGGCTCTCTAATGAAATGCATCCATGGGAGAAGTTTAAAGCCATTCCTAGTGCTGATAKAATCCTCGGAAAATCCGTGTTCCACTCACTCTCCATTTAGAGCACAATTCCCCCCTCCTCCCCCACACACAACCAACCATAACCACGCAAAACAAACGCACGTGGTGGAATGGAAGCGAAGACCCTGACGTTGTCTTATTGCGAGATGGCTTTTTCTGCATTGGACCATGCTTGCAAAAGTTGCATTCAGATTGGACTACAGTATGTATTGCAAACAGCAGTGAACATACCAGTATAAAATATTTAAAGTGTTCTGATTCTTTACCCTTCTCCAGAAGTGTGCACTTGTTCACTCCCCCTCATTTATATGGGCACAAGGCGAGACCCAAATGCAGACACAGGAGGCAGATGGTAGAGCTCCGATATTTATTATAACAAAGGGAGTAGGCAAAGGCAGGTCGGGGACAGCCGAGAGTTCATAAACCAGGTCAGAGTCCAAACAGTACCAGATGATAGACAGTCTTGAGGTCAGGCCAGGCAGGGGTCAGAAACCAGATCCAAGTCCAAAAACAGTACAAGGGGATAGGCAGGCTGGTAGTCAGAACTGGCAGAGTGGTGAGGCAGGCGGGTTCGGAGTCAGGACAGGCAAGGGTTGAAACCAGGAGGACTAGAAACAAATACAGACTGGGGAAAAATAGGAGCAAGGAAAAACGCTGGTTGACTTGGCAAACAAGACGAAGCTGGCACAGAGAGACAGGAAGCACAGGGATATATACACCGGGGATAATAAGTGACACCTGAAGGGGGTGGAGACAATCACAAGGACAGGTGAACCAGATCAGGGTGTGACATCATGCATTTAAAATGAAGGGACTGGTGCAGGTAAGGCTGGATGGAGTTTCCACCATATTTCTTAGACCAGTCCATTCCTTTTAAACCCATGAGTGGGGCATACCAGTCCACACTTTAGGAGAATGGTAGAGAATCAGAACGTAGCCATTGATTTTACTACAGATTTTACTACAGATTTTACTACAAACAAAAACCTCTCATTACACGTCCAATCCCCTTGTTATTTCGACTCCTACAATTTGGACTCAATAAGCTTGGAAAGAGGATACGACACAAATGTAAAAATGTAAACAGTTTGGCCACCTTTTTGGAGAGCATGCCTCCAAAAATGAACACTCATCCAAAACTGATGAGGTGGCCCAGTTGTGTTTGCATTTTACAGATTGTGATGCAATCCACTTTCCAATGCTTAATCTGCTTGTGAATTTAAAATCGGCAATCCGCAGTTGAAACAAAACGGAGGGTACTCCCTGCCTCGGTTTCGGTAAAAAGCTGAGGGATGGGGCTGGAGAAATGTAACCACTCTCAAATTCATAGACAGAGCTATGGATGTAAGGACTATGGACATAGGACATTTTAAGCATGTTTTGAGACTATAATTATAGTGTTTGTTTACATTTACTTTGATTACAAAAATTTGAGTAAACCGAGCCATATTTTGGATTCTGATGGGGTACAACAATTGAACTAAGCTCATATTCTTCAAGAATCAATTGGTACATTGATTTTGCAACTGCAGACTGCCCCTTTATTAAGGCCCTAGATAGTATGTCAGCTCAGGAGTYAGGAGAAGACGGTCCCCTAAAAAGCAATCGTGAAATTCCAGGCACAGTAAAAAAGGCCAAAGGGTATGAGAAGGAATCAAAACAGGCCTGCTGTCTCCATTCTTTACTTTCCACAAAATGTATGCGCTCACTACTGTAAATCTCTCTGGATAGAGTGTCTGCTAGATGACTAAAATGCAAAATGTAGGTAGGGCAGTGTGTGAAAACAAAGACCCGCCTTTGGAGCGCTCCACGCAAGCCGGAACATTTGACAATAACCCAGCACATTGAGTAATTAGCCAATCATTTCTTATATGTGGCGGTCTCTCTGACGTCAATACTGTACCTTCCGAGATTCGTCCTATTTCCCCCGCACCTTTGTAACTTTCATTGCGTAACACTGCTTTTGGCAGCTGCTCTGTGCATGGGTGTTACATGGGTTCGTGGCGGTGGGCGGTGGAGGGAGCTCCCACAGGTGGTAGGGGAGGCTAATCGAGGGTAGGGAGGGGGCACACTGACCTCAATCTAACTGACCATTTCATTTTGGAGGCTAGTGCGTGTGCGTGTGTGTAAGGTGCAAACTCTTATTGGCTCAGCGTAACATGAAGGATACTGTACATGACATACGCAGACAACTCCTATCCTTTGGGAAACTCGACACAAACACAACGGAAGTTACAGAGGCTCAAACAGTTACCAAACATGCTGACTGTTTGGAGCCATTCACTTACATCGTAAACTCAGGGGGGTTTAAATGGATGTGCCATAACGCGTAGCCTAGATTTGCAGGTTATTTGCCGGTGGAAACGGAGACAATAAAACAAATAAGATCCATAAATGATCTGTGTGTCGGATGGCAGCACTGAGAAGCAAGTCTGGCTTTACTTTGCTCTATTGCTTTCGGGCTTTGGCGCTGATTTCATGTAAACCAGGAAGGGGGATTATCAGCAATCCCTCTCACTCACTCAGGTTTTAGGAGGAGTTTGCTGAGGATTACTTTCCCATCTGACGCCGAGWTGATTGCTGCGTTATCATTATTATTATATGCCTTGGGTATGCAGACCTATGTGTATGTGTGCTGTCCTGTTTTTTCACTGCTTGGGATGAAGTGGGATGGCATGGCAGGGAAAGATTGTTGACATGATTAATGGCACATGTACGAGCATCWAGCCGATTCGACGACAACAGGGTAACAACACTTTATTACAGTGTCCCTTTGACACGGACATGACAGTTTCAAAAAATATAACATAAGCTGTCATCATATGAACTTGAGTATACCTGAACACTGTTTACATACTCCTTGAGTGGTCCTTATGTAACCCCTTTTCAAAACCAGTGGGTCCAAAACGCTGCTTTAGTCAAGCTAATTTCCACACTATGAATTATGKGACTGACTTCAGTTCCATTTTGTGCACCAAAATGTTTGTTTACTCCCTCACTTCCTTCAAAACAGACATTTACTAAGCAATGAGTCAGTGTCCTATGTTGATTCTGAATCATACGTATTCGCACTCTGTAAAGTTGCAGAAGAGTGATTGCCCGTGTGGGAATCTCTGGTTTCGGCTTGTGTGTTTGCTCTCCCTCGTCTATAAGTGCCCAGAGCAGGGTTGGCTGGGTTTCTGCTTGTGTGGATGCATAGATCCCATGCCATCTGATGTCAACAAGCTTTTTAGACCCTTTCATCCACTCGTGTGACTAGACAAAAGTCCTCCAGATCAAGATTGTCATTGGCACTTAGAAAGCAGGCCACCAGAAACCAGATCAGGTGGTTTAACAGTCCAATGACAATGTCAGGACCAATTTGATCATTGTGCGTCACAGGAACTTGGCGTAAAAGAGACATTTCAGGGACACAAACATGTCTTATATATATGTCTTCTCCTGAGTGCAATGAAAAAAAGATTGGCTGAAATCCACTCTCTATCAGTAGGAAAAGACTGAACTCACCCAATTCCTGAAAAGAAACAATAATGTGCAAACTTTATTACTCCTCCTAAAGCCGCCTCATATCGTTGAACTCCGTGAGGAGAGGGGAATGTGGAAATGATAGAGCTGTCATGATGAGCTCTCTGGAAAGCAGACCATAGCCACATCACTATCACGGAGTTGTTTTAATTATAAGATTTGCTTTATGAAACAGAGCCTTTACTCACTGGGGGAGAACTCAAACTGGTAATTAGGCAGATATCGTTTGACAAGTGCTGGTGTTATAAAACACAGGGTAGGAGACCTCTTGGATTCGCTCATATTTTAATGTCGTCTCAGGATAGGAATTCTCGCTAAGATGTTCACATTATGATGATGATGAGGACATAAGACTAMAGTGCAACGTGGTCTCAACTAGGCTCTCAATAACTAGGCTCTCAAGTTGGTTCTCAATTAGTCTTGCCACAAAAAGCATCTTAGTTCACCCCATCCATGAAATCGTATTCATTGTGATCTACAAAACAAGAACGGATCCTAAATCCGCACTCTTTGCTCAACTTTGAGACACATGATAGATACATCTCCAGTTGACTATGTGCTATATGGGAGTTTAGGGAGGGACTGTGGTCACCCATTCAGGCTAAACTTTCCCTCTTTCCTCAAAGGGTCACGAAGCTAAAGGGATATTGATTTGTGCCCCCCGATCACAGCCGCAGTTCAAAGAGCCATTCAACAAGGCCGTCGCAACACGGCATCCTGACACATCATGTGGTATTTTGAGCCATTTTGTCTTTTCAAAGAGCCGTCAAAGCCGTATTAAATGCCCTGCGCCGGCACCGAAGACACACACACACACCACCCAGGCTCCAACRAAACAAAAGGAACAACATCTCGCTTCCTACACCAATTCCCTTCCTCTAAATACAATTAAAATCAACAGGCTTTCTTGCGTGCTCCGGGAATCTACGCTCCATAGGGCCCAGAATAGCTCGTTTGTTTACCACAATCCCATTGACACAAGGAGCTTGATCGTAGCAGGCTCCGATGCTCAGGCTAACCTTCTTTCTCCCAGAGAAGAGTTCAGTCCTGCTTTCCCAGGGTATAGAGAGAGAGCCTGGGCGGGACAGCACCTAGACTGGAGGTGGTGACCTTCTTAATGGGACAACTCTGGGAGGAGGATTTGATAGTCGGATATACCAGGACAGGAGAGAGAGGGGGGACCAGAAGTAAAGACCAGAAACATGCACCCACATAGAAACAAACAGAAATGCGCAAACACACACACACCCATGAACACCAATTGGTACAAACAGGCACGCACACAACAATTTGTCTTACATTCCCCTCAGAGCCTGCGGTTTTAGACCCGGTATGACTGCTTCCCCTCTCACGCCGGTGACGTCAACGGGGACCGAGAGGCCCCGGCGATTACCCAGTGTAGCGGGCGTAAGCCGAGGATGATAACTTGCATAGGTCATCCCCGTTGTCATTTTTTCAAGGCATTACTTAACCCTTTAGAACCCATAGCGTCCGTCAACGGCCTTGTTTTTATAACAATGATACAGTGTCTGTGTCAATATCGCAAAATGAACATATTCGCATGGCTGTTGTCATCAACTAGAAACCCGGTATGCTGTCATTTGACTTTATTTTACTCAAAATTATGACAGAGACCGACTTTTCATTGTGGAAGAGGCTGTATCTACAGCATGTTGGTTGGTGATACGGATTCGGGCACGTCCTTGCACTTTGAAAAGCGATGATGTCGAGGTGAGTGAAATAAGTCAACAGCAGATGTATGTTTGGTGTTGTCGATGTTTGATGCTGTGAAACTTGGGCAATRGCTCTGACTAGCAAGTCCTGTCATGACTAATTGGTTGATACAGGCGAGCACATCAGCGGTGGAGCAGGAGTTCAAATGATTGCTCTCTGTCTCATGGGAATAGTTGCAGTGTTTAGCTGTGTATATACAGTAGTCAGCTAACTAGTTGGTCGTTTTGTCTGATTTCTACTGATGTAATTCGTATGGGAACGGCCCAAGCTGCTTGCTTTAACTAGATAGCTATCTAGCTAGTCTGTCAGGCAAGAAAAGTYGTGTGTGGCGGTAAATTTGGGCTGCGCTCGCAAAGYGTCAACCTCAGCTGTCACTTTCACAAGCTAGCCATACAGACAACGAGGTAACTAGCCACCGAAATGGAGATGAGAGTAATTTGTGTTTATCTGTCGTGCTTAGGTCATGGTTTTTCATGTTTGCAAGGTACAGATATGCATAGGCTATACAGTGCATTCAGAAAGTATTCTGACCCCTTGACTTTTTCCACATTTTGTTACATTACAGGCTTATTAAAAAATGRAAARAAAACGGAAATATCATATTCACATAACAATTCAGACCCTTTACTCAGTACTTTGTTTAAGTACATTTGGCAGTGATTACAGCCTCTAGTCTTCTTGGGTATGACGCTACAAGCTTGGCACACCTGTATTTGGGGAGTTTCTCCCAGTTTTCTCTGCAGATCCACTCAAGTTCTCTCAGGTTGGATGGAGAGCTTCACTGCACAACTGATTTGTTTAACACTATTTTGGTTACTACATCATTCCATATGTGTTATGTCATATATTATTCATATTATTCTACAATGTAGAAAATAGTAAAAATAAAGAAAAACCCTGGAATGAGTAGGTGTGTCCCAACTTTTGACTGGTACCGTACATATGCAAACCATGAACTGAGAAACAATCTGGCCACTACGGGCTTCATAAAATGATTTTGATTGATTGAAAGTGCTGTATACATGATGATACTGTTTGCTGTGTGTGTGTGTGTGTGTGTGTGTGTGTGTGTGTGTGTGTGTGTGTGTGTGTGTGTGTGGGTGGAATGGGAGGAGGCGTGTAACTATCACACAATTTATTATGGAAACCCCTAAGCGTTGATTATTAGGAAGAGAGTAGCTGTGTTCGAATACTTATACTAACCGTACTATTTGTGACGTAAATTGAGTTTGTAGTATGCTTATTGGTCATAGTATGGATATAGTTAGTATGCCAAAAGTTCCCGGATGTTGTACTACATTTTCAAAAATACGAAGTATACAAGCAGTGAACATTATTTCKGTGCTTTTAGGGCCCATAATGCAATTCTTCAGAAAACAAAAATTCAGATTTGAAGAAAATGGCGGAAGATATGCAGTCGAAGTCCGACGAAAGCATATACAAATGAGTTGCTTTAACTAATTATGACACATCTTAAGAAATGTYRAGCAATGTAATTAAGTAATGACTTTTCAAATACGTTACGTTGGCTGACAATTTGTTGGCTACGCTAGCCTTACGAACCGCATAGCATATCATTACAGCAGTTGCTTGTATGTTCCGGTATGTTACCTAGCTACCTAACGTTAGTTGGCTACTAATACATCGAACTTGCCAGTATATTAACTATATCCTATCAAACTAACTACTCAACGTTTATAGACTTGATCATTAACATCATTCTTAGCTTAGCTAAGTTGTATAGTTGTTGTGCTTTCTCAATGGACATTGTTAATGAAGTTGTAAGATGTCTAGCTAGGAATTTGTTATGCTAACAAGCTAGCAAGAAGTTGCACAGTTCAACTTCCGATAGACAGGCGAAGCGCTAGTACACTCAACTGAAAGGATACTGTTCATTTACAGTATACTAAAATTAACTAATGACTATATAGTATGTATCACAGCACAAACTCATTAAGTATGTAGTATACAGTATGTTAGGAAGAGATGAAGGAAGAGAGAGGCAGTGTGAGAGAGTGAGAGAGATGATGTTCCTGTATCCTATTTATCCCTCCCTCTGTCAAATCAAATCAAATGTTACTGGTCAAATACACATATTTAGATGTTATTGCGGGTTTAGCGAAATGCTTGTGTTCCTAGCTCCAATTGTGCAGTAATATCTAACAATTCACAACAATACACACAAACCTAAAAGTAAAATAATGGAATTAAGAAATATATAAATATTAGGACAAGCAATTTCAGAGTGGCATTGACTAAAATATAGTAGAATAGAATAAAGTATAGACACATGAAATGAGTAAAGCTGTATGTTAACATTATTAAAACGAGACTAGTGATCCATTATTAAAGTGACCAGTGATTCCATGTCTATGTATATAGGGCAGCAGCCTCTACGGTGCAGGGAAGAGTAACCGGGAGGTAGCTGGCTTGTGATRGCTATTTAACAGTCTGATGGCCTTGAGAGAGAAGCTGTTWTTCAGTCTCTCGGTCCCAGCTTTGATGCACCTGTACTGACCTCGCCTACAGAATGATAGCGGGGTGAACAGGCCAGGGCTCGAGTGGTTGGTGTCCTTGATGAACTTTTTGGCCTTCCTGTGACATCGTTGCTGTAGGTGTCCTGGAGGGCAGGCAGTGTGCCCCCAGTGATGCGTTGGGCAGACCGCACCACCCTCTGGAGAGCCCTGCGGTTGCGTGCGGTGCGGTTGCCATACCAGGCCGTGATACAGCCCGACAGGATGTTCTCAATTGTGCATCTGTAAAAGTTTGTGAGGTTCTTAGGGGCCAAGACAAATTTCTTCAGTCTCCTGTGGTTGAAGAGGCACTGTTGTGCATTCTTCACCACACTGTCCGTGTGGATGGACCATTTCAGATTGTCAGTAAAGTGTACGCAGAGGAACTTGAAGCTTTCCACCTTCTCCACTGCAGTCCCGTCAAAGTGGATCGGGGGAGTGCTCCCTCTGCTTTTTCCTGAAGTCCACGATCAGCGTTTTGTTGACGTTGAGGGAGAGGTTATTTTCCTGGCAMCACTCCACCAGGGCCCTCACCTCCTCCCTGTAGGCTGTCTCGTCATTGTTGGTAATCAGGCCTACTATGGTTGTTTTCGTCTGCAAACTTGATGATTGAGTTGGAGGTGTGTGTGACCATGCAGTCATGGGTGAACAGGGACTACAGGAGGTGGCTGAATATGCACCCTTGTGGTGCCCCTGTGTTGAGGATCAGCAAAGTGGAGGTGTTGTTTCCTACCTTCACCACCTGGGATGGCCCGACAGGAAGTCCAGGACCCAGTTGCACAGGGCGGGGTTCAGACTCAGGGCCCAGAGCTTGATGATGAGCTTGGAGGGTACTATGGTGTTGAAGGCTGAGCTGTAGTCAATGAATAGCATTCTTACATAGGTATTGCTCTTGTCCAGGTGGGACAGGGCAGTGTGCTGTGCAATGGCGATTGCATCGTATGTGGATCTATTGGGGAGGTAAGCAAATTGAAGTGGGTCTAGGATGTCAGGTAAGGTAGAGGTGATACGGTCCTGAACTAGCCTCTCAAAACACTTCATGATGACAGAAGTGAATGCCATGGGGCTATAGTCATTTAGTTCAGATACCTTTGCTTTCTTGGGTACAGGAACAATGGTGGACATCTTGAAGGAAGTGGGGACAGCAGACTGGGATAGGGARAGATATAATATGTCCATAAAAACTCCAGCCAGCTGTTATTCACATGCTCTGAGGACGCGGCTAGGGATGCCGTCTGGGCCGGCAGCTGACGCTGGGCCGCGTCATTGGCACTGTGTTATCCTCAAAGCGGGCGAAGAAGGTGTTTACCTCGTCTGGGAGCAAGACGACTGTGTCCACGACGTGGCTGGTTTACCCTTTGTTATCCGTGATTGTCTGTACGTACGTCACATACGTCTCGTGTCTGAGGCATTGAATTGCGACTCCACTTTGTCTCTGTACTGACGTTTTGCCTGTTTGCTTGCCTTACAGAGGGAATAGCTACACTGTTTGTATTCAATCATATTCCCAGTCACCTTGCCATGGGTAAGTTTAGCGTGAATGCTGCCATCTAGCCACAGTTGCTGGTTTGAGTAGGTTTTAATAGTCACAGTGGGAACAACATCCCTTATACACTTCCTGATKAACTCAGTCATCGTGTCTGTGTATACACCAATGTTATTATCTGAGGTTACCTGGAACATATCCCAGTCCGCGTGATMARAACAATCTTGAAGCATGGATTCCGATTGGTCAGACCAGCGTTGAATAGACCTTAGCACGGGTACTTCCTGTTTGAGTTTCTGCCTATAGGAAGGAAGGAGCAAAATGGGGTTGTGATCTGATTTGCCGAAGGGAGGGCGGGGGAGGGCCTTGTAGGCATCCCGGGGAGAGAGAATAGCAGCGGTTGAGTGTTTTCCCAGCGCGAGTACTATAGTCAATGTGACGGTAGAACTTCGGTAGCATTTCCTCAAATTTGCTTTGTTAAAATCCCCAACTACAATAAATGCGGCCTCAGGATATGTGGTTTCCAGTTTGCATAAAGTCCAGTGTAGTTCCTTGAGGGCCGTCGTGGTATTGGCTTGAGGGGGAATATACACGGCTGTGACTATAACCAAAGATAATTATTTGGAGAGGAGGAGGAAGAGCAAAAGGAGGATGCAGAGGTAGAAGAGGAAACAGAGGGAGGGTAGGAGGAAGCATAGGGGGGGAGCAGAGGGAGAGGAGGAGCACGGGGAAGAGTGTGTCTGCCCCCACCATTCACCCTTGTACCACACAGCCTGGGACTAGAGTGACAGTGGCAGGGGTTTTGGAGTTGTTTTGAAAAGTGTCTGTTTTATTTCTCCAGATCTGGTGTTTAAGATCAACCTGTCCGCCACCACATCCAATTCACTGAATTATTGTCAAAATAGACTATTTGTACATTTTGTGTCAGGCCTGGTCTGCACTAAATCGTATAGAGAGAGGTTATCTACATTTTGAAATAAATACTTGTTTGTATTTTTACATTGTTACAGAAGTAACAATCTTTGTCAATCCAATAGCCTAYGTTGTGTGGGTTTTGAAATACTTTATGATTGTTGTCCTTTGGTCACATTTTTTATGAAACATATTTATATGTAAATAATATTTATAAGTATAATATAATATACTTGGTACATTTTGATTGAGAAATTTAGTCAAATGTACTAAAATGTAAATAATCTAGGGTGTTGTGTTGTGTTAATCATTTTTGATAGTGMGTGTCTTCACACAATGGAAGACAAAATTTGTGTTATTCCTATTGACATGAATGTGGTGTCATATTAAAGAAGAGGTTGTGCTCTTTCAAAACTAMGTTAACTTGTAATTGTCATTTGTCCTTTGATCTATATCTGTTTGAAATGTGTGAGAAAATGTTGTATTTATTAAGGATCACCATTAGCTACTCCCGAGGCAGAAGCTACTCTTCCTGGGGCCGCCAAAATGTTAAAAACCTTACAAAACATTCATTACAGAATTCACAACACACTAAGGGGTCTAAAGGGTTAAAACATGCAAATGACGCACAACTCAACCCAATCGCAACAGAGGGGTATACCACAAAGCAGGATCAATGACTTAAGAGGTGGTCTGTTGTGTACAGTCGACAGCTGCTATATCGTGGAGGGTCATCGAGATGTGTAGTGTTTAGGCCCGGGATGCTGGGCTGAAGAGGGGCACTCTATTAGAGCGTAAACTATGGTCAGATCAGTGAGAAGGAGGCTCAACAATTGCCCTCTGAGCAGGTTTGTGAGTGTGTGCTTTTGTTTGGGAGTCTATGTGTGTGTCTGAGTGAGTGAGAGAGTGAGAGAGAGAGAGAGCGGAGAGAGAGAAAGCCTTACGTGTCTATAAATAGCTGCATTTCACCCGCCACTGCTCCAGCAACCGGGGCAGCTCTCAGCACGCCCTCTCTCGTTCACTCTCTCCCATTCTGCCCCCCTTCTATCTCCAGTCCCTCTACACTTAACTCTTTCGGACCTGGTCTGCTCCCACACAAATAGGGGGCTCTACCACCACAGTGAAGCTGCTATAGGTTAATCAAGAAGGAGGGTCTGGGACGAAGAGGGGATGGCCACAGGGATGGTTTCGTGGCTAWGGCGCTAATGGTTGGTAGCCAATGGGATGGATAAGGTAGTTAGCGATGGAGTCTCGCTAGCTCAGTCGGTGGCCATGGGGGTCAAGTGGTCCATTCTCATCAGGTTAAATTGTAGTGTGTGTGTGGTGGTGGTGGTGGGGGGTAAACATGGTATAAGAACACGTTGCGTGTTGCCAGTTCTAGTAAACCTAGCTTAATTTGACCCGAAAACAGTGATGTGTGTGTAGTCAGAGGTAAAAACATGTCAACACATGAACACAAGTAACTGGGGAAAAAGTGAGCAAGAGAGACAAAGAGAAAGAGAAATGAACTCAAATAACGACATTTCCTCTTCAGCCGAGTCATTCATCAACCCACTGCTTGAGAACCCTCTCCAGACACCAGTGTTGGCACGAGGTTAGCGGACCCACGGTCTCCCCAAAGTGACGGTTCTCATTAGCCGGCACCACCTCCGCTAGAGGAACCCCCGTTAGCTCATTTATTTAGCTAGYGTCTAACGTGAGAGTGTGGGCGGTTGACAAACCTCCCTTCCACTCTCCCGGCACAAGTCTGACGTGTTGCCTCATTGTACAATATGTAAACATTTAAAATGTTGTTTCGCTAGTAATGTTGTTCCACTAGTATCTGCCCATTTCACTCTGTCAAAATGTTTTCTCTTGTTTTGTGCCAACTGGACACAACCCAGGTGTGTATGACTTCACACCRTGTCGGTCAAGAGAAGTCAAGTTTCTCAGTATCTGGGATACTGTAGTTGCTCTTATTTCAGAACTGCCTGAGACCAGCTAAGATGTCTCCCTTTTCTACTTTGTCTATGCAAAAGTGCACATTATGCCAAATCGCAGTGACATGACTGCATCTCTATGTTTATGAATGACGGCCCAATTGCCTAATGGGAAACAAACTAGGGAAGGCGGGTGGGGCACGTTAGGGTTTTTCTCTAGCTAAGCAGGACTTGTAAAGCCATTTTTCTATCTCAGGTGAGACTATTCCCAACGATCCAATTGATTTGCACCAGTGGTTGTGAGAAGACAAAATGGCCACTGTACATAATTCGGAACTTCATGCACTTTGTCCAAAAAAGTCCCCGAATGACCTTGGGGGAAAACAAGCCATTAGATCAGGTATATCTAAACATTCCATGAGGGGAGCACAAGATGTAGCCTATAGGCAACTTTCTACTAGGAATTCAGCATTAAACATCAACAATCTAAACCCCTGAATCCTTGCTTCTCAGAACTCGGAGGCGCCGTTCGCTGCTCTCTTTTACTGCTAACCCAGTAAAAACTTAGCATGTGGCATCTTAATAACGTCCTCTTCTGGTTGTACATCGGTTTTCTGGTTGGGAAGATCTCGTATGGTTGAGAAGACGTCATAAAGACAATTTTAATCCGTTTCTGTCTGCTGGGAACCATGGCAACAAGTCAAAAGGCAATTCCAGAAACACATAGCCTTGGGGATGGTAGCTGAGCAATGAGCATCAGCGCTGACGTCCGAGGTGGCCTGTTTGTTTGTTTGGATGATGCAYGTCCCAGATTAAAATACGTCACAATCCATGGGAGAGATGATAAGAGGTAATCTGGTAAAGAGCAACAATGACCGAGGCTGAACCAGCTGTCTTACCCAGATTGACAGAGAGAAGGCCTGAGAGGAGAGCTTACCCCAGGCTGAACTCAGGGCAGTATATTACAGGCAGGGCARGCAGAGACTTGGGCAGCTAAAATGTGTCAGTGGTCAATGTGGACTGATCCAAAGGCTTGGCCAAATGGGGTCAGGGTCCTGACATGGTCCCCCGGTTCAGTCACTGAGACTACACAGGCCTGGTTTTCTTTACGCTGGCAGGGAACTGATTGATTATTGCCACAGATTGGCCAATGCACTAAAATACATAGTCATGGATTTAAAGATGTGTAACTCTTTTTAGGCTATATAATTATATGCTACAGAACTGGAAGAATATATAGAAAGACCATATGACATGAAAACCCTTTCACAACAAAAGGCCTTGATCAGCTTAGGGCTCAAATCATACAGTACCACGGTTAGTTAAGTGGATCAGACTGAGGCTTAGTGGCAGTACTCTCATTAACATTGTCCCTCTCTGGCATCTCACCATCAGGTAACACACTGCCTAATGGGGTTGGGAGATCACTTTAACGAGAGAGAGAGAGAGAGATAGAAGAGAGGAGAGAGGAGAGAGGAGAGAGGAGAGAGAGAGAGAGAGAGAGAGAGAGAGAGTATTGTTTTGTCAAACTTTTGTGAGTGTAATGTTAACGGTTCATTTCTGATGATCTATTTCACTTGCTTTGGTAATGTAAACATATGTTTCCCATGCCAATAAAGCCCTTTGAATTCAAAGGTCACAAGACAACAGTGGCGCTCCCATGGACACAGGGGGTCCGCTGAAGCGGGTCCTTTGMTGTTGTTCWGRGATTGATTTGCACTTTTCGCACCAAAGTACGTTCATCTCTAGGAGACAGAACGCGTCTCCTTCCTGAGCGGTATGACGGCTGCGTGGTCCCATGGTGTTTATACTTGCRTACTATTGTTTGTACAGATGAATGTGGTACCTTCAGGCTCTCATGGATGAACCAGACTTGTGGAGGTCTACAAWTTTTTTTCTGAGGTCTTGGCYGATTTCTTTTGATTTTCCCATGATGTCAAGCAAAAAGGCACTGAGTTTGAAGGTAGGCCTTGAAATACATCCACAGGTACACCTCCAATTGACTCAAATGATGTCAATTAGCCTATCAGAAGCTTCTAAAGCCATGACATAATTTTCTGGAATTTCCCAAGCTGTTTAAAGGCACAGTCAACTCAGTGTATGTAAACTTCTGACCCAATGGAATTGTGTTACAGTGAATTATAAGTGAAATAATCTGTCTGTAAACAATTGTTGGAAAAATGACTTGTGTCATGCACAAAGTAGATGTCCTAACCACTTGCCAAAACTGTAGTTTGTTAGCAAGAAATGTGTGGAAAGGTTGAAAAACTAGTTTTAATGACTCCAACCTAAGTGTATGTAAACTTCCGACTTCAACTGTGTATACACACACAACACATGAAAATCATGCTTTTGATTGCACTGGGCCTTTAATTGTAAACTTCCCTTTTGGCAAAGCAGTGCTTTGAGTGTTCGCTAAATTCATTAAAAAGACAATATGCCTGCTTGTTTTATCCTCCAATGAGATTAGCTGAATGGAATATTATGGAAAACTGGGAGGGACAATTACTAAGCAGTATAATCTCAACTCCACAGTCAGCTSCATTGTTCTCCAGGGGCCGCAAGTATGGCCCCCAGAGGTTTTGTATAGTGTGGTCCCATTCGTATTATGACTTCGTATGCATCTTTCTATTAAGGATTTTCTTTCCACAGCAGAGGATGAATGAGAACCAAAATACTTTTGTGATGTTGAAATRCATCGACTCAAGATATGAGGGAACGCTATTTCTATCCCTCAAGCAAATAGATTGATACATTTTAAGAAAAAAAATGAAGAAACTAAATGTGAGGCATCCGTTAAAGTTATCMTGCCAAAAAAGAGCTCCAAAATAAGGCTAAACGTTCAATTTCTGAAGTCACCTCCTTGCTTAACTTCAATAATATTGAAGCAGCTTGTTAAACCTCTCCACTGAATTATATAAATTAACATCATGGAGCATTTTCTTTGGCCTTTGCCCCAGTGAACGACGACTCCTCTGGGACGGGTGGCAGAGGTTAAGCCCCTCTTTGAAGATTACGCTTCGCTTTCCAGTCGCCTGGTCCAGAGACTAGCCAGCCACTGTAATCCACCGCTGCAGGCATTTGATAGCTCCCAGAGCAAGTCATTATTACAGCTGCTGGTTAAAAAGAAAGAAAGAGAAAGATAGGGAGTTCGAGTGACAGAGAGAGTAACACGTGAAGAGAAATGGAGAAAGGTGATGGAGTATTGGGGGGGGGGGATTTAAGGAGCAGAAACCTAATGAGGGTGACCCAGTGAGATAGATGAACTGTTTGTCTCTTGATGACGAAGAGGATAAATATGATTTTGAAAAGACATCAAACTGATGTAAACTCTCTCTCTCTCTGGGCTATTATGAGTAACTACTCTACATCTACACCATGGATGGGCATCTTTGATTGGGGTAGGGATCACAAAAATACAGAACTCATCATGAGGGGCTGCAGGGGCTCGTGGGTCTGCGTAACCACTTCCACCCAGGGGGGTAATTCGACCATGCTGGGCGCTMGAATGACTAACCAATATTTAAAAAATGTAGCTGACAYGGGCTAATTGAGTGACTGCTGATGCAGAACCAMATTTTGTAATTGCACCTTGTTTATTATATWATTCTAACTCTCAAAAGTTWATTGAGACCCCGAACTGTTACATTTTTATGTTTTATAAAACAAATTGTATTTGTCCACGGCTCTACAAAAGGGCGACAGCCAGTCGCACATCCCTGATCTACACTACTATATTGTAAGCTACTATCTCAAAATGAATAACAATATACTACAACAATACCCGGTGTACAAAACATTGGGGACGCCTTCCTAATAATGAGTTGCACACCCTTTTGCCCTCAGAACAGCCTMAATTCTTCGGGGCATAGACTACAAGGTGTCGAAAGCGTTCCACAGGGATACTGGCCCATGTTGACTCCAATGCCTCTCACAGTTGTGTCACGTTGGCTGGATGTCCTTTGGGTGGTGGACCATTCTTGATACACACGGGAAACTGTTGAGCGAGAAAAATCCAGCAGCGTTGCGGTTCTTGACACACTCAAACCGGTGCGCCTGGCACCTACTACCATACCCAATTCGAACGCACTGAAATCGTGCGTCTTGCCCATTCACACGCAATGGCACACATACACAATCCATGTCTCAATTATCTCAAGGCTTAAAAATCCTTCTTTAACCTGTCATCTCCCCTTCATCTACACTGATTTGAAGTGGATTTAACAGGTGACATCAATAAGGGATCATAGCTTTCATCTGAATTCACATGGTCAGTCTATGTCATTGAAAGAGCAGTTGTCCGTAATGTTTTGTTAATATCATCTGCTTATATCACATAAGGTTGGTGGTGTCATAATTGGGGAGAACGGGCTTGTGGTAATGGCTGGAGCAGAATGGGTGGATAGGTATCAAGTACATCAAACACAAGGTTTCCATGTGTTTGATGCCATTCTATTTGCGCCGTTCCAGACATTATTATGAACCKCCCTCCCCTCAGCAGCCTCCACTGGTGAATACAGTGCATTCTGAAAGTATTCAGACCACTTCCCTTTTTCCACATTTTGTTACGTTACAGCCTTATTCTAAAATAGATGTTTTTCCCCTCATCAAACTACACACAAAACCCCATAATGACAAAGCGAAAACAGGTTTTTAGAAAAGTTTGCTAATTTATTAAAAAAAGAAAAAACATAACTTATTTACATAATTATTCAGACCCTTTGCTATGAGACTCGAAATTGAGCTCAGGTGCATCCTGTTTCCATTGATCATCTGTGAGATGTTTCTATAACTTGATTGGAGACCACTTGTGGTAAATTCAATTGGTTGGACATGATTTGGAAAGGCACATACCTGTCTATATAAGGTCCAACAGTTGACAGTGCATGTTGGAGAAAAAACCAAGCCATGAGGTCGAAGGAATTGTCCGTAGAGCTCAGAGACAGGATTGTGTTGAGGCACAGATCTGGGGAAGTGGCCAAGCCAGAGCCTGGACTTGATCCCGATTGAACATCTCTGGAGAGACCTGAAAATAGCTGTGCAGCGATGCTCCCCATCTAACCTGACAGAGCTTAAAAGGATCTGCAGAGAAGAATGGGAGAAACTCCCCAAATACAGGTGTGCTAAGCTTGTAGCGTCATACCCAAGAAGAATCTGGGCTGTAATCACTAAAAAAGTGTTTTCGCTTTGTAATTATGGGGTATCGTGTGGATTGAATGATTTCATATATTTTAGAATAAGGCTGTAACGTAACAAAATGTGGGAAAAGCAAAGGGGTTTGAATACTTTCCAAATGCACTGTATCAGCTGTCTTTGCCAAAAACCTTTCCATAGGTAACAATTAGCCTCATCATCTCCATAATAATTTCACACCTACAACCGCCACTGTTTCTTCTCCCATACCCCCCTTTTTTGTATTTGACCAAAGCACAACAAAAACGCCAAAAAAAAAGCATTAGAAGCAACACTTGACTTTCTCTTTGGTTTTTGTGAGCAAATGCAATTTGAAAAGAAAAGCCATTTGTAAAACACAATCTAAAGTTCAAGTATCGTCTTAATGTCATAAAGGGAGCTCACGGTGTTGTGACATCACAAAATCATGCTGCTCAAAATGATACCGGTCTTGTGGTAACAGTGATTTCCCCCAAGTTATTAAAACACTGAAGGTAAAGTATCAAAGTCCTACAAGAAAGATGATAAACCAACTGGTAATTAAGTAGAAGCATTCCCTTGTGTTTAATATTGCCGAGTGAGATTACAGGAGGGGGTGTTTGCTATCCGTTGTTCACACTCCTGTTTCCTGTAAGAAGATTAGTCGTCCTTCAAAGTCTCAACCATTTTCTCTCTGATATGGAATAATCTCGGGATAAATCTGCACTTTCCACAAACTTGACATGAATTATTTACAACCATCTGCCACAGAATGAGAGTCAGAACAGGACTCAAGGGGCTTAATGAACCATCATTCTCTTATCCCCCAAGCTGACTCTTCTACAGTGTACTCTCTCCGAAAGACCTGGACACCCTTTGCTGATGGGGAGCAGGTGGAACATTGAGTTTGATTATTATTTATTTTATTTCAGTGTCATACACCAGTTGGTGCCCAGCCCATATGAGCTTATAACATATGGCATTGGTAGTAGAAGTGGGATCCTACACAAAGGGAAGAGGCAATGTTATTTGGGGTAATAACAGTACAGCTACTTCACAATGTATCCACACCAGCATGCTCATACCTCCTCATGAGTAGGGCTGCGAGGGCCTTTAACTAGGGCTGGTTTTGGCCTCTCTTCTTAGCACGGCCCCCTCTCAGTGTTTGTGTTCCAGTCAAGGGAGTCTCCCTTCATGACGATTTATTGACACAAGATCCCTCCAGCTTGGCCTGCCAGCAATTACTCGCGGCGGGAGAGTGGAGAGTAGAGAGAGTAGGGCCCGGCTCAGACATGTGCGTCTGTGCGTGCATGCTGGCTCGACTTGAGTTAGCTTGACCTTGCCAGGGCTGCAACCAGTTACAACACACCAAGCAAAACGTACATGTCACCCAGTCAGGCATAGCCACCCAWGTCTAAAACGGACAAAGGCCCCTCAGTGGAGACTGGTGCAGTTGAAGATGTAGAGAATATGTTGCGATTTCAGACCAACATAGGACTGTATCAGCAGTGGAAAAGGATTAACTCTGAAGAAGTGGACAAGGTTTCCACATTCTCTCGAGCAGACCAGTGTATCATCTTGGCTCCTAGGGGAAACAACCTGTTGACTAAGGAATGGCTGTTCAAATCAAAGACCATCCTGGTAACCTTAGGAATAGTTATGTGACACTTCATCCAATATTCAACAATGTCAGCAAAGACCTGCATTCTAATGGGTCATACAGTRGTCAGAGGTCTGTAGAGAATGGACTGTGTTGTCCAATTCGATCTCATTGCTGTGCTAACCTGCATTGGTCAAAGGGAACATCCACAGCAGTTCAAAGCTGACCCATTGTCGTAGGGAATGGATCACCTGTTCGGTATAAGGTTTTATACCTGATCAGGGTTCCGAACGACCAATATTTAGTCGCATTTTGCCACCCTTTGACTTGACTGTGCGAGTTACATTTTTGAATGGTTGCATTAGTGCAAGCTGCACATTCTACATGGTTACCTCACTCAAAATATCCTATTTTTCAGGAGGCTAAGAACATGATTTGGTCAAACAGTTTGCTAAAGTGCATTATAGAGGTCGACCGATTAATCGGCATGGCCAATTAATTAGGGCCAATTTCAAGTTTTCATAACAATCGGTAATCAGCATTTTTGGAAACTGAAACTGCGTGGCAGGCTGCGTGAAACTGCGTGGCAGGCTGACCACCTGTTACGCGAGTGCAGCAAGGAGACAAGGTAAGTTGCTAGCTAGCATTAAACGTATCTTATAAAATACAATCAATCTTCACATAATCACTAGTTAACTACACATGGTTGATGATATTACTAGCTTAACTAGCTTGTCCTACGTTGCATATACTCAATGCGGTGCTTGTTAATTTATCATCGAATCACAGCCTACTTCGCCAAACGGGGGATGATTTAACAAATGCGCATTTGCGAAAAAAGCACAATCRTTGCACGAATGTACCTAACCATAAACATCAATGCCTTTTTTTAAATCAATACACAAAAGTATATTTTTTTTAAACCTGCATATTTAGTTAAAAGAAATTCATGTCAGCAGGCAATATTAACTAGGGAAATT
Organism: Salvelinus sp. IW2-2015; assembly: GCF_002910315.2. Classification (NCBI taxonomy): domain Eukaryota; kingdom Metazoa; phylum Chordata; class Actinopteri; order Salmoniformes; family Salmonidae; genus Salvelinus; species Salvelinus sp. IW2-2015. The sequence continues at coordinate 7,428,948 of NC_036839.1, read as the reverse complement.
GTGTCACTTCTCCTGCGTTCATTGCAYGCAGAGTCAGGATATATGCAACAGTTTGGGCTGCCTGGCTCGGTTCCGTATTTCACTGAAAGAATAAATGTTTTGTTTTTGAAATTATAGTTTCAGAATTTTAWATTTTTTAAAACTTGTATTTAACTAGGCAGGTCAGTTAAGAACAAATTCTTATTTTCAATGACGGCCTAKGAACAGTGGGTTAACTGCCTTGTTCAGRGGCAGAACAGCTTTTTACCWTGTCAGCTCGGGGATTCGATCTTGCAACCTTTTGGTTACTAGTCCAACGCTCTAACCGCTAGGCTACCTGCCACCCCAAAATTTGCCCATAGGCTCGTATTTCTGTGTGTTTATTATAATTAAGTCTATGATTTGATATTTGATAGAGCAGTCTGACTGAGCAGTGGTAGGCAGCAGCAGGCTCGTAGCATTCCATTCAAACTTTACTGCGTTTGCCACAGCTCTTAGCAATGCTTGAATCACAGCTCTGTTTATGACTGGATGTATGTTCAGACATTCACAGAAGTAGCTACAGCATACACAATCATCAAACCGGAATATTGTAGGCTACATTTGTCCTAGCACTAACTGAGGAAAGATTGACTTAACACAAGCGGACATATTTGTATACTCTCGCTGACAAACTACAATTAATTAGCTAATAGAAATGACTATTTATAATTAATCAGGGGTGAGCTCACCAGTGATCGAAATAATTGACACTCTCTAGTAATCCGAAGATGGGTAGTTTCAGCTCGCTGCCAGCTTTTTTTCCACACAGAAACCAAAGATAAGAGACAAGATGAGTTTGGTCCGTTTATAGTATGCGTGTTCAGGGGTGGGGAGGGTTCGCTTACCAATGCGTTCACATCCCACCATTCATTTCCGGGAAGTCCTCAAAAAAATTGTGAACCCTTACTCGCCTCATTTTGTTATAACGTCTTTGGTCCAACAGACGATTACGTGAAACCCAGAATGCATTGTATGTCAACAAACATGGCTACACACAGCTGGAATTAGCTTAGCTCATAATCAGTACAACCTTCAAAAAAGTATTTTACACACATAATATGTGCCCATTACAATCTATGCAAGAATCGGAATGCATGATTTCTCACCCTAATTGAAATCATGTGAATAAAACAGTAGATATATAAATATTTACCACACAAAACATTTTCTGRTAGTGATTTATTGATACAAGTGGCACCACTCTGAGCCATTCAGTGTTGTTGTTTATGTATGTAGCTAGTGAGCTAATCTGTAGCATTARCAATGTCTTTCAAAAGGAGACAAGTCACAAATGTGGAAATTCTGGAGATTTCTTTTTATTCTGACAATGAGTCTGATTATGAAAGTCAGGAATCAGATTCTGACAGTGAGGAGCTGCCCCTCAACCTTGTAGCCATTGAGAACCCTGAATCTTAGGATCCCTTGTCCACTGACGAAGTCCCAGGTCCCTTTGAAAATGCTGGTGGTGATGGAGGCAGACCGACTGTGGATGAAGTACAGGAGTTCTGTGGTAGCTGGAAGGCCGCCAGCCATTTCACCCCTCCTGGCCCTGCTGTTTCACCCCTCCTGGCCCTTTGATGAGTCCCAGTCTGGAGTGCAACGCCSCTTKCCATTTCCAACTCAGGCAGAGTTCTTCAAGTTGTTTCTGACAGAGGAGCTGGTGGGAGACATCATAGAGGAGACCAATCGCTATGCCTTGGAGCTACAGGAGAAGAGAGCCAGGAGTGGGGGGGTAAACTCGCTAAATGGGTGACAACCACAATTAGTGAAATATATACCTTCCTGGTGACAGTCCTTCTCATGGGGATAGTAAAGAAGAACTCCCTAAGAGAATACTGGAGCACAGATCCTGTTTGCAACTCCCTTCTTTRCAACCCTCTTTTCCCAAAACCGCTTTCATGTTCTGCTGCGATGATTGCATTTCATCAACAACGCTACTGCCATCCTAAATGACCCCGTTATACAAAATAAGAAATGTCAACAGCTGGCAGTAAAGTGGCATGACAAACGAGACGT
>NC_036839.1:7417866-7421646 GCF_002910315.2 Salvelinus sp. IW2-2015 | reverse complement strand
TTCATCAACAACGCTACTGCCATCCTAAATGACCCCGTTATACAAAATAAGAAATGTCAACAGCTGGCAGTAAAGTGGCATGACAAACGAGACGTCCATGTCCTCTCCACTGTCCATACAGCAACCGTGTCGGCCACAGGGAAGGTGGACCACCTGACGGGAGAGAGAAAAATCAAACCAGACTGCGTGCTTGACAATAACCTCAAAATGGGAGCAGTGGATAAGGCAGACATGATAAACAGCTTTGTGGAATGCACTCAGAAAATAACCAAGTGGTATAAGAAGATATTTTTCCAGGGTAACTTCAAAATACAACAAGCCAATACTTCTCTGACTGTCACGCCCTGGCCTTAGTATTCTTTGTTTTCTTTATTATTTTAGTTAGGTCAGGGTGTGACATGGGGTTAGGTTTGTGTTTTTGTATTGTCTTGGGTGGTTTGGAGTGTCTAGGGGAAATTGTTAGAGTGTATGGGTTTGTGTTGAGTGTATGTGTCTAGCTGTGTCTATGTTGGGTGTAGTTGTCTAGGAAGGTCTATGGTTGCCTGAATGGGTTCCCAATTAGAGACAGCTGATTTCTGTTGTCTCTGATTGGGAGCCATATTTAAGGTAGCCATAGGCTTTCGTTTGATGTGGGTAATTGTCTATGTTATACGTTTGTAGCCTGTATGTGCACTACGTTCATAGCTTCACGGTCGTTTGTTTGTTTTGTTAGTTTTGTAATAGTGTTTTGTTTTTGGTTCTCCTTCTTCATAATAAAAAGGAAGATGGCTTATTTTCCTAATGCTGCGTTTTGGTCCGTCAATCCTCCACACGATCGTGACACTGACGCAATTAGCATTGTTTTTCAGAGCTAGTAGAAGAATGTAACTAGCTACATAAGCACGATTGAATATAACACCATAAAGGTTATGAAATGAGTAACGTTACCTTGGTTACCGCGGTTATAAGAAATACACACAAATATATGATGCTTCATACACACAGTGAGCTATAGTAGAAACGGTATAACATGACATACAGAAACTATTATAACGTAATACGGCACTTACTTTGATAGAAACGCAGTCTGGATTTGAACCTGGGTGTCTGTAGTAACGCCTCTAGCACTGAGACACTGTGCCTTAGACAGCTACRCCACTTGGGAGTCATAAGGCCTGGGTAGCTTCAAAATACAACATGCCAATACTTAATATTATGCTACAGTAGAAACGACATAACACAACATGCAGAAACTATTATAACGTAATAAGGCACTTACTTTGATAGAAACGCACACATTTCCAAAGTTATTATTGGTAACGAAAACAACTATGACTGCGATGTAGGCAACAGACGGAAAATGTGGACATGTGTATGCAGGACGGGAGAAGAGCAACTGTCTGCAGCCTTGAACTGCACAAACAATTGGGAAGTGTTTGGGGAATTTTGTCCGGGTCAGAAATGTTTTAAAAAATGTATTGGTCTGCAAAAGTAAAAACGACTACTTTTATGTGAATGAATGAGGCGGAACACACCTCAATTCAAACTGTTCTTAGAAAATAAAAAATTTATTAGAAAATAATTCAAAAATGACAAGTTGAAAACAGCCTATTAATTAAACCACATGCTACGTGTCTTGTTTTGAGGGCAGCGCGGATTAAATGTACTGTTGCGTAACAATCACATTCTGGTATGGAGAGAACGTTCTAACATCACGTGCATAAAAAAACTCACGCTGGGGCGACAGTTAGAGATATTTGAAACTCACGCATGAAAGGGTTAATACCAAACTTGTTTGCTATCTGTAAATACAAAAAAAAAATATACAAAAAATAATAATAATTACGAGCCGAGTTGATTTAGCCAGGGAAAAAGTCAGGAACCTTCCCACTAGCCATGATTGGCTGMGATAATGAATGGGCTGGACATGCCGAGAGATTAGTTCGGATTGGTCTACCATGTAGCMTGCTTCTGTCTATAACATGAGCTGCTCAGTATGTGTAGGTAATCCTTTCTAACACCGCTTTTTTAAAGATATTGAGAAGAGCTGCAAACGGGTTGGTAATAATCTCCACTTTCTGGAGAACCGAATTCTGGCGTTGTATAAATCAAATCAAATTTTATTGGTCACATAGACATGGTTAGCAGATGTTAACACGAGTGTAGAAAAATGCTTGTGCTTCTACAGTTGAAGTCGGACGTTTACATACACCTTAGACAAATAGATTTAAACTCAGTTTTTCACAATTCCTGACATTTAATCAGAGTAAAATTCCCTGTCTTAGGTCAGTTAGGAGCCTCACATATGAATCCTTAAAGAGATGGGTGGGGATAAGGCTTAAGAGAGTGTGAACGATGCTGAATGGGTTGCACCCCTTCTGAAAAAACCTACACTCGATCCCTCCGATGTCAACAACTACAGACCAGTATCCCTTCTTTCTTTTCTCTCCAAAACTCTTGAACGTGCCGTCCTTGGCCAGCTCTCCTGCTATCTCTCTCAGAATGACCTTCTTGATCCAAATCAGTCAGGTTTCAAGACTAGTCATTCAACTGAGACTGCTCTTCTCTGTGTCACGGAGGGGGCTTTAGAAGCTTCTGATAGGCTAATTGACATAATTTGAGTCAATTGGAGGTGTACCTGTGAATGTATTTCAGGCCTACCTTCAAACTCAGGGAGTCTTTGCTTGACATCATGGAAAATCAAAAGAAATCAGCCAAGAACTCAGAAAGAAAATTGTAGACCTCCACAAGTCTGGTTCATCCTTGGAGCAATTTCCAAATTCTGAAGGTACCACGTTCATCTGTACAAACAATAGTACTCAAGTATAAACACCATGGGACCCCGGCAGCCGTCATACCGCTCAGGAAAGAGACGCGTTCTGTCTCCTAGAGATGAACGTACTTTGGTGCGAAAGTTGTGACTCATCCCAGAACAACAGCAAAAGACCTTGGTGAAGATGCTGGAGGAAACAAGGTCAAAAGTATATATCCACAGTAAAAGGAGTCCTATATTCGACATAACCTGAAATGCCGCTCAGCAAAGAAGAAGCCACTGCTCCAAAACATGGGGACAAAGATCATACTTTTTGGAGAATGTCCCTCTGGTCTGATGAAACAGAATATAACTGTTTGGCCATAATGACCATCGTTATGTTTGGAGGAAAAAGGGGGAAGCTTGCAAGCCGAAGAGCACCATCCCAACCGTGAAGCACAGGGGTGGCAGCATTATGTTGTGGGGGTGCTTTGCTGCAGGAGGGACTGATGCACTTCAAAAATAGATAGCATCATGAGGCACGGAAAATAATGTGGATATATTGAAGCAACATCTCAAGACATAGGTTAGGAAGTTAAAGCTTGGTCGCAAATGGTTCTTCCAAATGGACAATGACCCCAAGCATACTTCAAAGTTGTGGCAAATGGCTTAAGGACAAAAAGTCAGGGTATTGGAGTGGCCATCACAAAGCCCTGACCTCAATCCCATAGAAAATTGTGGCAGAACTGAAAAAGCGTGTGCGAGCAAGGAGGCCTACAAACCTGACTCAGTTAAACCAGCTCTGTCAAAAGGAATGGGCCAAAATTGACCCAACTTATTGTGGGAAGCTTGTGGAGGCTACCCGAAACGTTTGACCCAAGTTAAACAATTTAAAGGCAATGCTACCAAATACTAAATTGAGTGTATGTAAACTTCTGACCCCACTGGGAATGTGATGAAAAGAAATCAAATCTGAAATAAATATCTTCTCTCTACTATTATTCTGACATTTCACATTCTAAAATGAAGTGTGATCCTACTGACCCTAA
>NC_036839.1:7407626-7417841 GCF_002910315.2 Salvelinus sp. IW2-2015 | reverse complement strand
AAATAGAGGTGAATTTACCTACATCTTATGCGCCTACACTGAGTGTACAACACCATTATGAACACATGCTCTTACCATGACATAGACCTGACAGGTAGCTATGATCCCTTATTGATGTCACTTGTTAAATCCACTTCAATCAGTGTAGATGAAGGGGAGGAGACAGGTTAAAGAAGGATTTTTAAGCCTTGAGACAATTGAGACATGGATTGTGAGGTGAATGAGAGGTGGAATGGGCAAGAAAATATTTAACTGCCTTTGAACGGGGTATGGTAGTAGGTGCCAGGTCGCCGGTTTGAGTGTGTCAAAACTGCAACGCTGCTGGGTTTTTCACGCTCAACAGTTTCCCGTGTGTTATCAAGAATGGTCCACCGGGGGCCTCCCAGAGTCTCTGGGTTCGCGCCAGGCTCTGTCGCAGCCGGCCGCGACTGGAGGTCCGTGGGGCGACGCATCAATTGGCCTCTGCGTCGTCCGGTTAGGGAGGGTTTGGCCGGTAGGGATATCCTTGTCTCACGCGCTCCAGCGACTCCTGTGGCGGGCCGGGCGCAGTGCGCGCTAACCAAGGGGGCCAGGTGCACGGTGTTTCCTCCGACACATTGGTGCGGCTGGCTTCCGGGTTGAGGCCGCTGTGTTAAGAAGCAGTCGGCTTGGTTGGTTGTGCTTTGGAGGACGCATGGCTTTCGAACCTTCGTCTCTCCCGAGCCCGTACGGGAGTTGTGCGATGAGACAAGATAGAATTACTAGCGATTGGATAACACGAAAATGGGGAGAAAAGGGGATACATTTCTAAAAAAAAAAAAAAAAGAAAAAAAAAAGAATGGCCACCACCCAAAGGACATCCAGCCAAGTTGACACACTGTGAGAGGCATTGGAGTCAACAGTGGCCAGAATCCCTGTGGAACGCTTTCAACACCTTGTAGAGTCCATACCCCAACGAATTGAGGCTGGTCTTAGGAAAAAGGCAAGGGTGCAACTCAATATGTGACTGACTGGCTCAATTCGGTTTCAATGTAGCAAATTTGAAATGTAGACTCAGAGCTAGAAATGTTATATCATACACTACAGTTGAGGAACATTGGGAAAGTTATTCTGCTTTGAAAGTTGATAAATATGTTACCCACTTTTGAGAAAATGTCCCATGACTGTTTTGGAACACCTGCTGGAGAGCTCTTTTGTCTACATTTACATTACATTTAAGTCATTTAGCAGACGCTCTTATCCAGAGCGACTTACAAATTGGTGCATTCACCTTATGATATCCAGTGGAACAACCACTTTACAATAGTGCATCTAACTCTTTTAAGGGGGAGGGGGTTAGGAGGATTACTTTATCCTATCCTAGGTATTCCTTAAAGAGGTGGGTTTCAGGTGTCTCCCGGAAGGTGGTGATTGACTCCGCTGACCTGGCGTCTGAGGGGTTTGTTCCACCATTGGGGTGCCAGAGCAGCCGAACAGTTTTGACTGGGCTGAGCGGAACTGTACTTCCTCAGAGGTAGGGAGGCGAGCAGGCCAGAGGTGGATGAACGCAGTGCCCTTGTTTGGGTTAGGGCCTGATCAGAGCCTGAAGTACGGAGGTGCCGTTCCCCTCACAGCTCCGTAGGCAAGCACCATGGTCTTGTAGCGATGCGAGCGCTTCAACTGGAAGCCAGTGGAGAGAGCGGAGGAGCGGGGTGACGTGAGAGAACTTGGAAAGGTTGAACACCAGACGGGCTGCGGCGTTCTGGATGAGTTGTAGGGGTTTAATGGCACAGGCAGGGAGCCAGCACAGCGAGTTTGCAGTAATCCAGACGGGAGATGACAAGTGCCTGGATTAGGACCTGCCGCCGCTTCCTGTGTGAGGCAGGGTCGTACTCTGCGAATGTTGTAGAGCATGAAACTACAGGAACGGGTCACCGCCTTGATGTGAGTTGAGAACACAGGTGTTTGTCCAGGATCACGCCAGGTTCTTAGCGCTCTGGGAGGAGGACACAATGGAGTTGTCAACCGTGGATGGCGAGATCATGGAACGGGCAGTCCTTCCCCGGGAGGAAGAGCAGCTCCGTCTTGCCGAGTTCAGCTTGAGTGGTGATCCGTCATCCACACTGATATGTCTGCCAGACATGCAGAGATGCGATTCGCCAACGTAATCAGAGGGGAAAGAGAGAGTTAAATGAATGTGTCGTCTGCATAGCAAGAATGAAGGAGAGGCCATGTAGAGATATGACAGAGCCAAGTGACTTGGTTATAGCGAGAATAGAGAGGGCCAGAACGAGCCCTGGGACACCAGTGGTGAACGACGTTGTGCGAGACAGATTCTCGCCACGCCACCTGGTAGGAGCGACCTGTCAGGTAGGACGCAATCCAACGTGGGCCGGCGCCGGAGATGCCCAGCTCGGAGAGGGTGGAGAGGAGGATCTGATGGTTCACAGTACAAAGGCAGCCGATAGGCTAGAAGGATGAGGCAGAGGAGAGGAGTTAGCTTTAGCAGTGCGGGCACCTCCGCATGACATAATTTTCTGGAATTTTCCAAGCTGGTTAAAGGCACAGTCAACTTAGTGTATGTTAACTTCTGACCCACTGGAATTGTGATACAGTGAATTATAAGTGAATTAATCTGTCTGTAAACAATTGTTGGAAAGATTACTTGTGTCATGCACAAAGTAGATGACCTAACCGACTTGCCAAAACTATAGTTTGTTAACAAGAAATTTGTGGAGTGGTTGAAAAACAAGTTTTAATGACTCTAACCTAAGTGTATGTAAACTTCTGACTAAAACTGTAGTTCAGACAGTGCAGTAATATCTAACAAGTAATCTAACAATTCCCCAACAACTACCTTATACACAAAAATCTAAAAGGGGTGAATGAGAATATGTACATATGTCTCCAGATTAGCTACATCTTCAAACTAAGGGGATTCATGGCATCTGTGACAGAGGGAGAGAAGCATTCATCCATGTATACGGGAAAGAAAGTCCAGCTCGCTACATTTCAGATATTATACATTTAAAATTTTGTCAGAAAGTATTTTTCATTGCAGGTTAAAGCGTACTGTTAGCTAGCTAGCTAACATTGAACCTAGTTGGTAGCTTTAGCTAACTTCAGATTCATGCAGGGTAGTAATGTTATGAGTTGGGATTATGGTTCATTGCTAGCTAGCTTGCTAACGGTAGCTAACTCAGTTCCGTACATATGTGGGCAACCGCGGCATTCAAACGAGGCTGCAATGAAAACTAAATGGGACTGTTGCGACTGTGTTGCATCAAAATCCGGGGTGTGAACTAAGTATCGATTAAGCGTTGATTGGCATGGTAATGGACCAATAGTACTGGAAAAAGGTTGAAAAAACTGACCCCGCTGACGCTGTACATTAAAGTGTGACGCATTATTCAACTCATTCTGTGCTGTACAGTCACTTTCCACCAGGTGTCGCGCTTCTTTCGCAGATTAAAAACAAGAAATGATCAATGGTAACTGTAATGGTGAGTGTAAAGTTAATTTCTCGTGAGTTCATCAATTGTTAATTCAATCAATTGTACATTTTTGGCGTAATCACTGCAAGCCATCATGACTCACAAAAACCTTGACACCAACAGTTAAATTGTGAAGATATATTTAGCGCCGCCCTAAGAACCCTATTCAAACGATACAAACCTTCAAATAGGTATGTACTTTTTTTTTTTTACATTTTAGAGGTGATAAATTGGACAAATCGGGTGAAAAAGACGGTTCCCCACACAAGACATCCCTTTCACTTTGACGCAGTAGATTTCGCTTCCCCACCCGCCATTTTTTTTAAAGACCTGGCGGCGCTCCATTGCTTTCTTCAATCATGCAGAGACGGGAAGCATGAAGGTCTGGTCATTGATTTTGCTGGAAAGGGGAGAAATTGTGATTTATAATTCATATTACAGTTGACCTGGAAGATTTACGTTTTTGGGGTGATAAAATAAGGTCAAATGTATGGAAGAGCACGATGTACAAAAGTGCATTAGCTAAAGTTACATGTCTAAACAACAGACTATGCAAGTAACCATTTCACTGTCCCGTTTACACATTCTGTATCCTGTGCCTGTGATAAATGAACTTAGATTTTATTTGATATAGTGTGTGTTTACTAATGTAAAGAACAACATGACCTGCACCAAAGTCAAATTAGGATATAACTTTTGGCCAATGAGACTGTGTCCAAGTTCTAGAATTCTACGGTAGAATGCATTGCTTTTATTTTGACACACTCATAACTGTAAGCTATTTTCTGTAATTAGCCAGCCATTAATTTGTAAATAATGATCTTGTTGTGGGTTTATTTTCCTGTAATAATGAATACAAATTAGCTAAAGTTCAGATGTTGTCAGTTATGATATGGTCATTGACACTAGCTAGCTAGCTAACAAGCTAGAAACGATCGAAAACATTGTTTAGAAAGTCGCTATTAGTTCCTGGCTTGCTATATTGACATACACTAAATTCATTGTTTAAACGGATGGGTTTATTGGTGTTAAAATACACCAGTTATGCTATTTTGGACCTCCAGGCCTGTCTTTTTGGCGTTTATACTTTTTCATAACGACAAGTTCGATGCGGACGACAAATCTTTGGTTGTTTAGAACACTACCGTACTCTGTTTGGCCTCACATGTGAATCCTTAAAGAGATGGGTGGGGATAAGGCTTAAGAGAGTGTGAACGATGCTGAATGGGTGTAGACAAAGAGCTCTCCAGCAGGTGTTCCAAAACAGTCATGGGACATTTTCTCAAAAGTGGGGTTACATATTTATCAACTTTCAAAGCAGAATAACTTTCCCAATGTTCCTCAACTGTAGTGTATGATATAACATTTTCTAGCTCTGAGTCTATTTCAAATTTTGCTACATTGAAACCGAATTGAGCCAGTCAGTCACATATTGAGTTGCACCCTTGCCTTTTGTCCTAAGASCAGCCTCAATTCGTTGGGGTATGGACTCTACAAGGTGTTGAAAGCATTCCACAGGGATTCTGGCCCATGTTGACTCTCAATGCCTCTCACAGTTGTGTCAACTTGGCTGGATGTCCTTTGGGTGGTGGACCATTCTTGATAAACACGGGAAACTGTTGAGCGTGAAAAACCCAGCAGCGTTGCAGTTCTTGACACACTCAAACCGGTGCACCTGGCACCTACTACCATACCCCGTTCAAAGGCAGTTAAATATTTTGCCTTGCCCATTCACCCTCTAAATGGCACACATACACAATCCATGTCTCAATTGTCTCAAGGCTTAAAAATCCTTCTTTGACCAGTCTCCTCCCCTTCATCTACACTGATTGAAGTGGATTTAACAAGTGACATCAATAAGGGATCATAGACTGACCAGGTGAAAGCTATGTCATGGTAAGAGCATGTGTTCATAAAGTGTTGTACACTCAGTGTACATAAAGATGTAGGTAAATTCATCTCTATTTTAACAATAAAATTTAACAGCCTAATTGACTACCCAAAATGTATGACAATCACTGGATTAGGGTGCACATCAATTCCTGCTTAAACATGTTAGATGAAACAATTTATTTMTTGAATACCATCTCAGAAGTCTATTACACTTTTCAATAAAGCACGATAAAAAAAAAAAATCCTATTGCGTGACGCCACAAAAAGAAATTGGTGCTACCAAATTATGGCCTGGTGCCACCGACTGAAAAAGTTAGTGGGACCAGTGCCACCAGGGAAAAATGTTAGACTGGAGCCCTGCTGTCTCAGTTTTGTAAATGTTACAACTGGAATTAATTTAATAAATTAAATGCCATTGAAAAAACTATGACACTGCTAGTTAGAAAAGCTTTTGGTTAATTMTCCCTGGGAGCGCATTCCTGCAGCATGCCAGTGTGATGACGCAACGGTGAAAAGAAGCAGAAAATGACATACAAGCCATAAGATTGCCGACATTCAAAATCCAATCCGGCCAGACAAATTCTTTGAAGACTTTTWATATCTTCAGGGAAAAGCAACTTAACGGGTCCTCAGCCAAAGCTGTCTGTCTTCAGACAGTGAAGCAAAATAAACACCAGGGGGGAAAAAATATCAGAACTATGAAACCTACCGTGGCCTCCTTCCACAAACTATTTACATAACCAAACTTACAATGGGAAGGAAAAAAAGTTTGGATCCACTCGACCAGGGAGAGAGAGAGAGAATGTAATAGATAACTGCAGCCAGTATTCATGGGCATTTGGAGGTGTTGTATGGGACTGCTGTGTCCAGGCTGACGCATAATCCAAGAATAATCCGTAGCCCGAGCAAGGTCACGCCAGCGTCCCAGAATGCCATGGCCTGCGCTGTGCCAACAGCACGGCCATAATCAAGCAGTGCCTGTGACCTTAGCGTGTTGAACATATGGGGCGAGACACAATTGGCCTTTCATGGGGAACGCAGCAGGACGCTCGTAAACAACTTTGATTAGTGTATTTAAGAGAGATACGGGTAATTACAGTTTTGTGATGAAAMCAGCATTATGGAAAAATGATGTTTTTTTGAACGAAATAAACCCATTAATTTATCATCCAGTTTAAAAATATATACATTGGTCAAGGGTGTTGCAAAGATATAGTAATTCAAACTGGTGATSCTCGGTATTGGATTGGCCGTCAACACATTGTCCGCAACAGTGACATGACTGAGCAGTAAAAACTTTTGACATTTGCGTAAGGATGGCTCAACTCTTGGGCTGTGTTTTGTTGGCAYGTCTCAACCAAAGCTCATGCTGTTGTTGAATGAGTGAGTTCAACATCCTACAGTGGGTGTGGTTGGAGCTATTGGCTATTACAATTCTAGCATAAGAACACTGGAAATAAGAGAGAGAGGGTATGATGAATACCTAAAGCTCGCCACAACCAGACAAAATCACTTTTAATTTGTCCTCTACGAGTCCCGTTAGGACATCGGAACATCTTTCTTACAGAAATGTGGTATAAAAAACCTTAGGCAATTGAAAACACACTGAACTCAATAACTAATCCTGCAATGAAGTCTCTTTGGTTAGGGCACTGTACCCGACAACTTCTTCAAACAAAAATCTCATAAAACAATGCTATACAAAAGCAAAAAATGAAAGCAAAAAGTGACACTGGAGAACATTCACTTGAGGGCATAACCATCTTGGGCTGCAGGTCCCTGTATGACTTCAACAAATGATTCAGTCTATGTGATGCAGCTTAGTAGAGGCTGCCTTCTAGGAAGAATGGGAAAGATGATGGTGCAAGTCTAATGCTGTATCACGCTATAGCCTTGGTATTGTGAGCCTTGGTATTTGGGGCTATATGCAAAGCCACATTGGTTCAATTCCTTGTCTCTCCTACCAAAATGCTAAAACCAGAGTCCACTATTCTGAGGGCTCAGACAGATGTTTCAACCTGTAAGGGATTCATTGTTTGTAGTTAGACAGGTGCTCAGGGGGAAAGTACTAGGATAGACCAAATAACATTACTATGAAATCCAAAATTTATTTTTTGATACTGTCGCAAAGCTAACTAAAAAGCAGCATTCCCCAAGTGAGGATAGCTTTCACTTCAGCAGTAATAAATTCATGAACTTCTTTGAGGAAAAGATCATGATCATTAGAAAGCAAATTACGGACTCCTCTTTAAATCTGCGTATTCCTCAAAAGCTCAGCTGTCCTGAGTCTGCACAACTCTGCCAGGACCTAGGATCAAGAGAGACACTCAAGTGTTTTAGTACTATATCTCTTGACACAATGATGAAAATAATCATGGCCTCTAAACCTTCAAGCTGCATACTGGACCCTATTCCAACTAAACTACTGAAAGAGCTGCTTCCTGTGCTCGGCCCTCTATGTTGAACATATAAACGGCTTCTCTATCCACCGGATGTGTACCAAACTCACTAAAAGTGGCAGTATAAAGCCTCTCTTGAAAAAGCCAAACCTTGACCCAGAAAATATAAAAAAACTATCGGCCTATATCGAATCTTCCATTCCTCTCAAAAGTTTTTGAAAAATCTGTTTGCGCAGCAACTTCAACTGCCTCCCTGAAGAAAACAATGTATACAAAATGCTTCAGTCTGGTTTTAGACCCATCATAGCAACTGAGACTGCACTTGTGAAGGTGGTAATTACCTTTTAATGGCGTCAGACCGAGGCTCTGCATCTGTCCTGTGCTCCTAGACATTAGTGCTGCCTTTGATACCATCGATCACCACATTCTTGAGAGATTGGAAACCCAAATTGGTCTAAACGGACAAGTTCTGCCTGGTTTAGATCTTATCTGTCAGAAAGATATCAGTTTGTCTCTGTGAATGGTTTGTCCTCTGACAAATCAACTGTACATTTCGTGTTCCTCAAGGTTCCGTTTTGGGGCCACTATTGTTTTCACTATATATTTTACCTCTTGGGGATGTCATTCGAAACATAATGTTAACTTTCACTGCTATGCGGATGACACACAGCTGTACATTTCAATGAAACATAGTGAAGCCCCAAAATTGCCCTCGCTAGAAGCCTGTGTTTCAGATAAGGAAGTGGATGGCTGCAAACGTTCTACTTTTAAACTCGGAAAAACAGAGATGCTTGTTCTAGTCCCAAGAAAAAAGAGATCTTCTGTTGAATCTGACAATTAAATCTTGATGGTTGTAAAGTCGTCTCAAATAAAACTGTGAAGGACCTCGGCGTTACTCTGGACCCTGATCTCTCTTTTGACGAACATTCAAGACTGTTTCAAGGACAGCTTTTTTAATCTACGTAACGTTGCAAAAATCTGAAACTTTCTGTCCAGAAATGATGCAGAAACATTTATCCATGCTTTTGTTACTTCTAGGTTAGACTACCGCAATGCTCTACTTTCCGGCTACCCGGATAATCACTAAAATAAACTTCAGTTAGTGCTAAATACGGCTGCTAGAATCCTGACTAGAACCCAAAATTTGATCATATTACTCCAGTGCTAGCCTCCCTACACTGGCTTCCTGTTAAGGCAAGGGCTGATTTTCAAGGTTTTACTGCTACCTACAAAGCATTCATGGTATTGCTCCTACCTATCTTTCCAATTTGGTCCTGCCGTACATATCTACACGTACGCGCACGGTCACAAGACGCAGGCCTCCTAATTGTCCCTGAATTTCTAAGCAAACAGTTGGAGCAGGGCGTTCGCCTATAGAGTTCCATTTTTATGGAATGGTCTGCTACCCATGTGAGAGACGCGACTCGGTCTCAACCTTAAGTCTTTACTGAAGACTCATCTCTTCAGTGGGTCATATGATTGAGTGTAGTCTGGCCCAGGAGTGTGAAGGTGAACGGAAAGGCTCTGGAGCAACGAACCGCCTTGCTGTCTCAGCCTGGCCGGTTCCCCTCTCTCCACTGGGATTCTCTGCCTCTAACCCTATTACAGGGGCTGAGCACTGGCTTACTGGTGCTCTTTCATGCCGTCCCTAGGAGGGGTGCGTCACTGATGTGATCTTCCTGTCTGGGTTGGCGCCCCCCTTGGTTGTGCCGTGGTGGTGATCTTTGTGGGTATACTCGCCCTTGTCTCAGGATGGTAAGTTGGTGGTTGAAGATATCCCTCTAGTGGTGTGGGGGCTGTGCTTTGGCAAAGTGGGTGGGGTTATATCCTTCCTGTTTGGCCCTGTCCGGGGTATCATCGAGGGGGCCACATTGTCTCCTGACTCCTCCTGTCTCAGCCTCCAGTATTTATGCTGCAGTAGTTGATGTGTCAGTTTGTTATATCTGGAGTACTTCTCCTGTCTTATCCGGTGTCCTGTGTGAATTTAAGTATGCTCTCTAATTCTCTCTTCTCTCTTTCTTTCCTCTCTCGGAGGACCTGACGCCTAGGACCATGACTCAGGACTACCTGCATGATGACTCCTTGCTGTCCTAGTCCACCTGGCCTGCTGCTGCTCCAGTTTCAACTGTTCTGCCTGCGGCTATGGACCCTGACCTTTCACCGACGTGCTACCTGTCCCAGACATGTCGGCTATGAAAAGCCAACTGACATTTACTCCTGAGGTGCTGACTTGCTGCACCTCGACAACTACTGTGATTATTATTATTTGACCATGCTGGTCATTTATGAACATTTGAAATCTTGGCCATGTTCTGTTATAATCTCCACGGGCACAGCCGAGAGAGGCTGGCCACCCCTCATAGCCTGGTTCCTCTCTAGGTTTCTTCCTAGGTTTTGGCCTTCTAGGGAGTTGTTCTAGCCACCGTGCTTCTACACCTGCATTGCTTGCTGTTTGGGGTTTAGGCTGGGTT
>NC_036839.1:7364523-7407601 GCF_002910315.2 Salvelinus sp. IW2-2015 | reverse complement strand
TCAAGCACTGGAACTGAGATTAGGGCAACTGGGGTGAAGGGGTGGTAAATGACCTTTTAATGGGCGCAGACCGGGGGCCTGGCGCAAAATCTGTCCACCAAGTGCCTATAAGAACATCCAGAGGAGGGCTATCTAGACACCTTAGTGGGCTAGGTATATAGCCTATTGATACCATCGATCACCACATTCTTGGAGAGATTGGAAACCCAAATTGGTCTACACGGACAAGTTCTGGCCTGGTTTAAGATCTTATCTGTCAGAAAAGATATCAGTTTGTCTCTGTGAATGGTTTGTCCTCTGACAAATCAACTGTACATTTCGTGTTCCTCAAGGTTCCGTTTTGGGGCCACTATTGTTTTCACTATATATTTACCTCTTGGGAATGTCATTCGAAACATAATGTTTAACTTTCACTGCTATGCGGATGACACACAGCTGTACATTTCAATGAAACGTGGAGCCCCAAAATTGCCCTCGCTAGAAGCCTGTGTTTCAGACATAAGGAAGTGGATGGCTGCAAACTTTCTACTTTTAAACTCGGACAAACAGAGATGCTTGTTCTAGTCCCAAGAAACAAAGAAGATCTTCTGTTGAATCTGACAATTAATCTTGATGGTTGTAAAGTTCTCAAATAAAACTGTGAAGGACCTCGGCGTACTCTGACCCTGATCTCTCTTTTGACGAACATATCAAGACTGTTTCAAGGACAGCTTTTTTAATCTACGTAACGTTGCAAAAATCTGAAACTTCTGTCCAGAAATGATGCAGAAAAATTTATCCACGCTTTTGTTACTTCTAGGTTAGACTACCGCAATGCCTACTTTCGGCTACCCGGATAAATCACTAAATAAACTTCAGTTAGTGCTAAATACGGCTGCTAGAATCCTGACTAGAACCAAAATTTGATCATATTACTCCAGTGCTAGCCTCCTACACTGGCTTCCTGTTAAGGCAAGGGCTGATTTTCAAGGTTTTACTGCTAACCTACAAAGCATTACATGGTTGCTCCTACCTATCTTTCCATTTGGTCCTGCCGTACATATCTACACGTACGCTACGGTCACAAGACGCAGGCCTCCTAATTGTCCCTGAATTTCTAAGCAAACAGTTGGAGGCAGGGCGTTCGCCTATAGAGTTCCATTTTTATGAATGGTCTGCCTACCCATGTGAGAGACGCAGACTCGGTCTCACCTTTAAGTCTTTACTGAAGACTCATCTCTTCAGTGGGTCATTATGATTGAGTGTAGTCTGGCCCAGGAGTGTGAAGGGAACGGAAAGGCTCTGGAGCAACGAACCCCCTTGCTGTCTCAGCCTGGCGGTTCCCCTCTCTCCACTGGGATTCTCTGCCTCTAACCCTATTACAGGGGCTGAGTCACTGGCTTACTGGTGCTCTTTCATGCCGTCCCTAGGAGGGGTGCGTCACTGATGTGATCTTCCTGTCTGGTTGGCGCCCCCCTTGGGTGTGCCGTGGTGGTGATCTTTGTGGGCTATACTCGCCCTTGTCTCAGGATGGTAAGTTGGTGGTTGAAGATATCCTCTAGTGGTGTGGGGGCTGTGCTTTGGCAAAGTGGGTGGGGTTATATCCTTCCTGTTTGGCCCTGTCCGGGGGTATCATCGGATGGGGCCACATTGTCTCCTGACTCCTCCTGTCTCAGCCTCCAGTATTTATGCTGCAGTAGTTGATGTGTCGGGGCTAGGGTCAGTTTGTTATATCTGGAGTACTTCTCCTGTCTTATCCGGTGTCCTGTGTGATTTAAGTATGCTCTCTCTAATTCTCTCTTTCTCTCTTTCTTTCTCTCTCTCGGAGGACCTGAGCCCTAGGACCATGACTCAGGACTACCTGCCATGATGACTCCTTGCTGTCCCTAGTCCACCTGGCCGTGCTGCTGCTCCAGTTTCAACTGTTCTGCCTGCGGCTATGGAACCCTGACCTATTCACCGACGTGCTACCTGTCCCAGACATGACGGCTAGAAAGCCAACTGACATTTACTCCTGAGGTGCTGACTTGCTGCACCCTCGACAACTACTGTGATTATTATTATTTGACCATGCTGGTCATTTATGAACATTTGAACATCTTGGCCATGTTCTGTTAAATCTCCATCCACCGGGCACAGCCAGAGGAGGACTGGCCACCCCTCATAGCCTGGTTCCTCTCTAGGTTTCTTCCTAGGTTTTGGCCTTTCTAGGGAGTTGTTCCTAGCCACCGTGCTTCTACACCTGCATTGCTTGCTGTTTGGGGTTTTAGGCTGGGTTTCTGAACAGCACTTTGAGATATCAGCTGATGTAAGAAGGGCTTTATAAATACATTTGATTTGATCAGTGCACAGGTGCACCTTGTGCTGGGGGCAATAAAAGTCTGCTCTAAAATGTGCAGTTCTATCAACCCTCCGGGTCTCCTGACCACAATCCAAAATCTGGTCTGAAATGCACAAATKATTAACCTATATAAATAAATGCCTTTTGATTATGACAGGACTATGAGGTCAAAAGAATTACGAAAGTTTGCCTGCAAAACACCCTGACAATGAAGACCCATCAGCAAAACCCATAAAAACATGATGCCAACAGGGAAAGTTTACAAGTTAAAGAATATTATTCTCTGTTAAAGGATAACCTGTCACTGAACTGTGGAAGTGGGTTTTGGACAAACTGATAAAAAAAAATGTGTCAAATGTGTGAGAAATGTACGTCAACAGGGATCCACGATGTGGTTAAATACATGTGTAAGACAGATAGGCAGCTAAAAGACTGGAATCCCCAACAAACTACACCGAACAAAAATATAAATGCAACATGTAAAGTGTTGGTTCCATGTTTCATGAGCTGAAATAAAAGATCCGTACATTTTCCATACGCACTAAGGCTATTTCGCTTCAATTTTGTGAACAAATTTGATTACAGCCCTGTTAGTGAGCATTTCTCCTTTGCCAAGATAATCCATCCAACTGACAAGTGTGTCATATCAAGACGCTGATTAAATAGCATGATCATTACACAGGCGCACCTTTTGCTGGGGASAATAAAAGGCCACTCTAAAATGTGCAGTTGGCATGCTGACTGCARGGATGTCCACAAAAGCTGTTGCCTCCAACGTCGTTTTTAGGGAATTTGGCAGTACGTCCAACCGGCCTCACAACTGAAGACCACCTGTATGGCGTCGTGTGGGCGAGCGGTTTGCTAATGTCAATGTTGTGAACAGAGTGCCCCATGGTGACGGTGGGGTTATGGTATGGGCTGGTATAAGCTACTGACAAACACAAATGCATTTTATCAATGGCAATTTGAATGCACAGAGATACCGTGATGATATCCTGAGGCCCATTGTCATGCTATTCATCTGCCTCCATCACCTAATGTTTCAACATGATAATGCACGGCCCMATGTCGCAAGGATCTGTACACAATTCCCGGAAGCTGAAATTGTCCCAGTTCTTCCATGGCCTGCATACTCASCARACATGTCACCCATTGAGCATGTTTGGGATGCTYTGGATCGAAGTGTACGGCAGCGTGTTCCAGCTCTTGCCAATATCCAGCAACTTCGCACAGCCATTGAAGAGGAGTGGCACRACATTCTACAGGCCGCAATCAACAGCCTGATCAACACTAACCGAAGGAAATGTGTCCCGCTACATGTGGCAAATGGTGGTCAAACCAGATACGGACAGGTTTTCTGATCCACTCTCCTAATTGTTTTAAGGTATCTCTATTCCCAGTCATGTGAAAATCCATAGATTGGGCCTAATGAAATTATTTCAATTGACTGATTTCCTTATATGAACTGTAACTCAGTAAAATCTTTGAAATTGCTTCATGTTGSTTTTATATTTTGGTTAAGTATAGAAAAACAGAAAAACATATCAACCGTTGAAGTCGGAAGTTTACATGCACTTATTTTGGTGTCATTAAAACTAGTTTTTCAACCACTCCACAAATTTCTTGTTTAACAAACTATACTTTTGGCAAGTCGGTTAGGACATCTACTTTGTGCATGACACAGGTAATTTTTCCAACAATTGTTTACAGACAGATTGTTTCACTTATAATTCACAGTAACACAAATCCAGTGGGTCAGAAGTTTACATACACTAAGTTGACTGTGCCTTTAAACAGCTTGGAAAATTCCAGAAAATGTCATGGCTTCAGAAGCTCCTGATAGGTTAATTGACATCATTTCAGTCAATTGTAGGTGTACCTGTGGATGTTTTTCAAGGCACCTAACTCAGTGCCTCTTYGCTTGACATCATGGGAAAATCAAAAGAAAWCAGCCAGGACCTCAGAAAAAAAGGAATTGACCTCCACAAGTCTGGTTCATCCTTGGGAGCAATTTCCAAACGCCTGAAGGTACCACATTCATCTGTACAAACAATAGTACGCAAGTATAAACACCATAACCAGCGCCATCAGTACTCCTCTGCAAGAAATCGAGAATCTGTCATCCTAAGAATTAACCCTACTGGGTGCGAAAAGTGCAAAATCAATCCCAGAACAACAGCAAAGGACCTTGTAAATGCTGGAAAACAGTTACAAAATGATCATATCCGCAGTAAAACGAGTCCTATATTGACATAACTTGAAATGCCGCTCAGCAAGGAAGAAGCCACTGCTCCAAAACCGCCATAAAAAAGCCAGACTACGTTTTGCAACTGCACATGGACAAAGATCACACTTTTTGAGAAATGTCCTCTGGTCTGATGAAACAAAAGTAGAACTGTTTTGCCATAATGACCATCGTATTTGGGAGGAAAAGGGGGATGCTTGCAAGCCGAAGAACACCATCCAACCGTGAAGCACGGTGGTGGCAGCATCATGTTGTGGGGGTGCTTTGCTGCAGGAGGGACTGGTGCACTTCACAAAATAGATGGCATCAGAGAGCAGGAAAATGATGTGGATACATTGAAGCAACATCTCAAGACATCAGTTAGGAAGTTAAGCTTGGTCGCAAATGGGTCTACCAATGACAATGACCCCAAGCATACTTCCAAAGTTGTGGCAAAATGGCTTAAGGACAACAAAGTCAAGGTATTGGAGTGGCCATCACAAAGCCCTGACCTCAATCCTATGAAAATGTGTGGGCAGAACTAAAAAGCTGTGACGAAGCAAGGAGGCCTACAAACCTGATTCAGTTACACCAGCTCTGTCAGGAGGAATGGGAAAAAATTCACCCAACTTGTTGTGGGAAGCTGGTGGAAGGCTACACAAAACGTTTGACCCAAGTTAAACAATTTAAAGGCAATGCTACCAAATACTAATTGAGTGTATGTAAACTTCTGACCCACTGGGAATTTGATGAAAGAAATAAAAGCTGAAAGAAATCATTTTCTCTACTATTATTCGGACATTTCACATTCTTAAAATAAAGTGGTGATCCTAACGGAATTTTTACTAGGATTACATTTTAGGAATTGTGAAAAACTGAGTTTAAATGTATTTGGCTAAGGTTTATGTAAACCTCCGACTTCAACTGTAATAGCAGCATTATTTTGGTTGATGTTGTGGTCTCAAGACAGTGGGGTTACTAACATTCTTCATCAACAATATGGGCAAAATTGACAATGAAAGAGGTGGGAATGTTGTTCCCTTGTCATATAGTTGCAACATTTACTATCAATATAGAATAAAACATTGATTGTATTTTGGCAATTACATTTCATGTTTTCGTGTCGCACACACTGCAACAGACTTACCAGTCTCCGAGCCCTACAGGATATATTGCGATCCAAAATGACGCCCTATACCCTATATAGTGCTATGTAGGGAAAAGTCTGCCGTTTGGGACACATCTTATTTTTCCAGTGAGGAAGTGGGGATCATTGCAGTCACAGTGGTTGACGACACAGATACTGCAGAGAGCCCAAGAACCTCCTGTTGCTTTCTGATACATGAATCCAAAATAGCTTCCGGCCAAAACAACATTCCCCTCATCTGTGTGGGGCTCAGAAAAAGAGCCTGACAACAACCCACCAGCCTTTTGATTTAAATAAATACATGTGGTATTTACTAACACACACACCTCCCAGCCTTGAGTGTGCAAACTGTGGAAATGTAGGATTATGACACCCTACAAAGCTGTCTCCTGAGTGGCGCAGCGGTCTAMGGCACTGCTTCTCAGTGCTAAAGGTGTCTGGTTCGATTCCAGGCTGTATCACAACCGGCCTTGAGAGTCCCATAGGGCGGCACACAATTGGCCCAGCGTYGTCTGAGTTTGGCTGAGGTAGGCCTTCATTGTAAATAAGAATTTGTTCTTAACTGACTTGCCWAGTTAAAGGTAAAATAAATATAAAAGTGGAGATACCGTTTCTCCATTTCAGAGTAGTGAGAGGGATTATTGCCTCTGTTTCCCGTGTGAGAAGGCAGCGCCTCRATTAATAAATCCTTAAGACTACTAAATTAGGGTGCCACTAATGCTGCTTCCAGCACGCTTGGTTTATGTTCCCAAAAGAGGCTTTCCCAAGCAGTCTGGCACGGGGACAGATTTACCAGAGGGRAGGCGCAGGCACTCTAGGATGATGATGATGATAGGTGTCTATATCTATCTGTTTTGTACATGTAATCAAAAGAGAATGACAGACGATCAGACAGGCAGACGAATAGCTCGACCTCCCCCCTCGTGAGACAACCAGGATCATTGGTGTCAAGTGTTGGTTGGGTGATTCCTGCTGGATCATGGATGCTGAAATGGTTGGGGATCCCTGGCTGAAAGTATRTGCTCTCTCAGATCTAATTTCTTTAAGAGGATTAACATGCCTGGGGCAGCAGAGGGTGAAACCCAGGGCCACAGGTCTCCAACCAGATCCATGGTGAGGGGAAATCTATTTACATTGTTAGATCACAGGATTAGTGGGGCAMCACCACCAGAGTCTCGCTCCCTCTCTCTCGGAGTCCATGGGCTAACAGGCCTGCTGATCAGGGAACTTTGGCCAAAGCCTCATAAAGTAGTCATGTTGATTTCGTGGTCAATTTACCATTTCTTTGTGGATTTTGATATGTTCTTGGGGTCATTGACCTGCTGGAGGATCCACTTGTGGCCCAGTTTCACCCTGCTGGTAGAGGCAACCACGTTTTTGGCTAAAATGTCCTGGTATTGGTAGAGTTTATGACGCTGTTGACCTTAACAAGGGCCCCAGGGGCCTCATTTATCAATATTGCGTGGAAACTATTCTTAAAATACTACTTACGAATGGAATGTATAATGTTCATACTCATAGAAAGTGTGATTTACCAAACAATCCTACGAGCATCACACCCACACCGGTGGAAGAKAACCATTGATAAATACCATTTGTTCTCAGCCTCAGTGCTCGTGCACGACCTTGGCTGTTTGCATTTAGAAACACCCCCAATTAACCATTTATGGTCAAAATCATCACTTTAAAGCCAGTGGGGAATATTCAACGCCGTACCATAAAAAACATTGCAGAAAAAAAACATAGCTACAAAGAGGACCATTAAGTTAATTCAGCAATGGAAAATGTACTTTGAATGAGTATGCAACACTCACCAATAAGCCATCCATCCTCAACAGTGACAAGTAAAAATAATTGGGGGAAAATAACATAGCCAGAAAGAGGACCATTAAGTTGACCAGTAAACGTTTTTTTTTTAAAGCGCATAGCTTCAAAGAGGACCATTAAGTTGCTTTAGCAATGGCAAATATACTTCAAATGAGTAGGCGACACTCACCAATAAGCCATCCATCCTCAGTGACCAGTCAATTTTTGGGGGTAAAAAATAACATTGCTACAAAGAGGTAATTAAGTTGACCTGTAAAAATGTTTTGGAAAAAAATAACTGGTAAATGGTATGAAAGTTTGTTTTGCTGATGGTTCCATCCCAAAAATTTGCTAATCGAGGGCTGTCAGATGCCGATTGGCAAACTCCCGCTGAAAAGTGCCCATTGCCAAAAACCCAAGGGTGGATAACACTTGGATCTGCACCGGAATGGCATGTGTTTGCCTTTTTAAAGTAGGTCGCAAAGGGTCGCAAAAAATCTATAAGATTGGTTTTGGAAAACCATCGTTTATGAGCTAATCTGTACTATCCGCAAAAAAAAGACCCACCTGTCTCTAAAAATGCGCTCTCTGTGTAATGCAGCATGTGCCAAATTCGCCAAACAAAGCAGGATCAGCCTCTCATTAGATTTCTCATTATCTCTGTCTTTTAATAGTACTTCAACAATGGTTTCACTTTCACACGTACCTCTAATTTAACAAATGACTGTACTTTATATGGATTATTAACAAATTACTGTACTTTATATGGATTATTATTATCATAACAAATGCACTGATGTGGTCAAATTATATGCCTGCATCAATTCATTTCAGACATTTTCAACATACTTTTTCTCCATTCTACACTTGACAAGCAGTTCCCTTATCCCACCACTTGGYACTGTGCGTACCCATGGTCATATGCACACTCTCAAGCAAATGTTCATATCGATAAATCTCACACTTTGCGTGGAAATGATTCCATGCATGGTTTACGCACAGATTTGTGCATACGCATGATTGATAAATGAGGCCCCAGGACCAGTGGAAGCAATACAGCCCCATAACTTCAAAGACGCCAAACACACCGTTGGTTTGCATGGCCAAAGACCTCTGTTTTTGTCTCATCTGACCATAGCACTCGGTTCCAATCCAAGTGCCATTGCCGTTTCGCAAACTCCAGGCGTTTACATTTGTTGGTGGCTTGCTCTCTCTGGCAAACCTTCCAAAGGTTTTTGTCATTCTCCAACTGTGGCCCTTGGATTTTTCTTTCCCTCCCGAACCATCTTCCTCACTGTGTGTGGGAACAAGATACAATTGTCCTCTACCAGGAACGATTTTACCCATTGCCTGATTTATGACGCTCCACTTCTTATGTACCCTTTTCACTTTGAAAGAAAACAAGGGGGTTGTTCAAAATTTATTCCAGAATAATTCCCAAAAAAGTGCACCTTTATTTAACTCGGCAAGTCAGTTAAGAACAAATTCTTATTTACAATGACGGCCTACCGGGGAACAGTGGGCAGAAGGCCAGATTTGTACCTTGTCAGCCAGGGGTTTTGATCCAGCAACCTTTTGGTTACTGGCGACACCACTAGGCTACCTGCTGCCCCAAAATGAGCAGTCTTTTTCTCACTTGGGGTTTGAGTTGATTCAGATCCAAGATTTTATTTTACTAGGCAAGTCAGTTAAGAACAAATTGTTATTTTTAATGACGGCGTAGGAACAGTGGGTTAACTGCCTTGTCAGCTCRGGGATTTGATCTTGCAACCTTTCGGTTGCTAGTCCAACGCTCTAACCACTAAGCTACCTGCCGACTCTTAAAGAACAATGCTTGTTGGCTTCGTCTGCTCTGTTTGTTGAAGGCAGCTGTAACATTAGGCAGCTGTAACATTAGGTTGCAAGTGACTTTCACTTCTTCTCCAGCTCCGGGGCAGCAGGGTGATTCGAATAGGCTGGATTAGCGCAAAGACTCACCTTGCCCAGAAGGCCAGCCCAAGGCGGCTAAGGGCTCAACCCCCTTGTCTTCATTCAAAGTGAAAACATTACACAAGGAGTGGGGCKACATAGGGTCGCAACCGGCCTGTGGATTCCTGCTTTAAACAGATAAACTTTTTTTTAAAGAATGTTAATGCAGATTTATTTTGTTCGATTTTTTTATAAGAATCTTTAGGGTGCCAATAATTGACGCTTATCTTTTTGAGAATTGTTTTTATTACTTGTTAAACAAAAAATATTGCTCTGAGCAATTGTATTAGTATAAAATAATATAATTTTCMMAAAAAATTGCATAAAATATAGCYCATGTGTATTATTTATTTCATGGTCTTTTTTGCTCATCTTTATCAAGGGTGCCAATAATTTGAGGTGACTGTACATTCCATCATATCAACAGATACATATGTCACATTTTGGCCAGAGAAACACACAACATGCCATACAATCTTTATGTTATGCAGTTAATTCATTCCGTTWAGTGAGAATCCTTCCCAGCTGTCTCTCTAACCATAAGGCCTGTCACCTACAGCAGCCAAAGATCTGACTCCACCTCAGGCGAGGCAAACAAGCTAATTAATGGCAGCTCCTCAAACACCAGAGAGTTGACATAAGGACACCAGCGATAAAAAAGCAATATCAATCTAATTCAACTCAAGTGGGAAGAGGTTCAAAAGCGTTTGGTTTGATGTAGCACAAGATTTGACAACCTTGGTCTGCTGGTACTGCAGGGTGTTGTTCTAACCAGGCAGTTTTCCATTGCAAAACACTTTGCTACAGTGTGCACGAATTAACACGACCCAGCACTGGTCAACCAGACAAACTCTTACCTAGGCGACTGTAGGAATCCATTGTTGGGGTACCATTCCTGAGAAGACGGATGAAGAGGATGAGGAAGACGGCCTCAGTACTCCTCTGGGGGGGTGTAAGGTGAACACCATCAACTGTCCGGCTGGATGAACACTGCAAGGGACAATATGATGAGGGAGGAGGAGGAGGGAGCGTCTCAAGGGCTCATTCTAGACAACACAGCTTTCAGGTGGTTGCAGTTGGCTTGCTTCTCCACTCCCATGAATTCAACCTGTCAAGGCACATAAATACTCAAGTTTAAATGAGGTTAGTCATATGTGGACCAAATATGCTCCCATACAATTCAAAGTTCAAGAATACTATATAGGCTACTTAACAGTGTACAAAACATTAGGAACACCTTCCTAATTTTGAATTGSACCTCCTTTTGCCCTCAGAACAGACTCAATTCGTCAGGGCATGGACTCTACAAGGTGTCAAAAGCTTTCCACAGGAATGCTAGCCCATGCTGACTCCAATGCGGAAGTGGATTCCACAAGTGAAATCAATCAGTGATCATATMTTTCACCTAGATTCACCTGGTCAATCTAYGTAATGGAAAAGGTATGTTTTGTACACTGAGTGTATATACCATTTAGGATGTAAAAATGTATTCCGTAACAAACAAATATCAACAAGTGCATTGTTTCCCACGATTCGTTCATTTTGGTACAGCCTGTCCTCATATCTGATTATCAGCCGTTGTCAAACAAAAGGAGCTCAAATGCAATAATTGAATAACCTAATAACCAACGTTGACAGACAAGCTGTCTTCATCAGGGAATAATGACACCCGCTTCCCTTGAAAAACWGTTTGCCCTACATCCAATTCTGTCGAACCAAAAGAATTTGCAAAAAACAATCAGATTTCGACAGAAATAAGGCTGAGAAACAAAGAAAATTCAAGGAGAGGGRGTACAAAATTAATCAGATTAATACTGCCATTGAGAAAATCCAAAACAAATCGAGACATGATCTTTTTCAAGGACAGCCTCGCAAAAAGAAGCATTCTTGCATCCTCACTACCCGTGCTCTGAACCGATTAAGGGAATCGTTCAAACATTGGCACATTCTAAGATCCATTCTAAGATCCGATGACAGTATCGGAAATGTGTTTTCGGACCCTCCCTTGGTCTTATTCTCGATGGGGCAGAAATCTCAGAGATCAATTGGTAAACTCTGATCTACCACCCCAAAATACCCCTGCACAACATCTATTTGCGCCTCTAYCGGATGGAAACTACAAGTGTGCTTCTAGAAGGTTCTCCCATCTCCACAGAGGAACTCTGGAGCTCTGTCAGAGTGACCATTGGGTTCTTGGTCACCTCCCTGACCAAGGTCCTTCTCCCCCGATTGCTCAGTTCAGCCGGGYGGCCAGCTCTAGGAAGTCTTGGTGGTTCCAAACTTCTTATATTTAAGAAGGATGGAGGCTACTGTGTTCTTGGGGACCTTTGATGCTGCAGACATTTTTTGGTACCCTTCCCCACATCTGTGCCTCGACACAATCCTGTCTCGGAGCTCAACGGACAATTCCTTCAACCTCATGGCTTKGTTTTTGCTCTGATATGCACTGCCAACTGTGGGACCTTATATATATATCTATATACTGGTGTGTGCCTTTCCAAATCATGTCCAATCAATTGAATTTACCACAAGTGGAGTCCAATAAAGTTGTAGAAACATCTCAAGGATGATCAATGGAAACAGAACGCACCTGAGCTCAATTTTGAGTCTCATAGCAAAGGGTCACAATACTTATGAAAATAATGTATTTCTGTTTTTTATTTTTTTATAAAAGCGCAAACATTAAAAAAAAATTGTCAACTTGGGGTATTATGTGTAGATTGAGGAAAAAAATGTGTTTAAAAGTCAAGGGGTCTTGTGTAATTTTTGAATGCACTGTAGGTCTGAAAAAACACTTCCCTTCCTCAATAACGTGCAGCGAATTCTACTAGATGAAAAKCCGAAATGAGTATAACATCCTGGCATTTAAAGCATACTACATTTTCAAAATGTCACATACTAGAAAACGTTCTATTTTCGCATTCCCAATCAGCCTACTATTTAGAACGCAAGTTCGGGTTTTTTGGACACAGCCACTGTCTCAATCTACCCCCTGGGCTCAAAACTGTCAAACAAGACATCATTTAGTTGTCATCACTCATTATTTACACACAACACATCATTTCTACTTTTTCTGGCATGGCACATCGTTTTTTCCATCCCATCCGTAACATTCTTCCAAGCAAGCTATTGTCCAATTGATTGATGATCATGTTATAAGTCAAATACTTGCTCTTTAGTCCACCTATTGAAGTCATTACCCAATGGTAAATCTACAGGTAATGATCTTATGGACAATATTTTGCTTTGCTATGCTGCTCCCCCAATTGCAGCTCCACTGAAACTCATATTTAATTGGTCATTGGAAAAGGGTCATTTTCGAGGTACGTCACTTAGTCATCATGTTTATATTACATTTTACAAACCAAACATTGAAGTACCGCTATGTAAGGTAAAGTAAAAATCCAWACCGGCCCGTGCATCAATATCGGTATATGGTMAAATATAGTTTACCGCCCAGCCCTAGCCTATACTAGAGAAATGTGAAGTTTACTAATATGGGAGATTGTTAATGGGACAACCGATGGCTACAAGTTTAAAGGATAAAAAAACGTATCCTTTATTCAATTCAGGCAATTTATCMCAATATATATTTTTKCCCATATCGCCCAGCTCTAGTATAGTCATATCTAACTGACAGGAAACAGTCCACCTATATTAAATGGGTATTTTTCCTCCCCTCAAGTAAAACTGCACAGGGCAGCTGCCTTGAGCCACTTCTTTATTTAATATATACCAATTACTYTCCTTATGCCCTATCTGGAACTCAAGCTACTATATTTGCAGATAATACTACAATGTATACAGCAAGACAATCTGTTCAACAGGTACAGGAAGCTCTACAAGTGGATTTGGGAAATATCAGGGAGTGGGTCTGTTGGAACAAACTTGTTTTGGATGCTAAGAAAACCAAAGTTATGTTGGTCTGTTTTATCAGGAAAAAGGTAGACAAAACATGGGATGTGATTAAACACGAGGCAAGAGCCAATTGAGGACGTGTCAGAAACTAAACTACTAGGGATGCAGCTCTACAACTACTTATCATGCTCAGCTCAAATAACTAATCCATGCATGAAAAGAATTAGGATTGTGTGCATGGTCAGAAGGATAGCTAAGTATCTTCCGTGAAATATTCTTAGGCAAACAACCCCAGCATTAATTGGGAGTCAGGAGAACTACAGTTATGTGGTGTGGGGAAATGCATCAGCATGTGAGATTAGGTGGATGCAGATTGCACAGAATGAAGCAGCAAAGATTGTTCTCAGGTGGACATGTGATTCTTCTGTTGTAGTCATGACAATTGATTGGCCAGCAATCGACAACATAATGAAAAAGAAAATGCTCACTTTATTTCACCAAGTACACCATTTAAAACAGCCAGTTGTTAAGCGACCAACATTCGGTCAATACAAGGAATAGGATCTCCACCGTATGGCTTACCCCAGCAGAGAAGACAAATAGGGGGGGAAAAACATTACGATTCAGAAAATGTAATAGTTTATATGAGAACTTTAGGACCACTTSAAAATAATAGACTGATGTTGTTCATGACTATAGTAGATGACTGAACCAATCTCTATGTTTTCAGATTGCCAGAGTATTTATCATTATCATATTTGAGTTTTTTCTTATTTACTTTCGTATATATTATGTTTTTACATGTCAATATGTCAGTGTATATCTGTTGTTTGCAACAGTGTTATTTGTGAAAATGTAATTGTATTGTAAATTGTATTTTTAAGCTTGTTAAGGATTAAAAGAGACCCTAAAAAAATGAAAATAAAACATTGTTTCATCCTCTCTACAATACACAACTGAGCAACACAACACTCCCCCCCCCCCCCGAAGTGTGCACTCGTTCACTCCCGTTTATGGATTTACAAGGAATGGACAGGTGTGAGCAATATGGTTAAAGTAACTGTCCAGTGAAAATATTTTAAAAGTTCATATTCTGTTAACTCGTACCCAAATATTGTTGACTCATCCTATACTCAGATGTGGCCAAAGCAGAACTTGGAGGGGAAAAAAATACATTTCAAAAACCCCACCTCAAACTTGCATCTCAAACAGACCGTTTCAAAAAGGCCTGCCATTTCGTCATAGAGGAGGAGCTGGCCAATTAGAGGTCTACTCGCACTAATATTTTGAATGACCGGTACACACCCACACCATTCTGTTGTTGGGTCACGCACACACTATTCCAACACTGAAACCCTGCTTTKTAACATACTTAATWACAWTTTKTTGGAAGGAAAAYTATTTCACKCATATTGTAATTAATTCTAGGTCATATTTCATATCACTCTGGAAACACTGAACACTTACTTTAAGCCCATGCTTACACCAATCCAACTCTTTGAAATCAATGAGGGAGAGTKAACAAGTGCACACTTGGCTTAGAAGGGTAGAGCTTTGGACTGCAGCCCTGGAACATCTGCCATTCCGTTTCCTCAATACAAAATGGTTCAAAGGTCAAGCAATTTTCTGTGGCAAAAGGCTTCGGTATGGTGTACACAACTCCATTTAATACCACTCAGGAGGAACGGGTCATGTTGAGCATTTGTGAATAGACTAGGCTTCTTGACAAACAAGGTCATAATTGCACTGTAAAAAGCCAATTTGTTCTTAATGACTAACCTTGCTAAAGCAGGTTAAACAAAATGTGACACTCCAGTGTGTCATGGCGGATCATATCAAAAGACATTAATTGAGTGAACTAATAATGATCAATGCAAGTCTCTCTAAACATTCCCTTCTTAATGTTYCCAGTTGTATGTCTTTTTGTCTGACATTGTATAAGACAGACTGAAAATGAACAATATACCGGTCTGAAAATGTCTCATGTCACTTGACAGAAATATGGCTTTTGCAGCACAGGGGTTCATTTCCCCAGCGCTCCAAGTGGCACCAAAAGTAATCATGTCTGCATAAAAATAACATGTGCTGGAGATTGCGAGCGGTAAACAACAATTAGGGGTGTGCGCCACGCCAAATTAATCATTGAAATGCACTTCTGGTGTTCGACAGCTGCTGCCTGCCTCTTGGGCCTAATTGACTATGAATAATTCACTCAGGGACCACGATTAACGGTAGTCTACATGCCTGCACGTGTTTATCGAAAAAATGATGCTATAGCAGATTGACACGTTACTGTGTTGTCGTTGTTGAAGTTTTTCCTACTTCTATTGACAAATGACACAACGGCCACTGCAGATCCAGAGACGCTGACTGACAAAGGCAGGCTATGTGACTGCTCCTGAATGGTTTTGTTAAGGCAAGGGTTGGGTTGAGGTGTTGTAAAGGATCTCGGGGAGGGTTTAGTGCCCCTTGCAAAAATAATTGGGGTTTCGCTATCATAAGTCAGGTCTAAACAGGCTCATTTAAAATTGAGAGCACCAGTGCACCTACAAAAAAAAAAATTTTTGTTATGATTAGGCTGCTTGTTTCTAGCMCAAACAGTTAAAAATGTATAACCTGGGAGGCTCTGAGGTAACGGAACACACGAGAAAAAATGTGACCAATTCAGCAGAGCAGCGGACAAATCACATAGGTAGACTACTATGTTGTTGCTGAAATGTACAGCACTTTCTAAGGTGCTGAGTCATTCAAAGCATTTTAGACATCACATACTGAACACCTATACACATATTAGAATTTATGCATAGAGCACAAGCCTGGGGGAAAGAAAAAAAATAACACAGCCTACCACATATTATGCACAGCAGAAAAATGTAAAAAAGCCCATAGATTGAAGATGTCTTTAAACCTTCTATCCATGAGGATGGTCTGCTAGAGAACACTGTAGCGATGATGTTGGTTCATTGATTGTAATTAGAGTAGTTGATTTTGAATAGTAATAGGGCCTGTTTTCTATTGTGGACACATTACCTTACAGAATATCTCACCACCACCACCATATAAGCCAGCAGTGAGGTAGGCTAACCAAACAACATGCCATCAATTCAACCACAAATAATGTCTCATCTAAGCATAGTTGTCCTACAATTATATAAGAGAACATTTTTACTAATGGGCATATTAAATAACTAAATACATTTGTCGTGAAACGCTGGRCAGATGGAAAGATGGTTAAAGGCTCATGTCTCTAAGAGCAGAGATGGGCTACAGGCGCACGATTTTCTCTCTCACCACAGCAACGGCCACTCAAAACATAGGTTACAATGCGCAAACCATAAGCCCGGGAACAGTCAGGCAAAAAAATTGTGTTTTCAAAGTATCTTTTTTGGGAGGCAGAGGAATCAAGGAGTCAAACTGATTTAACTTTTACCATTTCATTTTAAAAAATGAATTGCAAACAATGATTATTTTTGTTCATGCCATGACAAGTACCGGATCCTGCATGGTAAATAGATTCCGGAATGCCAAGGTAGCAGCCACTCACATTAAGCCACTTACATCACAGATAAAAAAGTTAAAACAGTACATCATAACATTATTTTACCACAATACAAATGTATAATATACAACAGTATTACACTGTATGTGTGTATAGAGTGCGTGTGCTAGCGTGTGTGTGTGTGTGTGTCTGTTCCTGTGAGTGCGTGTGGGCGTGTGTGCGTGTGTGTGTGTGTGTGTGTGTGTGTGTGTGTGTGTGTGTGTGTGTGTGTGTGTGTGTGTGTGTGTGTGTGTGTGTGTCTGTTCCTGTGAGTGGTGCGTGTGTGCGTGTGTGCGTGTGTCTGTGTGTGTGTGTGTGTGTGTGTGTGTGTGTGTGTTCCTGTGAGTGCGTGTGTCTCTTCACAGTCCCCACTGTTCCATAAGGTGTAAGTCGACAAGAACAAAACATGAGCACTAATGATTTCTAGTCAAACAGATGGAAAGGGGGTCTAGCAGAAAAAGTCAAAAGAAAAGGGTATTAAAAATACACCAAAACACAATAATGTTTAAGTAAAGACCCCTGCCAACTAATATCAACATTTATATTTAGTTGTGCCGAAATTATTTTCCTTCYGTAAGTTTAAGAAATATTGCCTAGTGTCTTATCATTCTGCTACCAAAAACACATCTATATTTAAGATAATTTCTAATTTCTCTCCCTCATGAGGGAGGATAATGAAAATTCACAGAAGTAACAAGTAMATTTTAATCTGGTCTTTAAAAAAAATCATCCATAGCCTGCAGTCAAATAGYGAATGGAGGTTATGTGCAGATACTTTTTTAAATTGTTTTATTATTATTATATATTTTTTTTATTTTTTTTAATATGCCAGTTAGGCTACATCATTTGTAAAGTGGATTAATGTGCTTAATTTTAAAGAATTGAGCAATAAATATAGCAGCACGAGAAAGCTGGGATCCGCTTTTATTAAATAGTGTCAATGACTAGGCTTATTGTGCAATGACGACTGTGCAATGACTAGGCTTATAAGAACAYGTTTCACTAGGCTTTGTCGGCCAGGGTTTCCCAAACTCAGTCCTGAGGCCCCCCTGGGTCCCAGGACCAAGTTTGGGAAACCCTGCTTTAGGCTATGGGTTCTCCAACMATGTTCCAGGTGTCTTGGGACTTTAGGCTACGTTTGGAGTTATTTGGCAACTTCAGTTGTGATGCAAACCTTAGAAAAACATTTAGCTTAGCMCATATGCYTATATGATGACTATGATTTGAAAAAGTTGCAGAAAATATGCATGCGCTGTGCATCATCACCAAATTCTCTAAAACAATGTTGGAGGTGGCTTATGGTAGAGAAATTAACATTAAATTATCTGGCAACAGCTCTCGTGGACCTTCTTGCAGTCAGCACGCCAATTGCACGCTCCCTCAAAACTTCAGACATCTGTGGCATTGTGGTGTCTGACAAAACTGCACATGTTAGAGTGGTCTTATATTATCCCCAGCACAAGGTGCACCTGTGTAATGATCATGCCATTTAATCAGCTTCTTGATATGCCACACCTGTCAGGTGGATGGATTTTATTAGYAATGGAGAAATGCTCACTAAGAGGGACGGAAACAATTTTGTGCACAAAATTTGAGAGAAATAAGCCTTTTGTGCGTATGGAAAATGCCTGAGATTTTATTTCAGGTCATGAAACATAGGACCAACTCTTTACGTTTATATTTTTAATTTATATGGTCTCTCCCACTCTCTGCTCTGATAGACGTGAGCCTGCAACTCTCTTCTCTCCAGCTTTGCACTTCACATTTATTTCCTTAAAAAATCATAAAAAAGAGAGTGTTCTGGAGGAGCTGCAACACCCCTGATAAATTGAAATACATTTGCCAAAGTTATATAATTATTGCTGTCTGTTCAGAAAGAAATGAAATAATTCATAATAGCCGACAACACCATGAGAAGGCCTATAATATAGCCGCAGAGGATCAATAGCTTCTTTTAAAAGATTGCCTAGCTGTGGGTTGTGTGTAGCCCAATAAGAGTGCACATCCTACAGTAAGGAATGCASAGCAAATCTGTCAGTGAACAGTTTGCAGACAAAACAGGGCTTTCGCAAAATTTCAAATACAACTGCAAAAAAACACAAGTTGGAAAGCAAATGGCAAAAAGAGAAGACTAATCCGTATGCTGCTTTACAAGGTAAAATATTGTTTTATAAAGTAAAACTAGAGTGCATTGGCCATCACCAGCGAGTGAGCTGCGCATCAATGAGTGAGTCAGTGAAACTGGAATGCATTTTTAGGACTAGAATTTCCTCCTCATGTTGCAGCCTACAATATGGATTCAAGACAAGGTYGTTTTTTCATTGATCTCAGATTCTCAGTTTTCAGTGTCAAAGTGGCATATCATTTCGATAATTTGTGCGATATTGAAAAATATTCTGCCAGTCTGAACTACATCCACAGGTACACCTCCAATTGACTCAAATGATGTCAATTAGCATATCAGAAGCTTCTCAAGCCATGACATAATTTTCTGGAATTTTCCAAGCTGTTTAAAGGCACAGTCAACTTAGTGTATGTAAACTTCTGACCCACTGGAATTGTGATACAGTGAATTATAAGTGAAATAATCTGTCTGTAAACAATTGTTGGAAAAATTACTTGTCATGCACAAAGTAGATGTCCTAACCGACTTGCCAAAACTATAGTGTGTTAACAAGAAATTTGAGGAGTGGTTGAAAAACGAGTTTTAATGACCCCAACCAAAGTGTATGTAAACTTCCGACTTCAACTGTATATTATTATATATTTATACATCCACCCACAGTATCAGTCAAAAGTTTGGACACACCTACTCATTCAAGGATTTTTATATATCGGATAATAGATAACAATAACACATCAGTTATGTGTTGAGAGGCCCCAGGTGGTGGCTTCTCAACTTCCTCTGGCTCCTTGATCTCATTCTCTTCATCCTCGTCTTCTCCGAGTAGCTCAGCATCAACGGCATCTTACTCTAAGAAGGACATACCTTCTTGGTCCTCCACATCCTGCAGGCCTTCCGCAGCACATCTGCCATCAGTGTCCTTCTCCTCATGGACTGCATCATTCCCTGGTACTGGTCTCCTCTGTCCATTTCTAAAGCTCAAACATAAAGAAAAACAATTCAATTAACATTTCAAATGTAAATTAATGACAACCCTTCCAAAGAATAGCCTAAGATTGACAAAAAGTTATATTCAGAATACACTTCTGTACATAAAAAAAGGGAATAGCGTATCCACAAGTTATCAATTTCAAGGTGACAAAGTTAACTTTTTGGATAATAAAATGTTTCACTATAACATTTGAGAAAACATGTCATATAATTGCATAAGTGAAATATTATGATCATGTATGCCTGTAAGTAGCAAAATCACAAACCAGCTAGACCAGGAACATTTAGTTACCAAGTTGACCACCACAAAGTCATTATTTATAAGCTATTATCATAAGGATTAGGCTATAACCTTACATTCATTCTTGCAATCAACAGCCAGAACGCTTAATATTTTATAGGAATCTTATCACAGATAAACAGACACCTAATGAGATACAGCCATGTAGTCATCAGRGGATGGCTACATGGCTATGGGGATATGACTAGCTAGTAAAATATAGCTATCCAATCCTTCACAGCACCCCTCTCTTTTGGCTGGTTAGCTACGGACAACATAATCACTAGCCAGTTGTTTTTAGCTCTAATACCAACAAATGCATTTTATTTTGTACAGTTATCAAAGAAAACATTATCAAAAAAGACAAGAGTTAATCAAGTAGGCTACCTTGCTCCGTCTTGGGTGACTGACTTGACCAACACTGGCTAACAGCATAGTTACATAGGTAGCTAGCTAGCAATCTAGCTATATGGCTAACATTMTGAGATTTTTTTTAAATCTCTGATTCACTTCATAAAGATTTCATGTACTTTAAAAAATATCGACGTCATTGATGAGATAATATGAATTTTGACCTCCGATAGAAATTGTCAACTCACTTTCAAGTTGATTCTGCTTTTCAAGTCTACTTGACTTGGTAGCTAGTTAGCTCACACCAAGCTTCAAAAGTTCTTATCTAATCAAATCGGTGAAATTACTAAAATGTTAATATTATCATTACCAACATAAAAACGAATTATTTCTTACCTGGATATTGTTGTCCAAATCTGAATGTTGGCGCTGACAAAGTTGGTCATAACCTAGCTGCGGCAGCAGGGTCAAATTAAACATTATTTTCATGTTGAGTTTTTCCATTTGAGAGAAAGCCTGAACCAATCATATATCATTAATCATTGTAACCCACCAAAAGAGGGGTTTTATGAGAAAAGAAATTGAGATATTGATGTGACAATGTTGTCTTGAATTGTTCTTGGTCTTGACTCGGACTCGGTCTTGCTTCGGGTGGTCTCAAACAGAACACTGCAAAGTAGCGATCATGGAGAAACATGTTGATCTACGGACTGATTTCTGTCAGTATTGGTTAAGTTTGGTTATTGGTTAAGTTGGTTAAGCAGGGTTACTGACGACCAACATGGTTGCACATATTTTTGCAGTAGGTAGCCACTGCTTTGTTTTTATTTTCTTGCAATTGCTAATTGCTAAGTCACTGGCACAATGTGTGTAGTTAATAACGTAGCTAGCTACTCTGCCTATTTCATACAAAGTCATAAGAGAGCAGAGCGATATCATGAATTAGGAACAGTAAACAGGTTTCCATACAACCTTTTTATGTGAGTAAAATACGTTGAATAAAAAATAATAATAATGGAAAGGCCACCTCTACAGCCTCTTACCAACACCTACCCTCACTGTAAACAGTATTTTGTGTATATTTTTATTTATTTAACTAGGCAAGTCAGTTAAGAACAAATTCTTATTTACAATGACAGCCTAGGAACAGTGGGTCAACTGCCTTGTTCTGGGGCAGAACGACAGATTTTTACCTTGTCAGCTCAGGGATTTGATCTAGCAACCTTTCGGTTACTGGCCCAACGCTCTAACCAATAGGCCACCGGCCGCCCCTATAGTACAGTAAAGAAAAGTATTATCGTAGCATATACAGTGCCTTCAGAAAGTATTTAGACCCTTTGACTTTTTCCACATTGTTACGTTACAGCCTTATTCTAAATGGATTMAAAATATATATAATCCTCAGCAATCTACACACACTACCCCATAATGGCAAAGTGAAAACCGKTTTTTAGCATTTTTTGCACAATATTGATATGATAACCATAATATCGAAGTAAATTGGAGTCACGCGATGACATTGTGTGGTCCTCCTACTACTATTCGGGAAAGCATGCAGTTTATAGGCTACAGATTAAATAARTTATGATGAACTTCACAGGGTGGTGAAAATGCACAGTGATGAACTTGATGCTAATTTCCAATTAATATCGAGGGTCTTATTCTGGTGAAATGATGATCGATGCTTGGCTGCCGTTTKACAAATAAAAATAATCTAGCTCTTTTGTCCATAATAATCTCATCATGTAGGCTATACCCGCACTGTATCTGCGAGCACGAGCTGTTGGCTAGAGCACACGTGCCAAGACCAGAGTGGACATATTCTCTATACAATGCAAAAAAAAATTGTGACAAAACCATCAGTAGAGCTGTTAAATGGCTTTCCATCCTATTTTCTTGTATTTTTTATTTGGTACATAGGAATTTAACCGAATGTATGTTTTGCAAATCCGTAACATATCATACAAATTGTAATTCCTAACATATCATACGAAACAGACTGACATCCACAAATGAATACATACCATACGAAACGTAACATATCATACTAAATGGAGGGTCTTGGATTTACGTACAGAATAATCAGAAATACTCCGAGACCATGTAGCAGCAACAAGTCAATTTGATAGATACACATCATTGGCGGGAAAATACGCATATATATATATTGGATAGAAACCAAGCTCATGTTTTCATTTTGAATGGCGGATGCTCAGGAATATTACAATTTTAATATGAGTTCCACTACCTACAAGACTGGTCGGTTGAGGGACGAGCATCACGTAGGAGTGACGCCACCTGTCGAAAGACAATGCCAAGCCTCAGCATTTTTTTATTTAACCTTAATTTATACAGGTTTTTCTCATTGAGATAAAAATCTATTTTTCAAGAGGGACCTGGTCCAATAGCAGCAGGGGGAACAAAGTTTCAGACAAAACAACTTACATATACCAACAACATTGAACAAAACTATAGACACACATACAGTACAACAACTACATATTACGCAAAAAAAAAAAAAAAATGTCATGACTAAAAAACAGCTGTCCTAAAGACAATTACACTCTTCTATGATATTTACGTCGATCAAGTGTTTAAACTCCACCAATGTGACTAGATCATCAAATTTTTTAAAGTTCAGGAGACAATTCCAGGACCTCGGAGCTGAGTAACTAAAACTATTTCTACCATGACCTGTTCTAATTCTTGGTACTGTTAAAAGCAAATGAGAATGGGACCGTAATGGATATTTATTTACCGACCTGATTAAAGAAAAGAACAGAKATAAAGTGGTATTTTACCCAGTATGGCCTTATAAATCAGTGTATACCAGTGTTTATGCCTACGCAAGGCCAATGACGACCAGCCAACGGCGCTGTAGAGTAAACAATGAAACGTTTTTCACGTTAGACRTTTTTGATTGGTAATGAACCTGAGGGCCACATGATATATATCATCACTAAAATCTAAATCCGCCAGTAGTGTACATCGTACCAGCTCCTTCCTGGCCTCCAGAGAAAAACAAGCCTTATGCCGGTAATAAAAACCCATTCTCAGCTTGAGCTTCCTTATCAAGTTCTCCACGCTTGTCATCAACCCACCACACCTAAATATTTGTACACTTTGACTTGCTCTATAGTATGTCCATCCAATGTAGTAATGACATGATTAGTAACATGGCTAGCATTTGAAAATACCATGCATTTTTTTTAACCCAAATTCAGAACCAGCTTCAAATCATACAGATTCTGTTGTATGRTGTTAAATGCTCTTTGGGCATTTTCAAAAGCTAAATATAAACTACCTCCACTTGAATAAAGAACAGTATCATGTGGATAAAAATGAACATCCGCTGTTTCAATATGATCCCCAATGTTGTTGATATACAAAATGAACAACAGTGGGACCAAAATAGAACCTTGTGGAACACCTGAGCACAACTCTGTGGACTCAGATTTACAACCATCCGCCTTTACACATTGGTTTATAAATGACCTATCAAATTGTACACAATCTAGAGCATGACCAGTAATTCCACAACAGTTTAACCTTCGCACCAACGCAGCATGGTCCACGGTGTCAAATGCCTTTGACAAATCAATAAAGGCAGACACACAATGTAACTTCTTGTCAAGAGCACAGTGGATGTCATTTAAAACCTTCAATGTTGCTGAAACAGTGCCGTGGCCAGACCTAAAACCTGATTGCATTCCATGTAATATGTTGTTTTCTTGGAGGTAGGCCTTCAGCTGCYTACTAACTAAGGACTTCAGTACCTTTTACAGTTCAGACAATTTTGATTTGGGTCGATAGTTGTCAAGTAGCGAAGGATCTCCACCTTTCAGGAGAGGCAGTACAAAAGCAGATTTCCATAACTTGTGGATTTCCTTAACGTCAAGCGTGAGGTTAAAAATACATGTTAAAGGGGAGCAATGATCTGCAGCTAGGTGTAGGAGGCGGGGGTCTAGATCATCAGGGCCTGGGGATTTTTTTCTATCAATTTCTTTCAGGGCTTTACGCACTTCTGAAACAGAGAAGGGTGAGAATGAGAACTTGGCAAAGGAGTGCATAGGAGTGTCAGGTAAATTCACTGGGGGCTCATTTATACCTTTGACCTTTTCAAATAAACTGCCTGCATCTATAAAATGCTGATTTCAAGGATTTCAGAATGGAGGATTTCAAGGATTTGAAGGATTTCAGAATGGAGGTTCTCTCAGTTACAATCTGTGTCTACCAACAATTGTTTGGGAAGCTGTGTATCTTTTTAGCACTCCAAACCTTTCAAGCATTGAATTGTTACTCACCATTGACAAACTTAGCTGAGGCGGTTCACTGTAGTGGGAGCACTGACACCCCGTGTTGTGCCACGGCCACAAAAAGCCTGCCTATTTTCAGCCATACAAAAAGCAGGAAGTGAACACTTTCCCTGCCATCTGCCGAGCCTTCTAAATGACAGCCCTGTCAAACTTGCCCTCTCTCTCGCTCTAGCTCCATTTCACCATCACTCTATTTTCTCTCTGCCCCCCTTCTTTTCTCTTCCCTCCACACCAACTCTATTAACATGTTCTCTGCCCTTCGCGAACTCACATTACCACTCACCCCATCGTTCTCCTTCCTTTTCTTCACATCGCCAGTCTTTGCAGCACTCGAACAAGCAGCAGAATGAGGGCGAACGAGGCAAACTCTGTTTACTCTGCCCGCTGATACGCGTAGGCGTCATGTCACCTTGTCTCCGGGCCATTAATAGACCATTAGCATTCATTAGAGTGACAACATCAACAAACGACCGTTCTAATTGACAACTCTGCCTAATTGCCCATTCTTGGGGACTTTTTTTGAAGCGTCTGGAACAGGCCAAAAGAACAACAGCCCGGGTCTGAGTTCAAAGCAGCTCAATGGGATGCAAAACTGTCTGATAATAGGGCTAAGGGGSCAATGGGTACAGGAGGATGAAGCCAGGACAATTCTCAGAGCCCCCGGCAAAACTCTATAGGCTACCTGAATCTGAGAACCCATCTATAGGCTACCTGATTCACGTTCAGGAGGGACATGTTTTCGTTCTAGCCCGGTGTTGCTATGGAAAATACACATCAGATTGTACAATATTTTTTATACTTACTTTTACATCTCTCGKAAAACATACCATACAATACAGCACATGCTTTGAGCAGTCCCAACATAATACAATCAAGCTACCCCAGTATCAAATACTGTCAATGGATGTATCCAATGAGCGTGGACAAAAAACTGATGAAACTTACTACTCCATTCAGTCCCATTCCCGAGATTGAGTCGTCATTAGCGATGTGCGATTTCTTTTTTACTGTCTCATTCATTTTAGTAATTTATTTGACCTGATTTTAATATACACTCCTCTGGCTCAATAAGCCCCAAATGGTGAACGACATGTGAAAGAGAGGCTCGTAGAATCATGACTCTTCAGAGTTCAGTTGATCATTCACCGTTATGGGATCCTGCATGCTATGGGCATTACTGACTCAAATGAATGAATTTTATCGAAAGATTAGTTGTTTTGACTGAACGAGTCGAAAATATCAGCGTCAGTAAAAAGTGTCGAACATCCCATCACTAGTCGTCATTAAAGATCGKTCCACTGTCAGTGCCAAATTCTTGGAAGGCTGCTCCTTTTTACGATTGATGAACGCCAGTCCTTGGGAACTGGAACATAGAAGGAATATCTATATGCTAGGACCGAGAGCTTACTTAGATTAGAGTTAGTGTGTTTACAACTCAACTTGAGGTCTCTGGTCCCCCTCTGACCTTCTCATCCAATGGTTTTGAGAAGGACGTGAGGAGAGAGGATGCGAGGAATCAAGGCAATGCTATTGAGATTCTCCCTCCGACTCCAGTTTAGCTAACCCTTATTCTCTGATTTCACCKCACTTCACAAACGCACTGAAACACAGACATAGGCCTACAAGAGTATMAACACATAACTCCAATGACTCAAGTTCAACACATGCTTAAACAAACTCTGGCAYGCTCTAACAAGTTAACAAATCACTAACATAACATGATAAAGAAGGAACAGAGCCTATTCCACTTGTATAGGCTAATGACAACTGCTCAATTCCATTTGTATGCCATTGCAATGCAAATAGCCTGAAAAACAAGTATTGGAATGACGTAAAGTTAATACAATGTTGTTACAGGTTTAAGAGAAACTTAAAGGGGCAATTTAAAAGTTCAAACAACAAAGCTGTCACCCTGATACTTTTTGGTAAACAGCCAAGGGATGTGGCTGGAGGAATGTAATCACTCATAGACAAGGCTTTCGATGCAAGGACTGACCATCCATAGTATCAACATTGTAGTTTTAAGCATCTTGGAGTTTATACAGTGTTTGTTTCCAATTACATTGTTTGCGAACAATGTAGTAAAACAAGCTTATATTTTATATTCTTCAAGAATAAATGGGTAGATATCATTACTTTATACCTCCAAAAATGTATGTAGCAACTGCTGATTKACCCTTTAAAGTGCAACTGGATGTATTAACCCTTTATTACTCATCTGTAGAACCCTGTCTAGTGTAAATGTCCCAAATCACACTCAAAATAACATTTGGAAATTTGAGGTTCCATTTAATTAAAAAAACTAAGGCCTGACTGACACCCATTAGTGCCATGACAGAAAACATTAGCTCTAAATACAACAAACGATTCTGACGTGAAATTATGTGTAAATGTCACAATCCTTAATTGCATTTGAAGCTAAGAAAATGTTATCTACATTACTGCATGTTATGGAGTAGCCTACCACA
Source organism: Salvelinus sp. IW2-2015 (assembly GCF_002910315.2). Classification (NCBI taxonomy): domain Eukaryota; kingdom Metazoa; phylum Chordata; class Actinopteri; order Salmoniformes; family Salmonidae; genus Salvelinus; species Salvelinus sp. IW2-2015. The sequence continues at coordinate 7,380,210 of NC_036839.1, read as the reverse complement.
AATCACAAGCCAATTTTGAAACAAATACGACATCCATGCCATGGAAAACTCAAGCAATTATTGAAGTAAACATGTCACTACCTAGCCTAAATAGATGTGAACAGCAGGATGTGTTAAATGCAATGATTTATATAAACCCTGGTTTGCTGATGCTATGTATTGGCCAATGAGAGGCTTTGATGCCACCGCTCACCATATTGGCACTCCTCAGAAAACCAGTCCTCCATAGGAATTAATGGAATTCTACAGTATTTAATGTAAATGTATCAATAACAAAGTTACATGTACTTAAGTATTGTTTTGTTGTAGTGGGAACAGTAACATTAGTACTTTCTAAAAAGTTTACTTTAAGGACATTTTTATATTTATTTGTATGTTTAGCTCACACAAAATATTTACAAGTATGCATTAAGGTGTATGTAATATAATAAACGTGGCAAAAACAAATGTAGACATTTATAAATGCATTTCTATAGAATCCAAAATATGTTTTACAATTAAATAAAGGTTAAATCAAATAAWCAATGGTGGAAGAGTGCCATAATGGAGGCGCGGTGGCTTCWAAACAGCGATCCCTGTTTGGCATCTAGTATATATATAAATCATTGGTTAAATGTCACCATTGGAAACGTCGTGGAAATTCCAATATAATTAGCAACGCAGCGTTGAAAAATGTTTGCCTTTCGGATATGAGCCGTAAAATAAACGAATTCACACAAACGTCAAGTGCAATAATCTCAATTTACAACATGCATAATCAGCAACAGTAACCCAAGTATCTTGTTTCATCAAGTTACAAGGTAGCTCGAGCGACAACAGTATTCGTAGATTCCTATGGGACTAACGTTATGTTGTACCCGCTTTTGATTATTGGACCACCGGGACTCGCCTGTATTGCTACAATATATCACCCGTGTATGTAATAATGTAGTTACTTGTATCAAATACAATATGACAATTTGTCATGATCTGCTACACATCCACCCTCTTTCAAAATATATTTATTTACTAGGCGATACTTTAATTGAAAAAGAAAGTCAAAACCATATACCGATAAATAGCCCGCGATAACAACTTCGCCTCCGTCTGAATAGTTGCAATTCTATCAAGTCAAGCAAACRCGGTTTAAAATGTCTCATCTCACAACCGCTGTATTAGCTTGTCATATCTGCGTTAAAAGAAAAGCTACCTGAACAAACACCCTCGTGAATGTTGTGATTTCTATCCAGTCTCCGTACGCAGCAGYAGCTCCACTCTATCCAAAGCGTAAGGTTTAGGACCCGTTGGAAAARGCACCAGTGCGAGAATCATTCCCAGATTTCGCCATACTTGATTTTTGGCAGATAAATCACGTGTTGCGCTCCTGAATYTTTAGATGGCGGGGTCACATACTTTTTTGGGGGTGCTTGTTTGAAACTGGAGTAACTTCACGTTTCCGCAGAATGCTCATGGTATTTTTAAATGACCTACTAAACTGAGGGGATAGAAAGGAAGCAGTAGGAAGTAGATAATCTGATGGTGCTGTGTTTGTAACATGGCAATTGTAGTAAAACAAACAGCCATATTTCATAAATTGCGTTGTTTACAAGGATATTGATTTGATAAAGACTTTCAGGGTCTGCTCCTACTTGAGAAGCCAACCATCATGAAGTCATGGCATATTTATCAACAATGTGCAAGGGTAACACTTAAGTAGGTGGCCTACTTAAAAATAATTTCTAAAGGGGTTTATAAGTATACTGACCAAAAATCTAAATGCAACATGCAACAATTTCATTGACTTTAMTGAGTTACAGTTTATTAGGCCCTATTCAATGGATTTCACATGACTGGGAATACAGATATGCATCTGTTGGTCAAAGATACCTTTAAAAAAAAATGGGCCTCACGATGGGCTTTAGGATCTCGTTACGGTATTTTTGTGCATTCAAAATGCAATTGTGTTCGTTGTCTGTAGCTTATGCCTGCCCATACCATAACCCCACCATGGGGCACTCTGTTCACAATGTTGACATCAGCAAACTGCTCACCCACACAACTCCATACACGTGATCTGCGATTGTCAGGTCGGTTGGACGTACTGCCAAACGACGGAGGTGGCTTATGCTAGAGAAATTAACATTAAATTCTCTGGTAACAGCTCTTGTGGACATTCCTGCAGTCAACATGCCAATTGCACGCTCCCTCAAAACTTGAGACAACTGCACATTTTAGAGTGGCCTTTTATTGTACCCAGCACAAGGTACACCTGTGTAATGATCATGCTGTTTAATAAGATTCTTGATATGGCACACCTGTCAGGTGTATGGATGATCTCGGCAAAGGAAAAATGCTCACTAACAGGGATGTAAAGAAATTTGTGCACAAAATGTGAGAGAAATAAKMTTTTTGTACATATGGAAAATGTCAGGRATATTTTATTTAAGCTCATGAAACATGGGACCAACACTTTATATGTGGCGTTTGTATTTTTGTTCAGTGTATGTTGTTTAAAATATGTCATAAACAGTTATAATACATTGGTTGAAATTGTGCGCTTGTCATTTAGCTGCTTGCCAARTACTCTTATTTATGGCTGCACTGGCAATAATGACAGTCATAATCAATAACGGYGCAGTCAAAGAGAACAATGACAAAGTGGCTAGTAACAGTTTAAACAAATGAACCTATGCCTCTTCCTTGTTGGGGTCATTGACGTCCGCCATTGTCTGTTGACTCGCTTCACCACTCAGAAAATGATGGAATGGCGTGGATTAACAAAAAGCACACATTTAAAGCAGCTTTAGAATGTTCTTAATGCATGTCATAATCTCATAGAAAGCCAATGTATTTTCATGTGGTGCATTCTCGCATAAACACACACACACACACACTGCATTATGCCTGTTCTCTGCCTGTGTATTATTTTGCCTATTTTTCCCTCATTTTCCAATTGAACTCTTTCGCCCACTCTTCTTTTCTCCATCTCCTCTTTGCTTTCAAAGATGGGACGACTGCCAAGAATGACACACAACCTAAACAGTAGTGCTATAAATAATGAAAGGTTTGATCAACATCCAATTATGTACATATTTACTCATATAAAATAATTATAGATTTCTGCTTCAAATTAACCGCATCTGCATGATTATACAATAATATGATTTTTAGCCTAATGCCGCAGAAGTRTTTGAATAAAGGAAATGGAATACCTAGTCAATTGCACAACTGAATGCATTAAACCCAAAATGTGTCTTCCACATTTAACCCAAACCCTCTGAATCAGAGAGGCTGCCTTAATCGATGTCCACTTCATCGGCGCCCGGGGAGCGGTTGTTGTTGGGGGATAACTGCCTTGCTCAAGGGCAAAACAGCAGACTTTTCCACCTTGGGGATTTGAACGRGCAACCTTTCAGTTACTGTCCCAATACTCTTAACCGCTACGCTACCTGTCACCATACCGTTATCGGAAGGACTGACACTACAGCATCCGATGAGAGCTGTAATCAACAGAGAGCCTACAGCATCTTTATTTGAATCACAATGTGGAAAAGGCAGGTGGAGCCATAGCCTTTTCCACTCACACTGGACCTCAGTTATCAAGTGTGAGCAGCATGCATTTGTGGCAATATTTCGAAAAACATTTAACTATTGTATGACAAATCTTGTCACTGGTGCAGCAGGCTGTTTTCCCATCACATGGCAATGTTTGAGTGTTTGAGCCATACTTCCCGAACATATCCTCTTTATAATGATTATACCATTCTCTTATCACTATCTCTCGAGCTACGAAGAAACAACATTTTWAAAATATATATAATAATGAAACACAATGTAAGCCACATTATAGAAGTTTCATCCACTCATAAGATAATGGGCTCTACTTTCGGCTGGCGCTAAAGAGGCACAAGTGTCAAACGCATGTTAGTTTGCAATTGTGTCATGTAAAAACTGGCGCATTAGCATTTTCCAGCCCTAACGCCAGGTTCTGCAATTTACCTGTCAAACAGCTCGCTTGCGCTAAGGTGGGACGGGTGGCAACATTTGAGGTGTGTCCTTCAAAACAAGTGCAAAGGTGACAATTTAATGCAGCGCTAATGGGAAGTTTTAAGACCCGCAAAARGCAGGTCTTACAGGTRACGCAGATGATTTTGGAATGGATTTTCAGCGTGGAAGCGCAGCGTATCAAGTCATGACGCACAGCGCCCATGTAAGGGGAGATTTTCCTTTTGTGCCGGTGAATCTCATATTTAGAAATACAAAAAAACAATCGGTTTCTCCTCATTTAGATTAATTTGATTAAAAACCAAGCATAGTCTACCCTCCCCTTAATCAAGGCWGGTTTAGTCTTTTTATCCTGGCCATTAGCCAAAATAAGCCTCTGAATAAAGGGGTTTTAAATAGTATTTTGGAGGTTTTTGCCCTCATGCTTTTTCATTATTCACATACCTGCATTTCACTTGTTCAAGTAGGCTACCCGTCCCCATTTTCAAAGAACGCCTCTCATCAGTTCTACTAAGCTTACATATGGAATTGTTTTAAGATGRCCATAACAAGGATMATTTAGCTATTTGATTTTGGATTTTAGGACCCTTTTATGTATCAAAAAAAGTATATTTTAAGTAATTTGGACAGATTCATAAATGGAAAAACAGATAGTCAAAAAAACAATAAGAAGAGATCAGGGTATTATATTTACTTTTTGGAGACATATTTAAAAAAAAAATTAGGCACTAAACTACTTCCATATACAAAGTATACAAAACATTCAGAACACCTGCTCTTTCCATGACATAGACTGACCAGGTGAATCCAGATGAAAGCTATGATCACTTATTGATGTCACTTGTTAAATCCACTTCAATCAGTGTAGATGGAGGGGAGGAGACAGGTTAAAGAAGGATTTTTAAGCCTTGAGACATTTTGAGACATGGATTGTGTATGATTTAAGTGCCTTTGAACGGGGTATGGTAGTACGTGCCAGGCACACCGGTTTGTGTCGAGAACTGTAATGCTGCTGGGCTTTTCACGTTCAACAGTTTCCCATGTGTAACAAGAATGGTCCATCACCCAAAGGTCATCAAGCCAATTTGACACAACTGTGAAAAGCATTGGAGTCAACATGGGCCAGCATCCCTGTGGAACACTTTCGACACCTTGCAGAGTCCATACCCCAACGAATTAAGGCTGTTCTGAGGGCAAAAGGGGGTACAACTCAATATTAGGAAAGTGTTCCTAATGTTTGGTATAGTCTGTGTATACTTCCATTAATTTCTTAAACTGGTACCAGTGTCAGGTAGCCTAGTGGTTAGAGCATTGGGACAGTAACTGAAAGGTTGCTTGTTCGACTCCCTGAGGTGGCAAAATCTGCCATTTTGCCCTTGAGCAAGGCAGCTAACCACAACTTTTCCCTTGGCACCAATGATATGGAAGTTGATTAAGGCAGCCTCCTGCACCTCTCTGATTCAGAGGGGTTGGGTTAAATTGGTGGAAGASACATTTCTGTCCTAGAGCAAAACAACTGACATGTACATGAGTGTCTCCCCTTTCCATAGAGGGGTTAAATTAGTGTGTGGTACTGATGTTGGATGAGTCCTGTGATGCTTGTGGGGGGGAGCAAAATGGAGAACACCATTGTTTTTGTGTGAGTCTCATCTTTCCATAGTAGTTTGTAGGCCAAACCGTTCGGACACTACAGCCGTTTTCAGACCTGCACGCATTTTGCGTACCAACTACGCAATTCTCTGTCCATGTACGCAGGTACGAGATCCAAGTTAAAAGTACATTTTAATTCAAAATAAATCCACTGAGTAAATCTAACATCCTGATTCTCGAGCTGCAACACACAGACATGTACGGAGTTTGTGTCAACRGACATGGAGATTAATACATCATTATTCGACGTAGCTACCCCGAAACTGCCCCTTCACCTGTTTGCTGTGATGCTGAGTTTGCCAGCTGTCAGCTGTACGTAAACACATGGACAAATCCGTTTTCGACTCTRTGTGTTATGGAAAGGTAAACACTAATTGTTTCAAGCTAACGTTAGCGAACATAAGATGGACATTCAGTGGGCTCTAAAGTGCCAGCAGTTCAGTTGCATTTGCTAGTGAAAGAAATGAAATGCAAATATGAAAAATAACTTGTCGCCTTTGTGCGAGCGTGATTAACATTTAATTCTGCGTACCATTAGTTGTATTTTCCACATAACATTATGAGGATCACGCAACCTGATAGACTGTAACTGTAATTATGATCCACGTCACAAAAGCATAACAAAAGTATAATCAAAAATAAATATAAACATCTTRGAATTAAATGGAGTCGGGAATTTAGAARACTGCGTGATGAAGAATGAATGAGTGTCCGGTATTAGCTATAGAGGCAATGCTTCTATAGACTCACAAACAGGGCGAGCACGAGCGTGCGAGGGAAAGAAAACCCCAATTCGACGTGTGCTATGCGCACGAGTTGAATCTCCAATTTGCCACCTGTTTCTGGTACTCTAAAAAGTTGGACAGGGTTGGCAGGTCTGCATTTTTCATGAGAACAAAACGGGATGTCTCATGGTCTGACAAACACTCTGCACCTTCCACCACAGATGCGGAAGGCCGACATCAGCAGATGCGATGGATTGAGACGCAGCCCATGCAAAACAGATGGATTTTGATGGAGATTWTATTATTATGCTAATTAGATTTCCACTGGGGCGCGGACATCGACTCTAGGTTACTCAATGTGAGGGGGGAGCACTGAGCTAGCCTGCAACGGCACTTCCTGGAGTAGCTCAAACTGTGCATGTTATTGTCGCGTTCAAAACAACTGGGAACTTGGAAAAATACGTGGCTTATCATGACGTCAGTGATATTCAGGTCGGAAAGTCGGAGCCTTAGAAAGAGGCACAAGTTCCCGAGTTGGAATTCCGAGTTGGATGACCAATCAAATAGATTTTTCCCAGTCCGAGATCGTTTTTTTCAGAGTTCCCAGTTGTTTTAAATGCACTGAAGTCGGAAGTGGGAAATTTCCGAGTTCCCAGTTGTTTTGAACCCGGCATATGTCTCCAAGAGACGCCAACTTAACCAACTTAATTTGGCTTCAACGCACTTCAATTCGTTTTTCACAGAGGAATGAATGGTGTCACGTGATCATTGGCTTCAGATGTATTCAACTCTTACCCTACGAGGTCCGGAGCTTGCTGGTTTTCTGTTCTAACTGATAATTAATTGCACCCACCCAATGTCCCAGGTCTAAAGTGTGACGGCCCTCTAATTGACTGCCTAAAGACTTAAAGGTGTGCAGCTCTGACTCTAGGGCGAGAGCGTCCTGGAGAGCAACCGTCATGTATGACTAGGACCAATATGATTTGCAGCGTTTAAGCTTCAGGCTAATACTGACCCTGTAGGATAACATTTAATTTTTCTTAGTAAAACCCTCTTTGGTTGCACCACACTCCTGTCTCGTGTGCCTTTACCTTTGAGTCATTGCATATGCCCGATCCCCTAGACCAGGCATGTCAAACTYATTCCAAGGAGGGCCTAGTGTCTGCTGGTTTTGGGGTTCTCCTTTCAATCAAGACCTAGACAACCAGGTGAGGGTAGTTCCTTACTGATTAGTGACCTTATCAAACAAGTACAAGTGTGGAGCGAAAACCCACAGACACTAGTACCTCCATGGGATTGAGTTTGACACAGACTCCAGCCACCCAAGCCATAGACTGTTCACTCTGCTATTGTCCGGTAAACGGTACCGGAGCATCGACTCTCGGACCAGCAGGCTCCGAGACAGCTTCTACCCCCAAGCCATAAGACTGCTAAATTGCCACACTGCTAAAGAGTCAATTGATGGTACCTGAACTATCTGCACTGATTCTATCTTGGACTGGCCCTACGCACACTCACTAGACATTATATATACACACACACTCACTCCCACACACTACACTGTCACTCCCACACAAATCCCTCACACATTCAAACACTACATATACACACACACGCACACACACACACACACACAAAACACACACACACACACACACACTTTTACACTCATAATTTCCTGCTGCAACTCTGGAATTTAATTTACTCTTTTTATTATCTATAATGGATGCCTAGTCCCTTTGCCTTCATGTACATACAGTTGAAGTTGGAAGTTTACATACACTTAGGTTGGAGTCATTAAAACTCATTTTTCAACCACTCCACAAATTTCTTGTTAACAAACTATAGTTTTGGCAAGTCGGTTAGGACATCTACTTTGTGCATGACACAGGTAATTTTTCCAACAATTGTTTACAGACAGATTATTTCACTTATAATTCACTGTATCACAATTCCAGTGGGTCAGAAGTTTACATACACTAAGTTGACTGTGCCTTTAAACAGCTTGGAAAATTCCAGAAAATGATGTAACGGCCTTACGAAGCTCTGAATCGGCTAATTGACACCATTTGAGTCAATTGGGGGTGTACCTGTGGATGTATTTCAAGGCATACCTTCAAACTCAGTGACTCTTTGCTTCACATCTGGGAAAAAAATCAGCCAAGACCTCCACAAAATTGTAGACCTCCACAAGTCTGGTTCATCCTTGGAAGCAATTTTCAAATGCCTGAAGGTACCACATTCATCTGTACAAACAATAGTACGCAAGTGTAAACACCATGGGACCACACAGCCGTCATACCTCTCAGGAAGGGGACGAGTTCTCTCTCCTAGAGATGAACGTATTTTGCTGCGAAAATTGTGAATAAATCCCAGAACAACAGCAAAGGACCTTGTGATGATGTTGGAAAAACCGGTAACAAAGTATCTATATCCACATAAAACGAGTCCTATATCGACATAACCTGAAAGGCCTGCTCAGCAATGAAGAAGCCACTGCTCCAAAACCGGCATAAAAAAGCCAGACTGCGGATTGCAACTGCAAATGGGACAAAGATCGTTCTTTTTGGAGAAATGTCCTCTAGTCTGATGAAAAAAATAGAACTGTTTGGCCATAATGACCATCGTTATGTTTGGAGGAAAAAGGGGGATGCTTGCAAGCCGAAGAACACCATCACAACCGTGAAGCATGGTGGTGGCAGCATCATGTTGTGGAGGTGCTTTGCTGCAGGAGGGACTGGTGCACTTCACAAAATAGATGGCATCATGAGGTAGGAAAATTATGTTAATATATTGAAGCAACATCTCAAGACATCAGTCAGGAAGTTAAAGCTTGGTCGCAAATGGGTCTTCCAAATGGACAATGCATATTTCCAAAGTTGTGGCAAAATGGCTTAAGGACAACAAAGTCAAGGTATTGGAGTGGCCATCACAAAGCCCTGACATCAATCCCATAGAAAATCTGTGGGCAGAACTGAAAAAGCGTGTGCGAACAAGGTGGCCTACAAACCTGACTCAGTTACACCAGCTCTGTCAGGAGGAATGGGACAAAATTCACCCAACTTATTGTGGGAAGTTTGTGGAAGGCTATCCGAAACGTTTGACCCAAGTTAAACAGTTTAAATGCAATGCTTCCAAATACTAATTGAGTGTATGTAAACTTCTGACCCACTGGGAATGTGATAAAAGAAAAACAATCTGAAATAAATCATTCTCTCTACTATTATTCTGACATTTCACATTCTTAAAATAATGTGGTGATCCCAACTGACCTAAGACAGGGAATCATTTTTACTAGGATTAAATGTCAGGAATTGTGAAATACTGAGTTGAAATGTATTTGGCTAAGGTGTATGTAAACTTCCGACTTCAACTGTATATACCTCAAGTACCTCTGCACATTGATCTGGTACTGGTACTCCCTGTATATAGCTCCATTCTTGTGTATTTTGTTTTATTCCTCTTCTGTTAGTTACTATTCAATTTTTTATTATATATTTTTTTAACTCTGCATCATTGGGCAAGGTTCGTAAACAAGCACTGTAAAGTCTGTACCAATTGTATTTGGCACATATGGACCATATTGAAGCAATGCAATTAGAACAATGTGGATAATGCTCAACATTTTTTGCAAATATGTGACAGGCTATTTAAGGAACTAAGCTATAACAGACTAACATTTGAATTGGAGTTGATGAAAATGCAATACATTAAAAAGACCGTAAATACACAACATGAAGCAATCACATATTTAGCCATGGAGCACATTCTGATTGACCAGTGAGGGGCCAAATCTCGACACACCCACAACTTGTGTATTCATCAAAACCCGGCCCGTTCGCGCCACCACCAGCTAATGCACCCATAATTCCAGGTTATGAAAATAATAAATACTTCTGACAAACCGCAAACCTATAGTGCTACAGCCTGCGCTAAGATGTACCATTACGCTAGGTTTGTTAAAATAGAGCCCAATGTCCAATAAACTGTTTGATTTCTCGCATCACAAGTCAAGAAACAACACATTCAAACTCCTCTCAAGATGATGGGAAGTACTCAGTTTTGCTCTATGCATGAAAGAATCAGTTAATCCTTCAGTGTATTGCTCAGTGAATGCACATCACTGCGGCGATATTAAGCTCTCAGTGATTCAAAGGAGCACAGCATCAAACATTAAGCTTCTCTGGTTTGGCAATGGATGAATGGCTGGATGGATGTACAAGGAGATGGATGTCACTGAAGGGAATGGAGGCATGTTGAGATCTGAAAKCGAGGCCTATTATCTTGGTCTCATTTGGAGCAAGAGATGAGGATTTTTTTCCCTGTGAGGCTTCTGCTTTCTCTACCGGGATACTATGCCACACAGGCCTCCCATCCACTAACAGTCCTTCCAAAGCAGTTGGCTTGAGTGCACACAGCAGCTTAATATGCCTTGCTCCAGCCATAAAAAATAATGGCTTATGTTCTCTTGTCAAGTCCTCTCACAGATTATGGCTTCTCACGGATCGTGTTGAACAACATTGACAAAATCTGTTTCATGTCAGAGATAAACATTCAATTTACAGTAGTCCTTGAGTGTTTTGACAGTAATCTGAGATATGTCGCTATAGGCCTACATGAGATGTGTCTGCCCTGATGGACTTGGTCTGTCTGGACAGACATTTCTGTTGCTACTGTGAGCATTTATCATGGCTGTATGGCAATTCAAAATTGAATGAACTCTCATCACAGCAGGAGTAGTAGTGACACCAGCGGACTGAATTGTAAAGACAACACTGAGAATATTACAGATGGGCACGATACCGTTATCAGCTCAAACCAAAAACTATCCTGAGGAAAATTTGCTTAATTAGCTAACTGAAAAGGGCACAGAGCTGTGAATATTTTCCYTTTTACTAAATGCTTTCTTGGCAAGTTGTTTTTCATCAAGAGAGTTCCAAACGCACTCAATAATAGAAGAAAACATTCTGCGGAGCTGATAAAAGGGATTGGACTGTGGTGTTGATGAAGCTGGACTCTTTCATCATCAAAGCAGAGCGACATAATGCAGACCGCCTTCTAGAAAAAGAGAACAGAAATGAGAAGAGAGGAGAGGAGAGMGAGGGACTGTGACTTGGTGACATACTGTCCCTCAGGTTAGCGCACACTGCCAGTTATTGGTCAACTAGAGATACTCTACCACACATAGTTTGAGCACACCATGAAACCTAAAGTAGGCTGTARCACTCATCAGACAGAGACTTCATTTAATTAAATCCTGTGTAGTAGGACTGGATTCGTAACATATCATACGAATTGAATTATTTATTTATTTTTATCTATATATAATATCCTACAAAATGGATGACTTAGTACACAATTGGATTACGTAGTACACAAAAAACGGGGACCTGTTTTGGCTCGTGGGCATCACTTTCAAAACTACTGGCTGAAATTATGTAAAGGTCCTGGAGCATCCCTTTAATGTGTTCTCACTGTGCTTCAGCTAATAGAACAACCAAATGATCTGGAATGCAGTTGAGATTACATTAAAGTACATGGCACAAGTGATTAATGCCGTTCGAGATTCTGTGCAGATTATTATAGCAAATTGTGAAGATCTCCAGAGACCTGCGACCTTTGCATGCTATCTTGAACATGCACAGTTTATATGATTTCATAAGCAGACATTTATTTTTACATTAACCTCAAAGTGTGTCCATGGATGTATTCACCAGCTCTGTCAGGAGGAATGGGACAAAATCACCCCAACTTATTGTGGGAAGTTTGTGGAAGGCTACCGAAACGTTTGACCCAGTTAAACAGTTAAATGCAATGCTTCCAAATACTAATTGAGTGTATGTAAACTTCTGACCCACTGGGAATGTGATAAAAGAAAAACAATCTGAAATAAATCATTCTCTCTACTATTATTCTGACATTTCACATTCTTAAAATAATGTGGTGATCCCAACTACCTAAGACAGGGAATCATTTTTACTAGGATTAAATGTCAGGAATTGAAATACTGAGTTGAAATGTATTTGGCTAAGGTGTATGTAAACTTCCGACTTCAACTGTATATACCTCAAGTACCTCTGCACATTGATCTGGTACTGGTACTCCCTGTATATAGCTCCATTCTTGTGTATTTTGTTTTATTCCTCTTCTTGTAGTTACTATTCAATTTTTTATTATATATTTTTTTAACTCTGCATCATTGGGCAAGGTTCGTAAACAAGCACTGTAAAGTCTGTACCAATTGTATTTGGCACATATGGACCATATTGAAGCAATGCAATTAGAACAATGTGGATAATGCTCAACATTTTTGCAAATATGTGACAGGCTATTTAAGGAACTAAGCTATAACAGACTAACATTTGAATTGGAGTTGATGAAAATGCAATACATTAAAAAGACCGTAAATACACAACATGAAGCAATCACATATTTAGCCATGGAGCACATTCTGATTGACCAGTGAGGGGCCAAATCTCGACACACCCACAACTTGTGTATTCATCAAAACCCGGCCCGTTCGCGCCACCACCAGCTAATGCACCCATAATTCCAGGTTATGAAAATAATAAATACTTCTGACAAACCGCAAACCTATAGTGCTACAGCCTGCGCTAAGATGTACCATTACGCTAGGTTTGTTAAAATAGAGCCCAATGTCCAATAAACTGTTTGATTTCTCGCATCACAAGTCAAGAAAACAACACATTCAAACTCCTCTCAAGATGATGGGAAGTACTCAGTTTTGCTCTATGCATGAAAGAATCAGTTAATCCTTCAGTGTATTGCTCAGTGAATGCACATCACTGCGGCGATATTAAGCTCTCAGTGATTCAAAGGAGCACAGCATCAAACATTAAGCTTCTCTGGTTTGGCAATGGATGAATGGCTGGATGGATGTACAAGGAGATGGATGTCACTGAAGGGAATGGAGGCATGTTGAGATCTGAAAGCGAGGCCTATTATCTTGTCTCATTTGAGCAAGAGATGAGGATTTTTTTCCCTGTGAGGCTTCTGCTTTCTCTACCGGGATACTATGCCACACAGGCCTCCCATCCACTAACAGTCCTTCCAAAGCAGTTGGCTTGAGTGCACACAGCAGCTTAATATGCCTTGCTCCAGCCATAAAAAATAATGGCTTATGTTCTCTTGTCAAGTCCTCTCACAGATTATGGCTTCTCACGGATCGTGTTGAACAACATTGACAAAATCTGTTTCATGTCAGAGATAAACATCAATTTACAGTAGTCCTTGAGTGTTTTGACAGTAATCTGAGATATGTCGCTATAGGCCTACATGAGATGTGTCTGCCCTGATGGACTTGGTCTGTCTGGACAGACATTTCTTGTTGCTACTGTGAGCATTTATCATGGCTGTATGGCAATTCAAATTGAATGAACTCTCATCACAGCAGGAGTAGTAGTGACACCAGCGGACTGAATTGTAAAGACAACACTGAGAATATTACAGATGGGCACGATACCGTTATCAGCTCAAACCAAAAACTATCCTGAGGAAAATTTGCTTAATTAGCTAACTGAAAAGGGCACAGAGCTGTGAATATTTTCCTTTTTACTAAATGCTTTCTTGGCAAGTTGTTTTTCATCAAGAGAGTTCCAAACGCACTCAATAATAGAAGAAAACATTCTGCGGAGCTGATAAAAGGGATTGGACTGTGGTGTTGATGAAGCTGGACTCTTTCATCATCAAAGCAGAGCGACATAATGCAGACCGCCCTTCAGAAAAAGAGAACAGAAATGAGAAGAGAGGAGAGGAGAGCGAGGGACTGTGACTTGGTGACATACTGTCCCTCAGGTAGGCACACTGCCAGTTATTGGCAACTAGAGATACTCTACCAGCATAGTTTGAGCACACCATGAAACCTAAAGTAGGCTGTACACTCATCAGACAGAACTTCATTTAATTAATCCTGTGTAGTAGGACTGGATTCGTAACATATCATACGAATGAAATTATATAATCTATATATAATATCCTACAAAATGGATGACTTAGTACACAATTGGATTACGTAGTACACAAAAAACGGGGACCTGTTTTGGCTCGTGGGCATCACTTTCAAAACTACTGGCTGAAAATTATGAAAGGTCCCGAGCATCCCTTTAATGTGTTCTCACTGTGCTTCAGCTAATAGAACAACCAAATGATCTGGAATGCAGTTGAGATTTACACTAAAAACTTCTCTAGGATAGGGGGCAGCAAATTCACTATTGGATAAATAGCATGCCCAATTTCAACTTCCTTCTACTCATCCCAGAATACAAGATATGCATATTATTAGTAGATTTGGATGGAAAACACTCTGAAGTTTCTAAAACAGTTGAATCATGTCTGTAAGTATAACAGAATTTATGTAGCAGGGCAAAAACCCAAGGACTAACCATACATTTTCTTTTTTTTTAAGTCACTGTCTGTTCAATGAGACTTCATTGGAATACTGGATTTCTAATCACCCTGTTTTCAGTTCCTACCGCTTCCACTGGATGTCACCACTCTTTGGAAATAGGTTGAGGTTATTCCTTTGTGCAAAGAAGAAGTAAGGCCACCTGGAAACAGTGTAACGTCATGTGTACTTGTTTGAGAGTTGCGCAAGACTAGAAAAGTAGCGTTAGTTTGTTGATCTCCTGTATTGAAAACAGATAGACCCGTCTTCAATTTGATCGATTATTAACGTTTACAAATACCTTAAGTTGTATTACAAAAGTAGTTTGAAATGTTTTGGCAAAGTTTAGAGTTAATTTTTGAGATATTTTGTAGTGACTTTGTGCAAATTGGAAGCAGTTTTTTTCTGGATCAACCGCGCCAAATAAATGGACAATTTGTATATATATGGATGGAATTAATCGAACAAAAGGACCATTTGTGATGTTTATGGGACATATTGGAGTGCCAACAAAAGAATCTCGTCAAAGGTAAGGCATGATTATATTTTATTTCTGCGTTTTGTGTCGTGCCTGCAGTGTTGAAATATGCTACACTCTCTCTTGTTTACTGTTGTGCTATCATCATAATAGCATCTTATGCTTTCGCCGAAAAGCCTTTTTTGAAATCTGACATGATGGCTGGATTCACAACGAGTGTAGCTTTAATTTGGTATCTTACATGTGTGATTTAATGAAAGTTGATTTTATATCATTTTTTATTTTTGGCGCTCTACATTTTCCCTAGCTATTGGCCAAGTGGGACGCTACCGTCCCACATATCCAGAGAGGTTTTAGAGTACAAGGCACAAGTGATCAATGCCGTTCGGGATTCTGTGCAGATTATTATACCAATTGTGAAGATTTCCACAGACTGCCAGGCCTTC
>NC_036839.1:7358278-7363556 GCF_002910315.2 Salvelinus sp. IW2-2015 | reverse complement strand
GATTACTCACTTTAAGGTTGAATAAATACTGTTAAATTTGTTTTTTAAATATCCTTAACTTTAACCTATTTACTGTATTGCAAAAGTGATATTGAATTGTGTTTCGTTGTCAACACAACCAAACATCAACATTTGAAGAAGTTGTATCTTCTGCTTGGATAGTTCCATCTGTGCCACTGAGTCTGGCGTTAATTACAATTTGACTACAAATTAATAATTGATATGTTGGATTCATGTCCCTATTACAACCAAAAATCTAAGTTAAGGCCAGGTCATCAGACTGAAACTTTACCAATTGAAAGTATACATAAATAACAATATATTATTGTATTACAAGTTGTATTTATTTAAAATTTAAATATGCAAATAGTCAAACCTCCCTTAAATATGCCTAATTTGCATATTACGAGAATCTGTTTTTCAACACATTGCTTCAAGGCAGAATGTTTTGTTTTTGTTTTATTGTGATAAGACACTCAATGGTCAGACTTACAAACAGTTCATCAAAATATTGTAATTTCATGGAATTATTTTTTTAAAAAACTATTCACGTGTATGATGGATGCATATTTTGCATATATTTACACATAAAATACACGTAAAATCAAAACAACACAAGATATTTAAAAAAGCCTCTGTAAAAGTCTGCCTATAAGACCTAAGAACCTGTGTGTGGAATAATGGGAATGTACGTCCTTTGCAGACTGAGAAAAATTAGTTGGCCACCAGGAACATGTCATTTTGAGAAAATGGCCGATAAAGATAGGCTAATGCAATTAAAATGTACTTTCCATAAATATGACCATTTGTCACATTAATTAAACTCTTATACATATATTGCTTTAAACTGACAAATAAACATCAATCACCACATTCTTATGCGCAGACTCAACAGCCTTGGTTTCTCAAATGACTGCCTCGCCTGGTTTACCAACTACTTCTCAGACAGAGTTCAGTGTGTCAAATCGGAGGGCCTGTTGTCCGTACCTCTGGCATTCTCTATGGGGGTGCCACAGGGTTCAATCCTCGGGCCGACTCTTTTCTCTGTATACATCAATGATGTCGCTCTTGCTGCTGGTGATTCTCTGATCCACCTCTACGCAGACGACACCATTCTGTATACTTCTGGCCCTTCTTTGGACACTGTGTTAACTTCACTAGGGTAGGAGCAGCATTGGGAATTTTGGATGAAAAGCGTGCCCAAATAAACTGCCTGCTACTCGCCTAAAAGCTAGAATATGCATACAATTAGTAGATTTGGATAGAAAAACCTCTGAAGTTTCTAAAACTGTTTTAATGATGTCTGTGAGTATAACAGAACGCAATGGCAGGCAAAACCTGAGAAAAAATCCAACCAGAAGTGGGAAATCTGAGGTTTGTAGCTTTTCAACTCTTTGCCTATCGAATACACATGTCTATGGGGTCATATTGCACTTCCTAAGGCTTCCACTAGATGTCTTCCACTAGAACCTTGTTTGAGAGCTTTGTAAACGGCACCTCCCCTCTTCGTCTGAAGGTGTAGCAGGGATCGGACCAAGACGCAGCGTAGCTCGTGTTCAACATGACTTTAATAAACAAGACGAAACTGTGAACCACTTACAACTAACAAATAACAAAATGGCAAACCGAAACAGCCCTATCTGGTGCAGGAGAGGACACAGAGACAGGAAATAACCAACCCACAAACCCCAAACACAAAAACAAGCCACCTATATATGCATTCCAATCAGAGACAAACAAAAACATCTGCCTCTATGAGAACCATATTAGGCCAAACATAGAAACAGACAAGCTAGACACACAACATAGAGATGCCCACCCAGCTCACGTCCTGACCAACAATAAAACAAGCAAAACACACAAGAACTATGGTCAGAACGTGACAGGCTTCTACTGTGAAGTGGGCGCGGAATGAGAGGGGATTGAGTCAGAGGTCTGCCAGAGAGGCATGAGCTGACCATGCGCGTTCACGTGATAGTTAGCTTGCGTTCCATATCTCTCTCTTTCCTTTGCATGCTATCTTGAACATGCACAGTTTATATGATTTCATAAGCAGACATTTATTTTTACATTAACCTCAAAGTGTGTCCATGGATGTATTACTCACTTTAAGGTTGAATAAATACTGTTAAATTTGTTTTTTAAATATCCTTAACTTTAACCTATTTACTGTATTGCAAAAGTGATATTGAATTGTGTTTCGTTGTCAACACAACCAAACATCAACATTTGAAGAAGTTGTATCTTCTGCTTGGATAGTTCCATCTGTGCCACTGAGTCTGGCGTTAATTACAATTTGACTACAAATTAATAATTGATATGTTGGATTCATGTCCCTATTACAACCAAAAATCTAAGTTAAGGCCAGGYTCATCAGACTGAAACKTTACCAATTGAAAGTATACATAAATACAATATATTATTGTATTACAAGTTGTATTTATTTAAAATTAAAATATGCAAATRAGTCAAACCTCCCTTAAATATGCRCTAATTTGCATATTACGAGAATCTGTTTTTCAACACATTGCTTCAAGGCAGAATGTTTTTGTTTTTGTTTTATTGTGATAAGACACTCAATGGTCAGACTTACAAAYCAGTTCATCAAAATATTGTAATTTCATGGAATTATTTTWWWWAMACTATTCACGTGTATGATGGATGCATATTTTGCATATATTTACACATAAAATGACACGTAAAATCAAAACAACACAAGATATTTAAAAAAGCCTCTGTAAAAGTCTGCCTATAAGACCTAAGAACCTGTGTGTGGAATAATGGGAATGTACGTCCTTTGCAGACTGAGAAAAATTAGTTGGCGCACCAGGAACATGTCATTTTGAGAAAATGGCCGATAAAGATAGGCTAATGCAATTAAAATGTACTTTCCATAAATATGACCATTTGTCACATTAATTAAACTCTTATACATATATTGCTTATAAACTGACAAATAAACATCAATCACCACATTCTTATCGGCAGACTCAACAGCCTTGGTTTCTCAAATGACTGCCTCGCCTGGTTTACCAACTACTTCTCAGACAGAGTTCAGTGTGTCAAATCGGAGGGCCTGTTGTCCGTACCTCTGGCATTCTCTATGGGGGTGCCACAGGGTTCAATCCTCGGGCCGACTCTTTTCTCTGTATACATCAATGATGTCGCTCTTGCTGCTGGTGATTCTCTGATCCACCTCTACGCAGACGACACCATTCTGTATACTTCTGGCCCTTCTTTGGACACTGTGTTAACTTCACTAGGGTAGGAGGCAGCATTGGGAATTTTGGATGAAAAGCGTGCCCAAATTAATCTGCCTGCTACTCAGCCATAAAAGCTAGAATATGCATACAATTAGTAGATTTGGATAGAAAACACTCTGAAGTTTCTAAAACTGTTTTAATGATGTCTGTGAGTATAACAGAACKCATATGGCAGGCAAAAACCTGAGAAAAAATCCAACCATGAAGTGGGAAATCTGAGGTTTGTAGCTTTTCAACTCTTTGCCTATCGAATACACATTGTCTATGGGGTCATATTGCACTTCCTAAGGCTTCCACTAGATGTCAACCGTCTTTAGAACCTTGTTTGAGGCTTCTACTGTGAAGTGGGGGCGAATRAGAGGGGATTGAGTCAGAGGTCTGCCAGAGAGGCATGAGCTGACCACGCGCGTTCACGTGATAGTTAGCTTGCGTTCCATTGCAATTCTACAGACAAAGGAATTCTCCGGTTGGAACATTATTTAAGATTTATGTTAAAAACATCCTAAAAATTTATTCTATACATCGTTTGACATGTTTCTACGGACTGTAACGGAACTTTTTGACTTTTCGTCTGCACCTAGTGATCGCGCCTCATGAATTTTGATTACTGGGCTAAACGCGCAAACAAAAAGGAGGTATTTGGACATAAATGATGGACATTATCGAACAAAACAAACATTTTATGGGTGGCCAGTGAGCTGAGATAAGGCAGGGCTTTACCTAGCAAAGACTTGTAGATGACCTGGAGCCAGTGGGTTTGGCGACGAATATGAAGCGAGGGCCATCCAACGAGAGCATACAGGTCGCAGTGGTGGGTAGTATATGGGGCTTTGGTGACAAAACAGATGGCACCTTGATAGACTGCACCCAATTTGCTGAGTAGAGTGTTGGAGGCTATTTTGTAAATGACATTGCCGAAGTCAAGGATCAGTAGGATAGTCAGTTTTACGAGGGTATGTTAGGCAGCATGAATGAAGGATGCTTTGTTGCAAAATAGGAAGCTGATTCTAGATTTAATTTTAGAATGGAGATGCTTAATGTGAGTCTAGAAGGAGAGTTTACAGTCTAACCAGAAGCCTAGGTATTTGTAGTTGTCCACATATTCTAAGTCAGAACCGTCCAGAGTAGTGATGCTGGACGGCGGGCAGGTGTGGCATCGTTCTGTTGAAGAGCATGCATGTAGTTTTACTTGCATTTAAGAGCCGTTGGAGGCCACGGAAGGAGAGTTGTATGGCATTGAAGCTCGTCTGGAGTTAGTTAACCTCACTAGGGTATGTGGGACGCTAGCGTCCCACCTCGTCAACAGCCAGTGAAACTGCAGGGCGCCAAATTCAAAACAACAGATATCCAATAATTAGAATTCCTCAAACATACAAGTATTTTAAAACATTTTAAAGATACACTTGTTGTAAATCCAGCCACAGTGTCCGATTTCAAAAAGGCTTTACGACGAAGCACACCAAACAATTATGTTCGGTCAGAGCCAAGTCACAGAAAAACATTAAAATTTTTCCAGCCAAAGAGAGGACTCACAAAAAAGCAGAAATAGCGATAAAATTTATCACTAACCTTTGATGATCTTCACCAGATGGCACTCATAGGACTTCATGTTACAAAATACATGTATGTTTTGTTCGGTAAAGTTCATATTTATTAAAAAAAATCGGAGTTTACATTGGCGAGTTATGTTCAGTAGTTCAAAACATCCGGTGATTTTGCAGAGAGCCACATCAATTTACAGAAATACTCATAATAAACATTGCTAAAGATACAACTGTTATGCATTGAATTTTAGATCCACTTCTCCTTAATGCAACCGCTGTGTTTGATTTTTTTTAAAACTTAACGGAAAAAGCACACCATGCAATAATCTGAGTACAGCGCTCAGAGACCAACAACCCAAACAGATATCCGCCATGTTGTGTAGTCAACAGAAGTCAGAAATAGCATTATAAATATTCACTTACCTTTGATGATCTTCATCAGATGCACTCCCAGTAATACCAGTTCCACAT
>NC_036839.1:7272925-7354398 GCF_002910315.2 Salvelinus sp. IW2-2015 | reverse complement strand
GAGGTGGGACGCTAGCGTCCCACATACCCTAGTGAGGTTAACTAACCTCCAGACGAGCTTCAATGCCATACAACTCTCCTTCCGTGGCCTCCAACGGCTCTTAAATGCAAGTAAAACTACATGCATGCTCTTCAACAGAACGATGCCCACACCTGCCCGCCGTCCAGCATCACTACTCTGGACGGTTCTGACTTAGAATAYGTGGACAACTACAAATACCTAGGYTTCTGGTTAGAMTGTAAACTCTCCTTCYAGACTCACATTAAGCATCTCCATTCTAAAATTAAATCTAGAATCRGCTTCCTATTTTGCAACAAAGCATCCTTCATTCMWGCTGCCWAACATACCCTCGTAAAACTGACTATCCTACTGATCCTTGACTTCGGCAATGTCATTTACAAAATAGCCTCCAACACTCTACTCAGCAAATTGGRTGCAGTCTATCAMRGTGCCATCYGTTTTGTCACCAAAGCCCCATATACTACCCACCACTGCGACCTGTATGCTCTCGTTGGATGGCCCTCGCTTCATATTCGTCGCCAAACCCACTGGCTCCAGGTCATCTACAAGTCTTTGCTARGTAAAGCCCTGCCTTATCTCAGCTMACTGGYCACCATAGCAGCACCCACCCGTAGCACGCACTCCAGCAGGTATATTTCACTGGTCACCCCCAAAGTCAATTCCCCCTTCGGCCGCCTTTCCTTCCAGTTCTCTGCTGCCAATGACTGGAACGAACTGCAAAAATCACTGAAGCTGGTGACTCATATCTCCCTCACTAGCTTTAAGCACCAGCTGTCAGAGTAGCTCACAGATCACTGCACCTGTACATAGCCCATCTGTAAATAGCCTATCCAACTACCTCATCCCCATACTGTTATTTATTTTATTTATTTTACTCCTTTGCACCCCAGTATCTCTACTTGCACACTCATATCTGCACTTCTATCACTCCAGTGTTTAATTGCTATATTGTAATTACCTCGCCACTATGGACTATTTTATTGCCTTACCTCCCCTTATCCTTTATTGAAGCCTCTAGCCCGGTCGGGATCCACCCCCACCCCCCACACACTGATAGCATAGCTAGCATAGCTTCACAAGTAGATAGTAGCATCTAAATATCATTAAATCACAAGTCCAAGACACCAGATGAAAGATACAGATCTTGTGAATAACCATCATTTCTGTTTTAAAATGTTTTTACAGGGAAGACACAATATGTAAATCTATTAGCTAAACACGTTAGCAAAATACACAATTCTTTGTCCACCATTTTTCTCTCCACCAGTAGCTATCACCAATTCGGCTAAACTAAGATATTGATAGCCACTAACCAAGAAAAAAACTCATCAGATGACAGTCTGATAACATATTTATGGTATAGGATAGGTTTTGTTAGAAATGTGCATATTTCAGGTAGAAATCACAGTTTACAATTGCACCACCATCACAACTCGACTAGAATTACTAAAGAGAGCAACGTGTATGACCAATTTACTCATCATAAAACATTCATAAGAATAGACAAAGCATAGCAATGGAAAGACCAGATCTTGTGATTCCAGACAATATTTCAGATTTTCTAAGCGTTTTACAGCGAAAACCAAATAAATCGATAAGTTAGCATACCACATGTGCAAACGTTACCAGAGCATCGATTCAAGCCAAAGAGAGCTATAACGTAATCATCGCCAAAATATATTAATTTTTCACTAACCTTCTCAGAAATCTTCGATGACACTCCTGTAACATCATTTACAACATACATATACAGTTTGTTCGAAAATGTGCATATTTAGCCATACAAAACCGTGGTTACACAAATGAAAATAGTAGGAAATCAAGCCTCAAAATGTCGGACGTCATCTTTCAGAGTGATCTAGTTTAATCAAAGCTAATCATATACTTGACTAAAAAATACAGGGTTGACAGGAATCGAAAGACAAATTATTCTAATGCATCTGATTTACATTTCTAAAATTATCCTTACTTCTATACAGCGTTCGCCAAGAGAAGCTATAACAAACAAAATGGCGTAATATGCGTTTAAAATATTTCGACAGAACAACGATTATCATATTAAATATTTCTTACTATGAGGTGATTTCCATCAGATTCTTGGGCAATGTATCCTTTCTGGGTCTAATCTTCTTTTGGTCGATAGATGTCCTCTGTCCTTCGAAATATCCACTAACGATCGAACGGGACCCCGAAACGTGCCCAAAGTTTCAGAGTGCACGACAAAGAAATTCCTCAAAATCGCACTAAACGGATATAAATTGCTATAAAAACGGTTCAAATTAACTACATTATGATGTTTTCAACAACATATAACGACTAAAAACATGACCGAGAAATATCACTGGCTAAACAACCATTTGGAAGGAGGCAGGTCTGATGTCCATCTTGCGCAAGACGCATGCAGGAAGAGGTCGGTATTTCCACGTTTTCGTGTTTTATAGTGGCTCTGATTGCGCAATCGAATCCATTCAAAGCGTGATGACGTACTGACACCCAGAGGAAGACGTAGGCAGTGTCGGTTTCTCCATAGCATCTACAGGCACCTTAAAACCGACCCAGATCAGGGTCAAAACTTCTGAAATCTGACTCCCTGTCAGGAAAAGTGCTGAGAAGTAGTTCTGTACCACTCAGAGACAAAATTCCAACGGCTATAGAAACTAGAAAGTGTTTTCTATCCAATAATAACAATAATATGCATATTGTACGATCAAGAATTGAGCACGAGGCAGTTAATTTGGAGACCAAAAAATGTTAATGCGGAACAGCACCCCCTATAGTGGCCAAGAAGTTTTTAACTTACCTCATTGGCACACAATGTATTATTGACAATGTATTATGACAATGTACAATGTATTATTGACTGTATGTTTGTTTATTCCATGTTTAACTCTGTGTCATTGTATGTGTCGAACTGCTTTGCTTTATCTTGGCAGTTCGCAGTTGTAAATGAGAACTTGTTCTCAACTAGCCTACCTGGTTAAATAAAGGTGAAATAAAAAATATAAAAAAATAAGTACAAGTGAAATCCTAGATGAAAACCTGGCTCAGTCTGCTTTCCAACAGATACTGAGAGACAAATTCATCTTTCAGCAGGACAATCACCTAAAACACATGGCCAAATATAAACTGGAGTTGCTTACCAAGATGACGTTGAATGTTCCTGATTGGCTTAGTTACAGTTTTGACTTAAATTGGCTTGAAAATCTATGGCAAGACTTAAAAATGACTGTCTAGTAATGATCAACAACCAACTTGACAAAGATCAAAGATAATCTTTTATAATAATGTGCAAATGTTGTACAATCCAGTTAACTAGGCAAGTCGGTTAAGAACACATTCTTATTTACAATGACGGTGTCACGCCCTGACCATAGAGAGCCCTCGGTTCTCTATGGTGTTTAGGTCAGAGCATGACTAGGGGGGTGTTCTAGTCATTATATTTCTATGTTGGTGTTTTGTATGGTTCCCAATTAGAGGCAGCTGGTAATCGTTTCCTCTAATTGGGGATCATATTTAGGTAGTCATTTTTCCCACCTGTGTTTGTGGGATATTGTTTGTGTTTAGTTGCCTGTGTGCATGTCATGACTTCACGTTTCGTTGTTTCTTTATTGTTTTGTTTGTTTCACGGAGATAAAAAATATGTGGAACTATATTCACGCTGCGCCTTGGTCCGCTCATTACGACGATCGTGACAGACGACCTACCCCGACCAAACCCAGACGACGCTGGGCCAATTATGYGCCGCCCTATGGGACTCCCAATCTCAGCCGGATGTGATGCAGCTTGGAATTGAACCAAGGACTACAGTGAAGCCTCTTGCACTGAGATGCAGTGCCTTAGACCGCTGCGCCACTCGGGAGCCAAAATCTTAGAGACTTACCCAGAAAGACTGCAATTGCTGCGAAAGATGATTCTAACATGTATTGACTCAGGGGGTTGAATACTTATCTAATAAAGATATATTAGTGTTTTATTTATTTATTCTTTATTTATTTACAAATGTTAGAATTGATATCCCAGAGTAGTTTATGTAGATTGTTGGCAAAAATGACAATTAAATCAATTTTAATCCCGCTTTGTAACAACAAGCAGTGTAAATACTTTCTGAAGGCACTGTATACGTTATGATTGATGAAGTATTGTTTCATTTAATTTGCTCTGTTAAATCTACTCTTTGGAATRACTTCGATAGCAACAATGAATCTATTAAGTGGAGATTTCTCTACAGTCATTCTCACGACAGCACATTGGTAATAGTCAGTGATAAATATCAAAGCTAAGCACGGCTGGGCTTGTTTACATTGTTGTCAAATTGTTCTCAGACATGCCACTATGAAAATCTTATGCCATTTTTGTGTGCATTGATGAGGCAAGCTCACTCAGAAGCCCAGGTCGAGTCCTTWGAGAACATTAAAAGAGACCAAAAAAAGCATGTGAGTGCACAGCCAAAAAAGTCCCACGAGAGCGCTACTACACCAAACCACACACACACAATACCCACAATACATTTCAACAACAGCAATGCTTCCTGGCTGGACCAGGAAGAGGGCTTTTGTGGAGCGAGTGAGGGCTGAGATTTGTACCTTCCATGCAGCATAAACTATAAGTCAGTTGGGAGTGCCGTCTCCATGGTAACAGAGGATTATTATCTCTTACATAACAACAGTTGGCCATCTAAACTCCCTGGATAAACCACAGCAGTCAGTGCACTGGTTTTGTAACCAMGATGTGTGTGTTCAAGGCATCGGTGGTGAAAGTACTGTTAGTAAGCAAATGTATAGGCTTTGTCAATAGCACAGACATGATGGCACTCTGGTATTTAAGTGATGTTATTTTTCAATCATGGACTTCTAGACTGGCAACATCGAACTAGTCAGATGTAATCACCTATCATCTGAATCTAATCCCGTTGAGCGTCAGACGGAAAAAGGTTGTTCTCACAGAGTTGGTCTCGTCCCCGACTGCAGTGCTAATCTTGACCCTTACTACAAATCCTGATATAAACACTTCGGAAAACCACCATGGCTTTTACAAAACTATCTAGAAACTAAGGGGCATCTAAAGGCATAGTTCACCGAAACAACAATCCTATGTGCCTCCTTTGAACGACTCTAAACAAAACGTGTTACTCCCAGTACCTGTGACAGCATCTAAAACCRTGTYATTGTCWCATCTGCTCCTGCTATGCSCTCTTGTGTTCATCCGGTGTCTTCTTGACCTGCAGTTACTTCCCCAGTACACTCTTTCTCTCTTTCTCCCTCTCTGTGTGATKTTGTGGTTGGAGACAGGTGTGATGGAGTCAGAGCAGATCCCTACCAGCTGCAACTCGTTCCATAATCAATACCTCTACAAATACTCAGTCCTGCCACTTCCACTCTGACAGATTGTAATCTCTGCTCAGTCAGTTCATGCTTCTAGCTATTTATGATTATTCAAGATCCTGTTACGCTGCTGTGCCTGTTTCCCTGCCTGACGCTGTTTATCCTCTCATCGCAGTTTACCGATCTGTCTCTGGCTCCTGTCTCCCGTTCCACATCTCACCACCCTACTACCCTGTTCTGGATTTAGCTCACCACCACTACCTTGGATTCCCCTCCCGGCCTGTTTATCCGGTTCTACTCAGCTCACCGCAACGTCAGTCTCCACATCTGGTTTTCTMCAACTCATCCGAGCTTCCCCAGATCTGCACTCCATATCTCCCTGTGTTACAATATATATCTTGGTTCATTCATCCCTGTTTCCTCATCTGAGTCTGCTCTTGGGTTCCCCTGTGTCTCTCCGCCTAACAGTAATACAATAATACTCCATTTAAAACTTGATGTATTATTTTACACGGTCAAAATGTACCGTCCTGAATATGTGAGGTGTATGTATTAAACCGTAAATTAAGTGTGATATTCATTTAGCAGTACTTCAGAAAGTGTAACGTAAACATCTACTACCACAGTGGTAAGAAATATCAAAGGTTCACAACCTTAATTTGATGGTCGCGTAGCTATAACAGCTTTAAAAATAAATACAAATTCTGAGCAAAGCACTTAGACTTTAATCTGCATATTTCCAGTATTATGAAAACAGTAAGTCCTACAATATCAAACATTCCAAGCAGAGTTGAGGAAGACCGTAGTCTTCCCCATCAAGAATGATATGGGAGCAAGAGTTAATCGACCAGTCACTTACTTCCAAATGTGTTGATTAACATAGAACGGTCTAATTTACATATTCAGCTGTGGAGTGCACAATCATCCTGTCCTCAAATCCGGCATTTGATGAAACCACAGCAAATTTCCATGTAATCAAGTTTCCGGTAATCCCAGTATTTCAAAGGGTCACATATCTAGACCTCTGGTAGGAGTTGGCTCTTCATGCTTGAATAAAGATGTCTTTACTTTCCTCAGTTAAAGGGGAAGACCAGATATCKGAGGTATCATCGCCCTGGCTCCCAAGCCAACACTCCCACCAACTGCAACCTTCAACCTGGCTCGTCTCTGTCACATCACTCCTCCAGGTCATCAGGCCTCTAATGCCAAGATGGCTACCTTCCTCACCTCCTCCCTGTAATTTAAATTCAACTAAAATAGGGTTAATTAATAAAAAAGTAAAAAAGTGCACTGTGAAAAACTAATTCTGAAAGGTTGGTGTTGTCATCCACTAAGTGCATACCATTCAGTGTTCTCTTCAGCTATGTCCTCCTCCTCCTAATTGTGGAAATCATTTGAGTGCAATAAGTGGACTTTCACTGTGGTATTGGATAAAACACCAAAAAGTGTAATGACATTCGGCGATTGTCATTGGGTGTAACGCTTGTCGTGGTTGGAATGAGGTGAGGACCAATGCGCAGCGTGGTAAGTGTCCATATTGATTTAATACGAAATAATGAACACAACAAAAACAAGAAAACGACAAACGAACAATCCTGTACGGTGAAACAAAAACACAGAACAGAAAATAATCACCCACAAAACACAATGAAAACCAGGCTACCTAAATATGGCTCCCAATCAGACACAACGACTGACACCTGCCTCTGATTGAGAACCATACTGGGCCAAACACATAGAAATAGAACAATAGAACAAAACATAGAAGAAACAACATAGAATGCCCACCCCAACTCACGCCCTGACCAAACTAAAATAAAGACATAACAAAGGAACTAAGGTCAGAACGTGACATTGGGTCTACACACTTGAAGCTTGAATTAACCTATGTGTCTTGCTAACAAACATATATTTTTTTGTAGACAGAAAAGTGCGGACACCTGAAAAGGGGCTGAGATACGGGACTGTCCTGGGATGACAAGCGCAGCCACATGGGGAATAAAATGTTTAAACCATGACACAGAGGTGGGGGTGTTCATGTACTTGACACCCAGCATCATAACACGTCATAACACAGTCATAACCATCTCATAATACGTCGTAACAACTGACATAATTTGTCATAATCTGTTATAATATGGTCATAACACTGTCATAACACATATATKTTGACCTGTTGTGACATATATTGCGTTATTTTATGTCTGGTCATGACACCTACATAATAGTGTCAAAACMCACAAAACCTTCCATACAAGGCAAAGCATTCCATTACACCATAGCCTACAGTACTCGTAGATAATATGTGGATGTTATATAACATGAAATTGGCCATATTATTGTGATTGTAATTGCTCACACATTGATGTCAGACATGTACCTACWCCAATGCTATGTTGCTGATGACATTSGATGAATGCAGGAGCAGATTTCAGGAGCAGGACAAGACACCATCTTTGTGACTGATGACTGACAAAAGGGCATGTTCGTGATAGGCCTATCTGATTTAGAGGATTATTATGGTCAGAATGTTTCTTGACAGTGTCATGAAGTGTATTTTCTTAGTCCAAGTAAAGTGACACAGGGTGGTCATAATGCTTCTTGACAGTGTCACTAGTGCATTTTCTTAGTACAAGTAAAGTGACACAGGATGGTCATAATGCTTTATGACAGTGTCATAAAGTGTACTTTATGTTTCTAAAAGTTATTTGAAATGTGATGGGAAAAAATGAATGTAAATAATTAATTACAACAACAACAAAGGATTGAAGAAACACATTTTCAAGCGAAAGGAAACTTCTTGGCAGGGAAAATACACATTTGAATAAATGTCGGTTTTGACACTCTTATGTAGGTGTCATAACCAGCCATAAAATAACGCAATATACACTACATGACCAGAAGTATGTGGACCCCTGGTCGTCGAACATCTCATTCCCAAATCATGGCATTAATATGGAGTTGGTCCCCTCTTTGCTGCTATAACACTCTTCTGGGAAGGCTTTCCACTCGACGTTGGAACATTGCTGCGGGGACTTGCTTCCATTCAGCCATARGAGCATTAGTGAGGTTGGGACTGATGTTGGGCGATTAGGCCTGGCTCACAGTCGGATATCAAATTCATCCCAAAGGTGTTTGATGGGGTTGAGGTCAGGGCTCTGTGCAGGCCAGTCAAGTTCTTCCACACCGATCTCGACAAACCATTTCCCTATGGACCTCGCTTTGTGCATGGGGGCATTGTCATGCTGAAACAGGAAAGGGCCTTCCCCAAGCTGTTGCCACAAAGTTGGAGGCACAGAATCGACTAGAATGTCTTTGAATCCTGTAGCGTTAATATTTCCCTTCACTGGAAGTCTGGAACTAAGGGGCCTAGCCCGAACCATGAAAAACAGCCCCAGACCATTATTCCTCCTCCACCAAACTTTACACTTGGCACTATGCATTCAGGCAGGTAGCGTTCTCCTGGCATCCGCCAAACCCAGATTGGTCCATCGGAATGCCAGATGGTGAAGCGTGATTCATCACTCCAGATAACACGTGGCAGCAGGCTTTACACCACTCCAGAGTCCAATGGCAGCCAGCTTTACACCACTCCAGCCGACGCTTGGCATTGCACATGGTGATCTTAGGCTCGTGTGCGGCTGCTCAGCTATGGAAACCCATGTCATGAAGCTCCCGATGAACAGTTCTTGTGCTGATGTTGCTTCCAGAGGCAGTTTCGGTAGTGAGTGTTGCAACCGAGGACAGACGATTTTTACGCTCTAAGCGTAAAAATKGAGAAATAAGCTTTYTGTGTGTATGGAACATTTCTGGGATGTTTTATTTCAGCTCATGAAAAATGGGACCAACACTTTACATGTTGCGTTTATATTTTTGTTTAGTGTGGTTGGAGTTCTACCTTATGCCTTGTCCACTTTTCTTTTTAAATGTAGTAATTGAGTGTGAACATACCATGGACAAMGACTAACACTGGTGGCAGGTAGCCTAGTGGATAAAGAATTGAGCCAATAACTGAAAGGTTGCTAGTTCAAATCCCTGAACCAACAAGGTGAAATATCTGTTGATGGTCCCTTGAGCAAAGCACTTAACCCTAATTGCTCCAGGGTTGCCATTGATAATGGCTGACCCTGGCCTCSAACCTACACACACAGAGAGTTGGGATATGCAAATATGAAATAGGACAAATATATGCACCCACCAAATTATTGTGTTGATCCCGACACCCATCTTGTCATTTGAAAAGTTTTTCTTCTAATGACAGAAACGCAGACGGCAATGTTTTAGCCTGCCAGGGGTTCCGGGTCAGTGGCAGAAGCGTTTTCATCTCGTTAAACTGTAGTGGGTGCGTAATTGGCGGYAGAGAAGTCAGGCACAGGAGAGCAGAACTGGGTGATAACCGGAGATTTATTATGCAAAACCAACGGCATCCAGAACAACAAGATAAATAGGCACAAAAAGAACCTGTCGTGCTCTCACGGGGAACGTACACAAGCACTAGAATAAACAATCCCACACAAAGACATGGGGGGAACAGAGGGTTAAATATAGAACAAGTAATTGAGGGAATTGAAACCAGGTGTGAGGAAAAACAAGAAAAAACACATGGAAAATGAAAAGTGGATCGATGATGGCTAGAAGACCGGTGACGCCGCCCGAACAAGGAGAGGACCCAACTTCGGCAGAAGTTGTGACAGTACCCCCCCCYYCCCCCCCCCCCTTTGACGCGCGGCTCCAGCAACGTGCCGATGCCGGCCTCGGGGACGACCTGGAGGGCGAGGCGCAGGGCGATCCGGACGGAGACGGTGGAACTCCCGCAGCATTGAAGGGTCCAACACGTCCTCCACCGGAACCCAGCACCTCTCCTCCGGACCGTACCCCTCCCACTCCACAAGGTACTGAAGGCCCCTTGCCCGACGCCTCGAATCCAGTATAGAGCGAACGGAGTACGCCGGGGCCCCCTCGATGTCCAGGGGTGGCGGAGGAACCTCCCGCACCTCAGACTCCTGGAGCGGGCCAACCACCACCGGCCTGAGAAGAGACACATGGAACGAGGGGTTAATACGTTAATCAGGGGAGAGCTGTAACCTATAACAAACCTCGTTCACTCTCCTCAGGACTTTAAATGGCCCCACAAACCGCGGACCCAGCTTCCAGCAGGGCAGGCAGAGGGGCAGGATCTGGGTCGAGAGCTAGACCCGGTCCCCGGTGCGAACACCGGGGCCTTACTGCGGTGACGGTCTGCGATGGTTTTCTGGTGCAGCACGGCCCGCTGGAGGTGAACATGGGCGGCGTCCCATGTCTCCTCCGCACGCCTGAACCAGTCGTCCMCCGCAAGAGCCTCGGTCTGACTCTGATGCCAAGGCGCCAGAACCGACTGGTACCCCAGCGCGCACTGGAAGGGGGAGAGGTTAGTGGAGGAGTGGCGTAGTGGCGTAGTGGAGGAGTGGCGGAGCGAGTTCTGAGCCATCTCGGCCCAGGGCACGAACGCTGCCCACTCCCCCGGCTGATCCTGGCAAAACGACCACAGAAACCTGCCCACATCCTGGTTCACTCTCTCCACCTGCCCATTACTCTCGGGATGAAACCCCGAGGTAAGGCTGATCGAGACTCCCGGAAGTGCCGGAAGACGTGTGTAAACAAGGCCTCCACAGTCTGTAGGGCTGTAGGGAGACCGGGCAGAGGGAGGAGACGGCAGGACTTAGAGAACCGATCCACAACGACCAGGATCGTGGTGTTTCCCTGTGAGGGGGAGGTCGGTAAGAAAATCCACTAACAGGTGCGACCAAGGCCGCTGTGGAACGGGTAAGGGGTGTAGTTTCCCTCTGGGCAGGTGCCTAGGAGCCTTACTCTGGGCGAACACCGAGCAGGAGGAAACATAAACCCTCACGTCCTTGGCCAAGGTAGGCCACCAGTACTTCCCAACCAAACAGCGCACCGTCCGACCGATCCCAGGATGACCAGAGGAGGGTGACGTGTGGGCCCAATAGATCAACCGGTCACGGACAGCAGAACGGAACGGAACGTACAGACGCCCAGCGGGACACTGGAGGGGAGCAGGCTCTGCACGTTACGCCTGCTCAATGTCTGCGTCCAGCTCCCACACTACCGGCGCCACCAGGCAGGAGGTCGGGAGTATGGTAGTGGGATCCATGGGCCGCTCCTCTGTGTCATACAGCCGGGACAGTGCGTCTGCCTTCAGTTTTGGGAACCTGGTCTGTAGGAAAGGGAAAAATCAAAACGGGTGAAAAACATGGCCAACCTTGCCTGGCTAGGGTTCAGTCTCCTCGCTGCCCGGATGTACTCCAGATTGCGGTGGTCAGTCCAGATGAGAAAAGGGTGTTTAGCCCCCTCAAGCTAATGTCTCCACGCCTTCAGAGCCTTGACCACAGCCAACAGCTCCCGGTCCCCCACGTCATAGTTTCGCTCTGCCGGGCTGAGCTTCTTCGAGAAGAAGGCACAGGGGCAGAGCTTCGGTGGCGTACCCAAGCGCTGAGAGAGCACGGCTCCTATCCCAGCCTCGGACGCGTCCACCTTCACTATGAACGCCAAAGAGGGATCCGGATGGGCCAGCACGGAGCCGAGGTAAACAGAGCCCTCAGGTGACCAAAAGTCCTGTCCGCCTCAGCCGACCACTGCAAACGAACCAGGCCCCCCTTCAGCAGTGAGGTAATAGGAGCTGCTATCTGACCAAAACCCTGGATAAACCTCCGGTAGTAATTGGCAAACCCGAGGAACCGCTGCACTTCCCTGACCGTGGTGGGAGTCGGCCAATTACACACGGCTGAAATGCGGTCACTCTCCATCTCCACCCCGAGGTGGAAATGCGGTACCCTAGGAAGGAGACGGACTGTTGGAAGAACAGGCATTCCTCAGCCTTGACGTACAGGTCATGCTTCAACAGTCGACTAAGCACCCTGCGCACCAGGGACACATGCTCGGCGCGTGTAGCGGAGTATATCAGAATGTCATCAATATACACCACTACACCCTGCCCGTGCAGGTCCCGGAAAATCTTGTCTACAAAGGCTTGGAAGACTGATGGAGCATTCATCAACCCGTACGGCATGACAAGGTACTCATAATGCCCTGAGGTCGTACTGAACGCCGTCTTCCACTCGTCCCCCTCTAAGATACGCACCAGGTTGTAAGCACTCCTGAGATCTAGTTTGGTGAAGAAGCGCGCCCCATGCATTGACTCAATCGCCGTGGCGATCAGAGGTAGCGGGTAACTGTAACTCACCGTGATCTGATTCAGGCCTCGGTAGTC
The DNA here is from genome assembly GCF_002910315.2 of Salvelinus sp. IW2-2015. Taxonomy (NCBI): domain Eukaryota; kingdom Metazoa; phylum Chordata; class Actinopteri; order Salmoniformes; family Salmonidae; genus Salvelinus; species Salvelinus sp. IW2-2015. Next base: position 7,341,789 of record NC_036839.1, on the reverse strand, counting down.
AAGACACGGGCGCAGACCTCCCTCCATCTTCTTCACAAAAAAGAAACTGGAGGAGGCGGGTGAAGTGGAGGACCGAATGTACCCCTGACGCAGGGATTCGGAGACATATGTTTCCTTAGCCGCCATCTCCGCCTGTGAGAGGGGATGCACGTGACTCCTGGGAAGTGCAGCGTCTACCAGGAGATTTATCGCACAATCGCCCCGTCGATGGGGTGGTAATTGAGTCGTCTTCTTTTTGGAGATGGCGAGAGCCAAATCGGCATATTCAGGGGGAATGCGTACGGTGGAGACCTGGTCTGGACTTTCCACCATAGTAGCACCTACGGAAACCCCTAAACACCTCCCCGAGCACTCTCGCGACCACCCCGTGAGAACCCTCCGTTGTCAAGAAACAGTGGGGTCATGACAAGCTAACCAGGGTAGGTCTAGCACCACGGGAAATGCAGGAGAGTCAATGAGGAAGAGACTGATACTCTCCTTGTGACCCCCCTGCGTCACCATACCCAGAGGAGCGGTGGCCTCCCTAATTAACCCTGACCCTAATGGTCGACTGTCTATGGTGTGAACGGGGAAGGGCACAGACACGGGAACAATGGGGATCCCTAAACTAAGAGCGAACGATCTGTCTATAAAATTCCCAGCCGCGCCTGAATCGACGAGCGCCTTATGCTGGGAATGCGAGGAAAACTCAGGAAAAGAAACATACAAAAACATGTGTGCAACAGAGGGCTCTGGGTGAGACGGGTGCCGGCTCACCTGGGATGATGCCAGAGTGCCCTGCCTGCTGCCTCGATCCCCAGAGGTACCAACCCGGCACCGACCGGCAGTGTGACTTCTGCGGCCACAGATGGTGCACGAGCCGGAACCTCCTCCAGTCTCCCTACGCACAGCACCTCCCAGCTCCATGGGCACCGGAGTGGTGGTTCTGGGGGAAGAAACCGACAGAACCCTATCTGGATGTCCGCGGGTGGCCAGCAGGTTATCCTGGCCGTGACATAAACTCGATGGAGCAGCCCAATTTCTTCCCCAGCCAACGGGAAAACCAACACGAACGCATGGTCTTTTCCTCTTCAATTTGAGCCAGATTGACAGCGCTCTGATCCATTGAGAATGGGAGGGCAAAACAACTAACTTCCTGCATTTCAACACATTTTGACACAGGGCAGAGGGAAGATTTTGTAGTTTTKAAATTAATTTCCTGTAATTCTGAACATTTTGCCATGGGGCAGAGAGAGAAACAAGCTGTTTTATAGCTCATCTCATGCTATTCTTCACATTTTGCCATGATGATGAGAGGAAATTCTGCAATTTAAAAGCTAATTTCCGTCACCTCTACACATTTTGCCATTGCTTATGACGTGTTCTATCTGGGGGGGCCCCAATTTATTGATTTGAAATAAATTATTGTAGGGGACAAATCAACCTGCTTTGAATAACACGCCCCCCCCCAATCTTCCGTGGCAATTTTGCCTATGGCATGCATCCAATGGCAATGTCCGCTTTTGGTGTAATGCGAAGTGCCACTTCGCATTACATTATAATTGGATATAGGCCTATAACAGTCATTGATGAATATCGAATGTACATACATGTATTGGTTTGAATTCATCTTGGATACCATTTAAGTTTCCAGATAGTACATGATGTATCAGTGTGTATTATTTAGTCATTAAAACTTCTTGTGGCTGCAGGGGCCGTATTGAGTAGCTTGGATGAAAGGTGCACAGAGGTGCCCAGAGTAAACGGCCTGCTCCTCAGTCATAGTTGCTAATATATGTATATTATTAGTATTGGATAGAAAACACTCTGAAGTTTCTAAAACTGTTTGAATTATGTCTGTGAGTATAACAGAACTCTCAGGCAAAAACCTGAGAAAAAATCCAAACAGGAAGTGGAAATTATTAGGCTGGTCAATTTTCAACCAAGATCCCATTGAAATCACAGCGAGAAATTAATGAGTTTTCACTTCCTACGACTTCCACTAGATGTCAACAGTCTATAGAACTTTGTCTGACGCCTCTACTGTGAAGGGGGGCCGAATGAGAGAGGAATTAGTCAAGTTTGCCATGACCTGACCATGCTTTCACCATGCGCGTTCACATAAGAGGGAGCTCTGTTCCATCGTTCATCTGAAGTCAATGTAATTCTCCGGTTGGAACGTTATTCAAGATTTATGTTAACAACATTCTAAAGATTGATTCAATACATCGTTTGACATGTTTCTACTGACTGTTACTGAACTTTTGGACATGTCATCAGCTTTTAGTGAACACGCTTCCTGACTTTGGAATTGTTTACCAAACACGCTAACAAAAGTAGCTAATTGGACATAAATAACGGACATTATCGAACAAATCAAGCATTTATTGTGGACCTGGGATTCCTGGGAGTCCATTCTGATGAAGATTCATCAAGGTAAGGAAACATTTATCATGTAATTTCTCGGTTCTGTTGACTCCAATCTGGCGGCTAATTTGACTATTGTTCTGAGCGCCGTCTCAGATTATTGCATGGTTTGCTTTTTCCGTAAAGTTTTCTTTAAATCTGACACAGCGGTTGCATAAGGAGAGTATATCTATAATTCCATGTGTATAACTTGTATATTCATCTACATTATGATGAGTATTTCTGTTGAAACGATGAGGCTATGCAAAATCACTGGAGTTTTTGGAACTAGTGAATGTAAGCGCCAATGTAAACTCAGATTTTTTTATATAATATGAACTTTATCAAACAAAACATACATGTATTTGTAACATGAAGTCCTATGAGTGTCATCTGATGAAGATCATCAAAGGTTAGTGATTCATTTTATTCTACTATTGTGCTTTTTGTGACTCCTATATTTGGCTGGGAAAAGGCTGTGCTTATTGTGGTTGGTGTGACCTAATTAATCGTTTGTGTGTGCTTTCGCTGAAAAGCCTTTTGAAATCGGACACTTTGGTGGATTAACAACAAGATTACCTTTAAAATGCGTATAAAAACATGTATGTCTGAGGAATTTTAATTATGAAATTTCTGTTGTTTGAATTGGCGCCCTGCACTTTCACTGGCTGTTGTCAATCATCCCGTAAACGATTGCAGCCCTAAGAATTTTACATGTAGGATTTGCTAATGGGATTTATTTGATCATGTGAATGATTAGAATATTCCACCCTGAAACCATATGATTGTATGAAATTGATTAGAATCATGAGATTATTCTAATGGTGTGTGTGGTTTTAGTCAGTAGAATTATATATCCGCGTGTGTAGGTTATGTCTATTATAGTATCTTAAAAACAGACYGTCTGAGCAAGATTCGGTGCCGACCTTGGCTGGGGCCACAGAGTACTTCCCCGGGTCTCCCTATCTTGAGGGAGGATGGGGAGTAAGTCTCACGGATTCCCCTAATCTTTGTCGGCTGGGTAGCAGGACATTGTGTGCTAATGTTAGTGTGAATGTGTGTGCGTATGTTAGTGTGAATGTGTGTAAGTATGTTAGTGTGAATGTGTGTGTGTGAGAAGCCAGTATAAAATGAATTGTTTTGTACAACAGACCAGCGCTCTCGTGAATAAACTTACTGACTATCGTAGCTGGGCCTCCGTCTGATTCATTTCAACCAGTTTCTTACAAATCCTGGGTTTCAGACTGAGTAGTTCATTGAATTGGGTTTATGAACATTGACAACATAATTCTCGTGACAGTAATTTAACAATTGTATTCGTATTTACAGATGGCATACAAGTTTGTTATTAAGACACATGAAAGTTCACATGTTCCAGAAGGCATTTCTGACAAAAAACGTATTTCGATCAAAATAATAAAAAGGAACTTGAAGCTTTCGACCCGCATCCCTACAGCCCCGTCGATGYGAATAGGGGCGTGTTCGGCCCTCCTTTTCCTGTAATCCACGAGCAGCTCCTTTGTCTGGCTAACATTGAAGGAGAGGTTGTTATCCTGGCACCACACTACCAGGTCTCTGACTTCCTTCCTATAGGCTATCTCATCGTTGTCGGCGATCAGGTCTACCACTAACTATAGGCCTTGGATTTCAAGCTCTTGTTGATTTCCAATGTAATGATATGTAGTGATATTGAAGTGATATTGAGTTGTGTTTGGTTGTAAATGCAACCAAATTTCAACATTTGAAGGAACTGTATCTTCTGCTTGGATAGTTACATGTGTGCCACTGAATTCCAGTTTATCAACAAATCAATAATGTTGGATTCACGTCTCAATCTCAACCGAAAATCTAGGTTAATCCTTAAGAGTCTATTGACACACCCATGAATCAATCTAATCAATCTAATCTAATAAAAAMATATCTATATCAGTCAGTTTAAGATAGAGATATCAGGTTTTCTGCATGAGTTGCATCTTAATCCACCGCATTCGCCTATGTTGGCCTTCAGCATCTGCGGTCTTCTCACAAAAACGTCTGTAGTGTTTTAACGGTTTGGCCTACAAACTATTACCAACAAGTGTCACGGGACTCGTCTGAAGGTAACCCATACAAACAAATAGAAAAATTGAGGTAGTTCTGTGCCAACAAAAATAAGGGGCTAAATATGTGTCCAAAAAAACTTTAATATTTCCTGAGCTTTCTTATATCTCTTAGATATAGGACAGACACTTTGCCATTTATGAATGTGTTATTCAATGCTTTATGGACTATAGTAGTAAAGGCCAAATTCAATATTTTATCAAATATTTTATATATCTTTTTTTGGGATACCTAAAGGGGTCCTAAAATTCTAAATCAAATAGCTAAATGATCCATGGTATGACCATCTTAAAATAATTCCATATGTTAGCTCACGTCTTCAACTCAACCAAAAATTAAAGTTAAAGAATGGGATTAAGCCATTGGCTCGGATGGAAGAATCTAAGCAGTAGATATCTCTTTTAAATGTTGATATTTGGTTGCATTGTCAACAAAACACAATTCTATATTATTTTTTGTCATACGGTAAATAGCCAAAAGTTAAGGTAACTCATCCATGGTCACATTTTGAGGTTACTGTAACAATACATGGCTTCTTATGCAATCATAGAAACTGAAGTCCGCCATCATCAACTGGAAATCTTCACAATTGCTGTAATAATCGGCACAGAATCTCGAACGGCATGTATCACTTGCGCCATGTACTTTTAATGTGATCTCAACTGCAATCCAGGTCATTTGGTTCTGGTGATGCACAGTGACAACACATTCATCTGTTGTATAAATAAACAAAATATCTGATGTTTTCCCATTTCAACGTTGCTGTGCTTTTAAATGGTTGAAAGCGCAGCGATAGACATTTTGGTGACAACTAAACAAAAAATCTGACATTTGTTTTTCCATTGGAATTTGGTTGAACTTTTAGATGTTTGAAAGCATAGTGATAAGACATTCAAAATTCAACTAACTTTTGGCTGTCTTTCTGAACAGGTAGATAGATATACACTATATATACAAAAGTATGTGGACACCCCTTCAAATTTGTGGATTTGGCTATTTCAGCTACACCCRTTGCTGACAGGTGTATAAAATCAAGCACACGGCCATGCAATCTCCATAGACAAGCATTGGCAGTAGAATGACCCGTACTGAAGAGCTCAGTGACTTTCAACGTGGCACCGTCATAGAATGCCACCTTTCCAACAAGTCAATGCCACCTTTCCAAGTTCATCAAATTTCTGACCTGCTAGAGCTGCCCCGGTCAACTGTAAGTGCTGTTATTGTGAAGTGGAAACGCCTAGGAGCAACAGCGGCTGGTAGGCCACACAAGGTAGACCATAGTGGTAGGCCACACAAGGTAGACCATAGTGGTAGGCCACACAAGCTCACAGAATGGGACTGCCAAGTGCTGAAGCGCAAAGCGCTTAAAAATCATCTGTCCTCAGTTGCAACACTCACTACCAAGTTCCAAACTGCTTTGGAAGCAACTTCAGCAGTTGATTTTGTTGATAATGAGACATAAGTGTCATGAATATATCCGTCAAACATAAAAGGGCCAACTGCAACACTGCTAGCTATCCACTAGGCACAAACTGGTTAAATCAACGTTGTTTCAWTGTAATTTGTTAACTTATTATGACTAGGAAACTACGTGGAAATACATTGGATTTGCAAGAAGTCATCAATGTAAACTTTTTTTGRGGTTGAAATTTCAACCACAGGTATATGTCATCATGGTAACCAATTTTCAACATCGACACAATAGGTTGAATTTGTACCTTTCTAACAACGGCAGATCTTTAACGCGATATCCACTATAAGTCATCAACAGCAATTGTTTATATTTAGCCCAGGATTCAACTAAGAATAGAYAATACATATAGGCCTAGGGTTTCAAACTTTGGTTGATTTATAAGTTAACAATAAATRTGTTGGATTCACGTCTCCATCCTAACCAAAAAAATCGAATAATAGGACTAAATCAAATCAAATTGTATTTAAAGTGCATTTAAAGTTGGATTTGATTTAGTCCTATTCTTTAACTTAGATTTTTTGCTGAAATTTAGACGTGAATACAACATATCAATTATACATTTGTAGACRAACTGGAATTAAAGCCAGACTCAGTGGCACAGATGGAACTATCCAAGTTAACAAACTATATGTTGRATTCACATCTCCATCTCAACCAAAAATAAAAGTTAAAGAATAGGATCGAGCCAAAAATCTATGGAACTATCCAAACATTAGATATCTTCTTTAAGTGTTGATATTTGGTTGCGTTGTCAACCAAACAAAATKATTTTAATAATACAGTAAATATCCTAAAGTTACGGTTATCTTACAAACTAATGTAACAGTATTTATTCAACCTTAAAATGAGTAACTCSTCCATGGACACACAAACGGAGGAAGAGAACATGTGAGAGAACATGCCTGTTCACTAGTCTAGCAAGCAAGTAGTGAGAAAGCTAACAGGGCTGCCTGCAGTCATCAGAACAAATGAAATGACTCACACCTTTCTGAAAATACTGTAGCTCTCTGCTGAAAGTGAAATGAAAATTGAATTCAGCTGAGGSTAAAGGAGCCTGTGTATGGATGAAGGATTTACAAGTTGTGCTTCGAACAGTGGTAGAGTTTTAGGAAATTTGCATTCGAAATGTAAGGCAAGATCTGATTACGCATGATATCACAATTCATATTTTGTTTGCCTACACTTCTCAAGTCAAGTCCAGTTTTGTGTAATGTGGCTGATGGCCACAAACTGTACAGTTGGCACTTCAATATTATATAAGGTATAAACAGGGTCTTAGTTAAAGCATCAGCCTTGTCCATAGAACACCTCAGCTCACTGTTCCCTTTACGCTCCCCAATCAGTGCCCCTACTGAGTCTTGCAAAAATGTACACACAGCATCACGCTACCCAACCTGGATTCCCACATCCAACGTTGCTATGGATACCAGACACAACAATGGTCCAACTAACATTTGCAAGCTGAATTCGTCCGAGATACTTAGAAGAAAACATTTAATCTTACTATTCATGCTACATTTGTTTCACACTTTTCAGTGGCGATTTTAGCATGTGAATATTGGTGGGGCAAACAAAGTTTAAAAATGTTTTTGAAACATGCCAGCAAAGCCACTACACAACACAACACTAAACAATACATCAACTGCACTTTAACGGTGACAAACTGTTCCAACAAACTGTTAGTGTCACAAATATTTAGGTGTGGAAGGTAGGAGTCAGGCGCAGAGMGCAGAGGGTTCAATAATAGACTATTTAATTCTCTCMGTCAAAAACAAACAGTTACGCCAAACAAAGGGMGCAGCAACACTGACCCGCCCAAACACACAGGGCAAAAAGATCCGGAGAGAAAAATAAATCCAACACCGACAGTGAACACAAAATAATCCTGCACAAAACCCCAGCGGGCCTATTGGCTTACATAGACCAGAAATCAAGAAACACAAAAAGAAACAGGTGCAACTAATAAGACTAAACCAACAGACAAGGGAAAAAGGGGTCGGTGGCGGCTAGTAGGCCGGTGACKACGACCGCCGCCCGAACAGGCAGGGGAGCCACCATCGGCGGGAGTCGTGACAGTTAGGGCCTACATAAAGCTCTCCCAAGAGCAGAKCTTTCTTTTCAGTACCATGGAGTGAATCCTTACCACTGCTACACCTGGCTATCAGCAGAGCCTTGTCTGGCAGCGAAATAGTTAATTCAGCMTTTTGAAAAAACATTGCTGATATGGCTGACTTGCTTAAACAAATGTGGTTTCTACTGACAATTGAGATGCACAAACTATGGCATAAGGGGACGATGAGCGGATAAGAGGCAATCCGTAATTTTGATTAAGACATTCATGAGCAAGCTAGGACAGACGTAGTCAATATTACTATGTGTTCAGCATTTTTTAAATGTACAGTGACAGAATTCAGAACATGTTCCGTTCTTACAGTATTCTCCCTGTACACCAAGTCAGAACCRTAGGATAAATAAAGGGGGCATATAAGCAGATAATGAAACCTCCTACAATATTCGATGATTACATTTCTCTGAAACAGGCTATAGGCTACATGTGCACCACCAAGTCAGAACAGTAGKTATGATTATTAGGGTGAGGYACATGGRCTACTAACAGCTTACTACACAACATTCACTTAGTATTACTTTCTTAGCTASAGTATACATATCTCCCTGCCATATTACATARTTTATGCAGCAGCATACAATACATTTTTGGAATCACCTTGTTGTGCTGGGCTCACTTGAACAGGAATGTGGCACRGCGGTTCTTCTTGTGGGCAAATTTTGTTGTCAAACGTTGTCATCAAAGTCTGTCATTCTCTGGATTTATGGTGCTTTCAAGACAACTGGGAACTCTAAGAAAAAAACAAGGTTGAGTCATGACGTCAGTGATCTTCAGGTCGGAGCTCTAGAAAGAGCCCAGAGTTCCTGACTTGGAGTTGGATAACTGTTCAAAATGTATTTTCCCAGTCGKAGCTCACTGAAGTCWGAATTTCCCAGTTTCAAGTTGTTTTGAACACGGCAGAAGTCATGCTGGATTGGGAGCATGGCCAATGTATTCAAACTTTTCTGGCCCATGGTGTTGAATGTTTATCATTTTAAGCTCGGAAAATAGTCCCTTAAACCCAGACTTGGGACCACACACCCACTCCACTGAATAGCAGGCTAGTGATTGCTTTGCAACGCTTGCAGTTAGCCACTGATTCCTTCCAAACCACTCATTGTTGAATTTGCGATTTCCAACATGTTGTGTAATGTTCATGTCCAACGGCCAATTAGCACCAATACGTTTTATCTATAAATTATCTTCATATGACAAAGATTGAAAAAAAAAGTCCATTAATTATAATCCACATAATAATTCACATTTCCTGTTGCTGCAGGATTATTTTCCTGCTGTAGCAAACTGGCTCAAATTAAGATCCTACATCTGTAGCCTAAAGGCTCTGTGTTTTGATCGCCCTGTCCCAGCTGGAAACATTCCTCCAGTATCATGTTGCCATTAATGAAGTGAAAATATTCCTGAGGCTCTCATTCCATGTCCCACCCCACACCATTCCTTTACAATAATGTTTTCCTGCTCTAGCATTTCAAGTGGGAAGACGTCGGGCCTCTTTCCTGGAAAGGGTGTGTGTGAGACATTCAACTCGGCACAGGGAGCAAAAAACGATCCGCGCTGCACACTTGTCTTAGAGCGATTGTATAAAATATCTAGCACAACTATAAAACACTTTTTTTCCTTACAGCCTACAATGCAATAAGAAAAACAGTGTGCTTTGTGTACTTGTGAAGCAGCTTCAAAGAGAAGTGCCAACTAGGGAGCGATGCTGGCATGTGGCCTTTTGCAATCACCATCACTCTATCTCTGTGGCAGAGAGGGGCCACTTACACCCACTGAGTATTTGATTAAAACCACAAAACAAGCTATTGTTATCTTCCTAGTTGACGCAGGTGTCACCCTTGGGGTAGAAGAATGGTGGCAGGGTTTGTGTGTACAATTGCCCCGTGTGGCTGCCCYACTGATTTTACATTGTGTCATTGAAGAGCATGTTTGTATTCAGCAAAATATACTGACCAATCGAAATGCAAAAAAAAGGTCAGTGGCATGAATCTATTATATGAGCAACGGGGATATCAAGATTTCCCGAGACATATCAACAACAAAAAAAGGTAAATGTTCAATGTGACTTTACAGGAAGAAATGCACCTGGGATTCTCCCCTACACACACCACTTCCTTACCATGGACTTCCATGTCACATCAAGTAAGAGTACACCCTATGTTTTCCAAAGCCAACCTGATGAAGAGGTGAATTGCATCTCCCTTGAGCTGTGGTGTGAGCAGTATCTGAGCCTTTCCAATCCACAGCACAGAATAACTGATGTAACACTGCCACTTACTGGATGACTGATGACAATGACCATAGAAGTGAAAAATGCTACAAAGCTTAGCCTTTACATCTCATGATACAAACCCRCTAGGGCACAGACGTCAGTTCAACGTCTRGTTTTGATTTAGATTTGTTGAAATTAGACAAAAATCACCATGTCATTGGATTAGGATTAAAAGTTTGGTGGGAAAAAAGCCGAAATTCCCTTACGTTGATGATTTTTCCCGAATCCAATCATATTTCGACGTTGATTCGACATCATCACATCAACGTTTTGTTGAAATTCTGTGGAAACAATGTTGATTCAAGCAATTTTGGCTCAGTGGGCAGTGACAGTGCTGCACTACAGATATTTGGAATTCCTAGCCACCATGTCAATTATTATTTTTATTTTTTTCAACTTTATTTGTAAGTTTTCAAATTTGAGAACATGGAGCCATTGATATCAATACAACATCCCCAGTCCTTTATCCCACCACCCATCCCTCACACTCACCCACCCCACTAAGGCATCATCAAAAAAAACAAAAAAAAACAGCACCAGAACAATAACAAATAAATAATAATAATAATACAGCCACCATGTCAATTCCTAATCAAACTTCTTATTAAAGGGTTATTCTTCTCAAAATTCAATCTAACATGATTTTATTGTGGTTTAATCACCCAACTAGCTTTTGGTACATATTTCCTTAACTTAGATATTTAGTAGCCTTATTTTGTGTTGATTTGTTCTAAAAACATGTATAAAACCCAATTCAACATGACAGCGTCCTCTTCTGAAGAGAATGGTAGGGTTGCATTATATTAAAAAAAAAAAGTTAATTTCCTATGCTATATAACTTATGCATTTAGTTGTTTTTGTGTATCACAACAACTTTTCTGACTCAAAGTTTAACTCCACTAGAGATTTTATTGAATTAAAAAACAAAAAAAATGTTTTAAGTGAGAAGTAGTCATTGGTCTGAAGCCGTAAAAGAAGGGAAATTAACATGAGCACCACGATGCCTACTTCACCCATGCGCTACCAAGGTTTTCCAGCACCCAGCTTTGACCTACTACAGTAGCTAAGTTGGTCTATTGTACTTCAAACAATGTGTATGAAGATGGCTTAGGATTCAAACCTTCTCAAACAGCCTAATTCATACTCTTAGAGGAGGTGCTCCCACAATAATGTGATTTTTAGTATTGGATTCTTCAGACACCTCGCTAATCCCATTCCCATTCCTTTCAAGATTTTTTATTATATGAAAGCAAGGTTTTCTTGTATACTTACAAGACCATCATGCTTGATTAAGCAYTATATTTTGTATTGTAGTAATGTGGTGCCTGCCTGCATTTACTTAAACCTTTATTTTAGCAATACATGTAATTGAGCAAAAAAATATATTTCATAACATATTTTGGGGGTTAGAGGTACCAACATAACAATAAGTATGTCGGACACAGTCACTCATGCAGTTGAAGTCAGAAGTTTACATACACCTTAGCCAAATACATTAAACTCCGTTTTTCACAATACCTGACATTTAATCCTAGTAAAAATTCCCTGTTTTAGGTCAGTTAGGATCACCACTTTATTTTAAGAATGTGAAATGTCAGAATAATAGTAGAGAGAAGGATTTATTTCAGCTTTTATTTATTTATTCACATTCCCAGTGGGTCAGAGGTTTGCATAAACTCAATTAGTATTTGGTAGCATTGCCTTTAAATTGTTTAACTTGGGTCAAACATTTTGGGTAGCCTTCCACAAGCTTCCCACAATAGGTTGGGTGAATTTTGGCACATTTCTCCTGACAGAGCTGGTGTAACTGAGTCAGGTTTGTAGGCCTCCTTGCTCGCACACGCTTTTTCAGTTCTGCCCACACATTTTCTATAGGTTTGAGGTCAGGGCTTTGTGATGGCCACTCCATTACCCTGAATTTGTTGTCCACAACTTTTGAAGTATGCTTGGGGTCATTGTCCATTTGCAAGACCCATTTGCGACCAAGCTTTAACTTCCTGACTGATGTCTTGAGATGTTGCTTCAATATATCCACATAATTTTCCTTCCCTCATGATGCCATCTATTTTGTGAAGTGCACTAGTCCCTCCTGCAGCAAAGCACCCCCACAACATGATACTGCCACCCCCGTGCTTCACGGTTGGGATGGTGGTCTTCGGCTTGCAAGCCTCCCCCTTTTCCTCCAAACATAACGATTGTCATTATGGCCAAACAGTTCTATTTTTGTTTCATCAGACCAGAGGACATTTCTCCAAAATTACAATCTTTGTCCCCATGTGCAGTTGCAAACCGTAGTCTGGCTTTTTATGGCGTTTTTGGAGCAGTGGCTTCTTCCTTGCTGAGCGGCCTTTCTTTTACTGTGGACATAGATACTTTATACCTGTTTCCTCCAGCGTCTTCACAAGGTCCTTTGCTGTTGTTCTGGGATTGATCTGCACTTTTCGCACAAAAGTACGTTAATCTCTAGGAGACAGAACACGTCTCCTTCCTGAGCGGTATGATGGCTGTGTGGTCYCATGGTGTTTATACTTGCGTACTATTGTTTGTACAGATGAATGTGGTACCTTCAGGCGTTTGGAAATTGCTCCCAAGGATGAACCAGACTTGTGGAGGTCAATTCTTTTTTTTCTGAGGTCTTGGCTGATTTCTTTTTGTTTTCCCATGATGTCAAGCAAAGAGGCACTGAGTTTGAAGATAGGCCTTGAAATACATCCACAGGTACACCTCCAATTGACTCAAATGATGTCAATTAAACTATCAGAAGCTTCTAAAGCCATGACATCATGTTCTGGAATTTTCCAAGCTGTTTAATGGCACAGTCAACTTAGTGTATGTAAACTTCTGACCCACTGGAATTGCGATACAGTGAATTATAAGTGAAATAATCTGTCTGTAAACAATTGTTGGAAAAATTATTGGGTCATGCACAAAGTAGATGTCCTATTCGACTATTCAAAACTATAGTTTGTTAAACAAGAAATTTGTGGAGTGGTTGAAAAACGAGTTTTAATGACTCCAACCTAAGTGTATGTAAACTTCCGACTTCAACTGTATATATAGGTCTATAGAGCCTGTCTGCATTCCTGATTTCTGTAACTGTTAGCTTACCTGTGTAATATTAACACGAGCTCAGAAACACTTATTTTTGCAAACATGGTCCTGTTTTATTAATTGATGTGCTAATCAATGGGCAGTTCATTATCTCTGTCAAATCAATATGTAGCTTAAAGTGGTGTGTGTTTGTATTTATTTTTTTCAATAAAGATGGTGATGCTACAATAATACACATTTACAATATGCCTATATCTAAAAATACATACAGCCTAATTATAATATCTATACACACACACACAATATTTTAATAGCAGGACAATGTAAAGTCCATTATTCCTCTGAACAGWATGAATTAGGCTTTTTGAGGTTTGAATCCTAAGCAACCTGCAAACACATTGTTTGAAGTACAACAGACCAACATAGCTGCTGTAGTATGTCGTAGCTGTGTGCTGGAAAACCTTGGTAGAGCAYGGGTGCAGAAGGGATTGTGGTGCTCCTGAGAATTTCCTTTCTTTTTCGTCTTCAGACCAATGCCTACTTCTCACTTAAAACTTTGTTTTTTGTTTTTAATTTCCATGGTTTTCATACCAGAAGGTGATTATACAAAATTATACAGCGGGTGGGTTTAATCCTGAATGCCGATTGGTTWAAAGCACATTCCAGCCGGTGGAATGTTACCACCAGCTAAATCTATGACATTAAAATGTCTATTTACTCTGTTCTATCTAACTGCGCAATCCACTGTCTCATCAGCCCAGACAGGGAAGTTATAAACTTGATCTCCACTATAAAAACCATCTAGATATTGTCTCACATTCCTTTTAGACTGACATTTAGTTTTCAACAGCAGGGATTTGTATAAATCTTACTGTCCGTCTTGCTGAAATTTGCAACATTGTTTCAATATTCAAATTCGATCTCTAGCTGTCCCATAGTAATGAACGTGCAGGGGTCGTGAGTCGGGACGAGCCAGTCAAAATCATGAATCAGCTGGCAAAATGAAACGAAGTGCAGCTAGTTTGCAGTCTTTCCAGCTTCAGTTTGAAGTGATTGTGTTACAGTAACGTTATCTGTGTTGTTGGCAAGCTCCTCTGAACAACAGTGTCCTGACGAGAGAGCACATTTTCAAAGCCAGGTGAAATGGCGCCTCATTAGCKCATTGTTATGAATGTATCCAAATAAATATAACTAGAAAACAGCTTAAACAAATGCAAATACAGCTACTGTCATTATTCCTTTTGACGTTTGATGATACTGTAAGTTAGCCATAGTTGGCTAGCTAGCAAGTAAGGGATAAGAACGTTGCCAGTCAGTATGGCAATGGAACATTTAGAACAAACGACTGGGTCATGTCCATAGACACAGAACAAAAAGACTGAACGACTGGGTCGTGTCTCTGGCAACCGAACCAATAGAACGAACAACCAGCCGGCTTCAACTTTGTCTCGGGCCTACCAACACCCATGCAAATATATCCTCCAAACACCGCCTTATCGTGCATTATCACTTAATTATACAACATTTCCACATGCAAAAGTTGTCTTTCGAAAATGTAATTTGCGCTTCAAATGATGTAAAAAAAAAATGATGGGTTTTGTCTCACATAATTTATTGTCCTGGACCCGGTTTCCCAAAGCATTTTAAGGCTAAGTTCATTGTTATAACCGCATCGTTAAATCTCAGAACTGTTTCCCAAAACTATTTTATTCCAGAAAGCATCATATAAATGGGCTACACATATTGAGACAGAGAGGCTCTGTTTCGCTTGCTCGGATGCTTTATCTGACAATGATGGGTTTTTCTGTCTGTTAAATAAATGGGTCTTTTCTTGGTTAAATAAATGATCAATATTTTATTTTTTTAATTTGGACTGGCAAGGTGGTACGATAAGGCGGGCCAGGAGGTACGTTAGGTTGCCGGCCTAAATCTAATTTAATCTCCTGTATTGTTCTGCAATCTCTATAGATTATCCTGATGCCCCACTGTAAGAACCTGGAGTTCTACACTGGTTCTAAGGGTGGTGACGTGGCCACAAACAGAAAAAACATGTTGACTCACCCTACTTATAGAGAAACGCCAATACCATCCTCCTCTTTCATGTTGCCTAAATGGTCTATGACTCTGTCAAACAGTACACGCTTTTAGTTTTTGTTGTCCTAGGCTACCTGTTTAAGATACTTGCTCGCTAGCCTAACTTCCTTTCATGGGCAATGATAACTTCCATCCTCTCAGGCCAGGGGTGCAATGTATGAATTTGTTTTTGGATCAGAATCGCCTTTATAATCATTGGCCAGTACGGAGAATTAAGTAAAAGTCCAAATCCCTATCTCCATCTATGGGTAATTTAGGAAAGGGACGATTTTAGCTAGCAAGCTAGCCACCATAGGACATGAACACAACAAGATGCAACAATTTTTTCTTTCAATAATGACATTTGGCGTGTGATGTGATTGATCTGAAGCCAAATCTAAACTGGCTTCCCTTGACACTTTTTTTTTGGTGCGCCAGAACCAGTCAAATCTGAGCTCACTCAGTTTAGCTCAATGCTGATTGGCTATTATTTATTTATTTTGTCAAGGGAGGCCAAATGCTCGCTGGCTTCCCTTGCATTCAATGCTATAGGTGGCAACAATGTCATACTCTTTCTGACCAGACACCATCAGATAGTGTCACGGGAGTCTGAAGAAGAGGACCAAGATGCAGCGTGTTGAGCGTCCATACTTTTAATTTTAATGATGTCGCCAACAAAACAATAAACATACATAAATGACCGTGAAGCTTAACTCGGCTATAATGCCGCTAACAAAGATAACTTCCCACAAAGACAGGTGGGAAAAAGGGCTACCTAAGTATGGTTCTCAATCAGAGACAACGATAGACAGCTGCCTCCGATTGAGAACCACACCCGGCCAAACACAAAGAAATAGAAAACATAGAAATAAAGAAACTAGAATGCCCATCCTAGTCACACCCTGGCCTAACCAAAATAGAGAATAAAAGCCTCTCTATGGCCAGGGCGTGAAAGATAGATACGATACACATACTGAGACAAAGGGGCACTATTTCATTTGCACGGATGGTTTAACCAGTGAGATACTGGTTAGCCTCTTGTGAATTGAAGGAAATGTATGAAACACAGAGAGACGAAAGATAAATTATTTTGTATGTTTTTTTCTCAATACATTTTGGGGGGAAGCCTGGCTTCCCTTGGCATGCATGAATATAAGCCACAGCTTTTAAACTTCCTGAAAATACGTAATTATATGAATCTAAATTCAACATCTGGAAAATACGTCTTTTAAACTTAATTTTGCTTACTAGGTTCAGATTTGTGGGAACACTGAAAAGTAACTTGACACTGTTGAACAGTCAGCGCAAATTTGGATTAAATAGGCATGGACAATGGAGCCAAATCTTTCTTGTGCCTTTTACACTCTACACTCGCATTAACATCTGCTAACCATGTGTATGTGACAAATAAAATTTGATTTGATTTACAGCTTGTTACTAGCCTAAAGTATTGCAGTTATGCATCCTATACATTTATCTAATCCGGGGTTTGGGGGGCATTAGCCCCCACACCTAGCGCCACGCCACTGGAATGGCCGTGCACGGCAGAGTCGTTGACAAATATCACACATGGGCTAGTCCAGCATCCAGATTTGAGCTGTAAATACAATCAAGACAGTCAAATGGCAGAGTTGTTAGTTTGGCTCTGTTGATCAGCACATATTTGGATTAAAATATCAAGAAGACAGAAGGAGCATACTGGAATCCATTCTGGATGTTCGAAACTAGTGAGTTTTTCTGATGCTGTACATATGCATTCGTTTTCTCAGCTACAGTTTGGGTTGTGTCCTGTCTGACAGTGAGATATGGCTAGCTCTTACAGTAGCTTGGACTATGGAGTAGCTAACTAGCTAGTGTTGCAAAATCCCATTGCATTGCATGCATTGTAACAATTTGCCCAAAGTTTGGTGTTGGTTTTGAACTGATATAGCTAGCTAGCTATATTTTGTGGAAAAATGTAAGACTGGAATTTGGATGTGAGCTAGCTAGTGGCTGAAGTTATTTGTGTAACAAATCTTCCATAAACAGATATATCTAGCTACATTTCTTTGCCTGTTCGTTATCTAGCTCGCTAGCTTTCAGCTGACTGGTGTTAGCTAACTAGCCAGAGAGGCTAGCCACTGGACTTCGGACAAGCAAGCTAACATTAGTTAGTTACCTASCTAATCAAAATATMTGTTTRCATTTATTGATTAACCTCAGCTTGAATACCACCATATASYTAGCAATCTACAGTAACCTAGGTTTGATCTCAGTYACTTCTTATAACTGGCAGCAAGTGGCAGCTGTATTGTTGCCCGTTAGAATTTTGGCAAAAATATATGTTAGCAATGTCAGAAATSCTACAAAAAGRTAGCACRTCATTGKTTCTTAATGAATGGAAATGAGCATGTGAGAGCAAAAAATTAYACATTTAAATGAAAACTGTTGCACCTACAAAGTCTAATGGTTACTTTAAGGACGATATAGTCTCGTTTTAATCCGACGTCYAGAATTTGAACTAGGTAGGAGCAGAAAATACTCTGAAAACTCAATTGCTAACGACCCTGTTAAAAAACCTGGTATGTTGTTCTTGGTAATGGCCAGATGGCTCATGACTAGAGGTGGGGAGTGTGTTGYGTACCTCCAATCAAGTTGATTTGCAAATTTTCGTTGAGATTGGTGTCATATTGGCTTAGATATGATGGTAGGGAGATTTGAATTTAACATTGAGCTTCAACCAATGCTCTCGCACCCAACAATAATAGACCAACACATTATTTTYAATCAAGCTGTTTTTTCATGTAAATAATATATTGGGGGAAAAACGGTTATATAGTACGATGTATAACTAACTGTATGTAACCATAAAATATAGATAGATACAGATGTATTATCTTAATTTAAAATGGMCAGAAACAAAWRACTTTCTTCTGAAACTCGTCARTCTATTCTTGTTCTGAGAAATAAAGGCTATTCCATGCGAGGAATTGCCTAGAAACKGAAGATCTCGTACAACGCTGTGTACTACTCCCTTCACAGAACAGSGGAAACTGGTTCTAATCAGAATAGAAAAAGGAGTGGGAGGCYCCGGTGCACAACTGAGCAAGAGGACAAGTACATTAGTGTSTMKWKTKWGARAMASASRYSYCWCAMRWSYYCWMAWSKSRKMKYYWYWWWAWWKWRYMCSCRMAAMACMMSWSTCWMMAYMWMMASWGWSWCYSSGRKRYKSKSSYYYTYKKSRMAAAWAMYARGRMMWTTYSWARKKRMSCCMAAMYTTTKRAMSGTWRKKKWWKKYMWKRRRMCYWRRMYMWRKMMKRRKTKGKTTACTGTGTMATKATACTGACAATCATCAAACTGAATAATAGTACAATTTTTCCACATAAATKATCCCTTTCTTTTGTATAGGTGTGTTGGATGCTGCACTAGATCGATTCAAGGAGCTTGAGCTACAAGACCAACAAAGAAGGTCTTCATGGTGTTCTGGGAGTCCATTGCCCCCTCTGCCTCCAGGTTAATCTACTGGTTCAAGGCCCAGAAGGTTGAAATGGGAAGCGCAACACCACGCCCCAACAGGAATTTGCCATTCATTGACAAGTTTTTTCTTTAYTACTGTCTAGTAGTAGCTGGGCTGAAGGAGAAGGCATGAGTGTCCCTACAGTGAGCTGCATTATAATAACCTGGACCAATTATCTGTATCTTTTCTTGGAGTCTGTGCCCATTTGGATGTCCAGGGAGCAGTTGCAGGCAACCATGCCTTACAAGTACCAGGTGTACTGTCCAGAGGTCCGAGTTATGCTGGACTGCACAGAGTTGAGATGTGCCAATCCCTCCTCTCTGACATTACAGTCTGAGACCTTTTCATTTTACAAACAACACACCACTTTTAAGGGCCTGATTGAGATTGTACCTTTTCGAGCCATCACCTTTTGTATCCAAGCTTTTCACCGGRTCCATCTCTGATCAGGAGATCACGTGTCTCYCTGGAATCCTCGAGCTGTTTAAGCCTGGTGATGGATGCATGTCAGTCAAGGGGCTCATCATGGAGAGGACCCTGTCAGATGTRGGGGCAACGCTMATCATTCCCCATTCAAAAGAGCAACTGAGCTAATGTGGAAGGACACTGAGCGAATGCAAACCATTGCACGTCTGAGAGTGCTATTGGAGAAAGCCATTAGGAGGGTGAAGGRGTATCGTATCTGGGACATGATTAGCTCACTCACTCTGGCAGGATCTGTCAATCAACTGTGGGCGAACTGCTGCTTAGTGGTAAACTACCAGGGCCCTCTGGATCTCAAGGGTGATAAGTCAGTGTGAAAACATGCTCAAGCAGGRCACACACACAAATAATGAATATTGATGATTTTAGTTCAATTAATTAGGTCATAATAAATAGCAGCTTTAYACCTACAGTACCATTAAAAAGTGTAAAAAAATATATATATAAAATATATTTTATATTTGAGATTCTTCAAAGTAGCCACCCTTTGTCTTGATGACAGCTTTGCACACTCTTGGCATTCTCTCAACCAGCTTCATGAGGTAGACACCTGGAATGCATTTAAATTAACAGGTGTGCCTTGTTAAAAGTTCATTTGTGGAATTTCTTTCCTTCTTAATGCGTTTGAGCCAATCAGTTGTGTTGTGACAAGGTATGGGTGGTATACAGAAGATAGCCCTATTTAGAAAAAGACCAAGTCCATATTATGGCAAGAACAGCTAAAATAAGCAAAGAGAAAYGACAGTCCATCATTACTTTAAGACATGAAGGTCAGTCAATRCGGWAAATTTSAAGAACTTTKAAMGTTTCTTCAAGTGYRGTMGCAAAAACCATCAAGCGCTATGATGAAACTGGMTCTYATGAKDACCGCYACAGRAAAGGAAGACCAAGAGTTACCTCTGCTGCAGAGGATAAGTTCATTAGAGTTACCAGCCTCAGAAATTGCTTCCCAAATAAATGCTTCACAGAGTTCAAGTAACAGACACATCTCAACATCAACTGCTCAGAGGAGACTGCGTGAATCAGGCCTTCATGGTCGAATTTCTGCAAAGAATCCACTACTAAAGTACACCAATAAGAAGAAGAGACTTGCCAAGAAACACGAGCAATGGACATTAGACCGGTGGAAATCTGTCCTTTGGTCTGTTGAGTCCAAATTTCAGATTTTTGGTTCTAACCGCTGTGTCTTTGTGAGACGCAGTGTAGGTGAATGGATGATCTCCACATGTGTAGTTTCAACCGTGAAGCATGAAGGAGGAGGTGTGATGGTTTGGGGCGCTTTGCTGGTGACAGTGATTTATTTATAATTCAAGGCACACTTAACCAGCATTCTGCAGCGATACACCATCCCATCTGGTTTGCGCTTAGTGGGGCTATCATTTGTTTTTTAACAGGACAATGATCCAACACACCTCCAGGCTGTGTAAGAGCTATTTGACCAAGAAGGAGAGTGATGGAGTGCAGCATCAAATGACCTGGCCTCCACAATCACCAGACCTCAACCCAATTGAGATGGTTTGGGATGAGTTGGACCGCAGAGTGAAGAAAAAGCAGCCAACTCCAAACCAACTCTTATGACATCACAATCCCATTCTGAATGATGTCTCTGCACTTATTATTTTAATGTTCCACTGTCCCATAAATACATATTTGCACATTTTGTTGTTGTAAACAGCTTCGTTCAAACATGGATTTATGGCACAGTGGAATTGTTGTTAAAAAAGTGTACAGGGACATTCAGATTTGTAATAGAATGTAATGAAAAACTATATATAAAAAAAAATGGGTTGGGGGATCAAACACAGGAAGATTGAAAATAAGCCCACATGTGAAAAAAAAAMCTCCCCTTTAATTATCCACATAATAATTCACATTTCCTGTTGCTGTGGGAGCTTCTACCCCCAAGTGATAAGACTCCTGAACAGCTAATCAAATGGCTACTCAGACTATTTGCATTGCCCCCCACCCTTTTTTACAATGTTGCTACTCTCTGTTTATTATCTATGCATAGTCATTTTACCCCTACCTACAGGTACACATTACCTCAATTTCCTTGACTAACCTGTGCCACTGCACATTGACTCTGTACTGGTACCCCCTGTATATAGCCTCACTACTGTTATATTACAGCTACTCTTTAAATGTTTGTAATTGTTTTTTTACTTAAAATTATTATTTTTTTACTTAACACTTATTTTTCTTAACTGCATTGTTGGTTAAGGGCTTGTAAGTAAGCATTTCACTGTAAGGTCTACATTTGTTGTATTCAGCGCATGTGACAAATAACATTTTATTTGATTTAATATTAGCCAAAACACTTACRCTTCAGAGAGCTTCCTATTTGGACCGTCAGGTGTGGCACGTTGTCTCCAGTTGATYCTGGGCAKTCTGAAGAAAGTCTACAACACACCAGTATACTCTGGCTCAGACCGATATGGCACAACTGTACCATTCTGAAAATTWGTCAGGTCTCCAATTTCCTTCCTTAATTTGCAAGTTGGGACATGTGATGTCCCTTTTTTCAAAGAGCCTTTTAGGAGGAGCTGCTTGGCAAATKGAATGGGTGATCACGTGACAACGGTGGGCCTTTTTAATGAAGTAAAGTACTCTCAAAAGTAAGGCCATGTTTACAGAGCAAAGTAAACCTAAGAAAATGGTCTGGCACTGTAGGCCCWCTGCACAGCCTAAGGATATCAATATCAATCCTAATTTCATCCCATTCCTTCACTWYGCCAGTCAGCCATAGAGTTTAAGCTGTCCATGTGTGTGTTCCTGTCATCAGTCTCKGTGTGTGGCCTGGTACATGGAGAAAGYGCTGCATCAGTTTTGGGGTCGGGACTGGGAGGAAGGCAGGGACGTCTCCTGTTAGTTGCTTGATAGTGGAGGCTTCACAGGGGTCTTGGTCCATCAGGGCCTTCACTGTCAATCTTGATGTATTCCAACAGAAGTCAGAAAAAATAGAATTGTTACTATGTGGGGCAAAGAATTCTGTAGGGCAAAAACTAAATGAAACTGCTTCTTTCAAATTYGGTTATTGTAATGTACTTGGTGTAAAACAGTTTGTATGTATGTGGGTTATTACCTGGGTTTCTCACAGGGTTGGAGGAGGAGGTTGTACTCCTGCATGGTCTCGAGGTTCACACAACCCTAGGGGGAGGGAAAGAATGAAGAATGTGGGGGTTAAGTGTACCGATATTGTGCACTTATAAAAAGACAACTATTCATTGACTTCATAGGTATCATCTASAGGCTTTGTTATAACTCACTCTGAGGTCTGATGCAATTCAATCTAATATTCCTGCCTTAAGTTTTTTACCTACCTAAGCCTCTTCTCACKTGTGATTGCACAAGTWCCTCAGTTGTTGGGTGGATGAATAGGGGGTTGGGTCTTCGGGCCTTAGGGTTCTTTTCCTTGGCATCCCCGCCACCAGATTCCAATCTCGTCCTCAAAATTTTGCATTGAATGTACCTTTAATCTGTGCTGTCTAGTTATGTAATTCCAACACTGGAGCAACATCTTCACATTATAAAACAAAACAAAGATACTGTAATATCTATCATTACATACTCACTGCATGGATTTTCTTGCCCAGGTTCTTGGCTCCATGCCACATATGGAGATACTGCTGTATTCCGTTTGTTTGTGGGTGATTGTCTTCCGTGTCAGTGTATGTACCACACGGGACTGTTTCGTTTGTCTAGTCTGTTCCTGTTCGTGCGTTCTTCGTGTTCTGTAAGTTCTCATGTTCAGGTCGGTTTATGTCGTTTTGTTATTTTGTAATTTATCAAGTGTGTTTCGTGTTCGTCTTGTTTAAATAAATTCATCATGTATTCCACACAAGCTGCGTTTTGGTCCGATCCATGCTCCTCCTTAGACGAGGAGGAGAACAATCGTTACAAGTATTCAAAATGTTTCACAGTAATGAATATACTATATGCTTGGAGTATAACATACTGTCTTTTTCTAAAGGAGGGATGAGTTTCTGAAATAGCCTGGAGAGGTTGAGCTAGGTGGGAGGGAGCACCATGGAGGCAACAGAAGGCGCAAAAAAAAAAAGTTACTGTAGCCTGTTTTCGCCTTCTGTTGCCTCCATGGCAAACATTTTGAATACTGGAGAGAGAGAGACATGACAGTACCAGAGATACACCCCCACATAGCCTGCTCAAAGAAGGMCGGCACAAACGGAGGGACACAAAACCAACCATAAATGATGCACACACAAGAAAGATCTCACTAATAGCCATCATTGAATGGAATAGGAAATGGGTATCTATCTATTCTCCTATTGAAATGAAGCATGTGTTCTCACTTATCTGACAGTGTGGCGCTCCAATGCTTGATAAAGCAGGCAGAGGTAACACTTTCCTTGGAGTGGATTGTGGTGGGGCCTTTTCATAACTAGAAGTTGATTTAATTACATTTTATTTTGCGCATGTCCCATTTATTATATTACATCTAGCTAGCTAGCTTGCTAATGTRTGTCACAAAACCTAACAAGTGAGCTTGCTTGTCAACTCTCTACCAAGCTACATAATGTTAGCTAGCTAACATTGTTTCAGTAATGTTCTGTAACAATGTTAGTCACTTGGAAGTCTCAAAAAGGTGAGGCAACTATACTGCCAAGCACCATTACAGCTGCTAACGTTAACGCTACAGCCGAGCACCATTACAGTTATCACTCTTATAAGGGATTTGCGTCAATTCAAATCTGGTATCAGAACAAAATGTGATTCAGAGTCACCGAATATACTTTAAGTATTTTTATTAAACTCAAGCGATAAATGGTAAATGCAATTTTAGTATATACGGGTTCACTGTACCACCCCGCAGGGTAGAACAGGGAACTGGCAGGATGTAAGTAAACAGCTGTTCTTATACTGTGACAGACTAGTTCCAACCCGTCTGTTGGCCTGTCACAGTAGAGGCTGAGCGTGGTTTAAACTTTGCTCAGCCTATCGCCGGCGCTCAGGCTAGTCCCAGCCTCTTGGCGCTCTTTGGTGTCCCGGCGCTGTTGCTGTGTAGATTACGCTCCCTCACCCCAGAGACTGAGGTCAGACAGCTCTGCAACATTGTCTGAGYTATTTGCACCTGCATACAAAGCACACTGTTCTCGCTCAAGGCTAACCACAGCTTCCCAGCACACTTATCTGGGGCTAACTGTTACTTCCAGCACACACAAACAGACGCCCAGGCTAACAGTTGCTAATATTATATCACATGTGATATAGCATTGGGTTATAAACACAAATCCTAACACTCTCAAACAGAGAAATGCACATGAAACGTTAGCTAGCCGSCAATGCAAAATGTAAGTAGGTTCTAAATGATCATTATGCTCAAAAACACATGCATTATGTCAATATCCTGACWGGTTTTACATTCCATTCACAAACATCACAGATAACATTAGCTAGCTACTGTAGCTGGCGCAACGTCTTGGTAATGTTACCTGTCGAGCAGAAAACAGGCCATCTCTGCATCAGACTTCAGCCCTTTTATTGCCATAACTTCTCTCCAGTGATTAAAATTGTTACCCATATTTACTCATTTTTTTCCCACAAGCCTTATCATTTAGTCGCTTTGCTAAACTTCTTTTTTTGGCCCCTGTATCCGCAACAAGTGGGGCTGGACGCTTGCCTAAAATCTGACATTGTTGATTGCGCTCGGAAGAAGRTGACCACGCCTCCGAGTGAYGCTGCTCAAAGAGGGAGGCTGCAGCCCTCCAATTCGAAAACMAGAGACGCACCAACTTTTGTTGACCAATAGGAAAACTGAAAATCTGAATGCAATTTTGTAAGGGCCCAAAGCATAAAAAATATAATAATAGTGAAACACTATCATTCCACTATTAATGCAGATATATTATGGACATTATAATGCAAAAATTATACATAATGCTCCTTTAAGGTCCATGAGTWGGACACAGCCCTAGCCAGAGCCATAAACTGAACAAAAATATAAACGCARCATGCAACAATTTCATTGATTTTACGGAGTTACAGTTCCTATGAGGAAATCAGTCAATTGAAATAAATTCATTAGGCCCTAATCTATGGATTTCACATGACTGGAAATGCAGATACACATCTGTTGGTCACAGATACCTTAAAAAAGATGGGCCTCACTGCATTTTTGTGCATTCAAATTGCCATCGATAAAATGCAATTGTGTTTGTTGTCCGTAGCTTATGCCTGCACATACCATAACCCCACCGCCACCATGGGGCACTGTTCACAACGCTGACATCAGCAATCCGCTCGCCCACACGACGCCGTAAACGTGGTCTGCGGTTGTGAGGCCGGTTAGACGTACTACCAAATTCTCTAAAACGACGTTGGTAGAGAAATTAAGATTAAATTCTCTGGCAACAGCTCTGGTTGGCATTCCTGCAGTCAGCATGCCAATTGCACGCTCCCTCAAAACTTGAGACACAGATGCACCTGTGTAATGATCATGCTGTTTAATCAGCGTCTTAATATGCCACACCTGTCAGATGGATGAATTATCTTGGCAAAGAATAAATGCTCACTAACAGGGATATAAACAAATTTGTGCACAAATGTTTTTTTTTTGTGGGTATGGAAAATTTCTGGGATCTCTTATTGCAGCTCATGAAACATGGGACCAACACCTTGCATGTTGCGTTTATAGTTTTGTTCAGTGTACTTTGCACCTTGCAAATAAATAGCATTATAAATGTTCATATTATGCACTGTTAACATCCTGAGTATGACACATCAGTCATCTCTATGAATTCTAATATGTGATCAAAGAAAATAGGCAATACATGTTGGCCCCATACACTCTTTAAATATTCAGCTCTTACCTTTGTAGCAGGACAATGCAGACTGACTGGGCTGGCTG
Organism: Salvelinus sp. IW2-2015; assembly: GCF_002910315.2. NCBI lineage: Eukaryota > Metazoa > Chordata > Actinopteri > Salmoniformes > Salmonidae > Salvelinus > Salvelinus sp. IW2-2015. Next base: position 7,315,465 of record NC_036839.1, on the reverse strand, counting down.
GGGTCACATGTGGGCAAAAGTAGCCTAGGCCGCCGATAGTGGGCGCTAGATCTGCAATATTGTCTAGGATTGATGTGCCCAACCGGTAATACACTCATGTCCCCTGTGGACCGTCTCGTACATAAAGCATCCTCCATTCAGGCTGAAAAAGCATGGTGGTGGTGGAAAATTGGGTTTTAATAAGACAGTACACATTTTTCCAGTTGTTTTTCAGACGGCTCGCCATTAAAGCTAGTTGAGGGAAGTTATGCCTTCGCAGCCTAATGGCAAATGCTTTATGTATGAGCCACTCTAAGGGGGACACAAGTGTATTACCAGCTGGGCACATCAATCCTAGACGATGGTGCAGATCTAGCACCCACCATCAGCTGCCTAGGCTAGGGCAAAAGGTGTTCCTAGGATAGGGACACTTTAAAGTGAGTTACCCAGGTACTGGAAGTAGGCCTGGAGCCCACAGGAGGGATGACTGCAGTCAAAGGATCAATCCCTGATTTGAATGGCTAAAGGCTTGGTGCTCAGGTCCCTTACTAAGTGGTTGGTCAGGGGTCCTGCAAGAAGCATGAAGTCTTGTTGGTCATCTTCCACTTGACATTGGCAGCCATAGAGACAAGCAGGTACAGAGGACGGAATCCTCCTAGGGATCTCATCTTGTTATAGTGGAAGTCCACACGTGCTAGCCTTTTATAATGGTGTTTTTTTCTAACTTGAACTCTGACACACACACGGATCGCTACATAATCATTACATGTAGCAGTTCTCCACTGACGCAATGGTTTATGGTGCTTGTAATGATAGTTGCAACCTTGAGTGGCTCTGAAGGGCCTCAGAAGTAAATATCTTCGTGTAGGGCAACCCAACCCTGAAGTGACTCTTCTTATCAAATGTATGCAATCATTTCTCTGTGTTGTCTTAGGAATTCAGCATTCTCTTTGTTGATCTTACCAACCTCCATTGTCTACCTCTGAGAAGCAGAGGTTACATCATATAATCTCTAATATCTGATTGGAGGTTAACTTTACAGTGATACTATTGTCAACAACTCAGATTTTGAATCCAAACAACCCAGATGCTATGCCCTAGCCGTCATTGTAAATAAGATTTGTTCTTAAAATGACTGCCTCGTTAAATAAATAAAAAATAAAAAAACGGTATGATTCATTGTTGTTTCTTATTTTCTTCCTGAACTGTTATGGTGAGAGACTCTTTCTCTCTCTTCTCTTCTTTCTTTCTTTCTTCTCTCTTTTTCTTTCTTTCTCTCTCTACCCCTTTCTTTGGTGCATGGCCTTTCAGGCTATGATTTCTCTCTTCTCTCTCTGATCATGCCTTGCTTTGTTATTGTAATTATTGCTTGTAATTCAGCTTCATGTCTTTTTATGTGAATCCATTCATTTTACAAAGTAATTAAATACAGATTTACAATTCCATCTCAGATATTTATTGATTGCCTATTACTATAGCTCAACTTTATGGCGTCAGATACAAATTTGAATAGGCCTTGTGTTTATTCGACATTGAGGTATTTATAATTCATATATCTGATAATATCATATATACATGTCAAATATTACTGCGCACTACATTTGCAGAGGTGAAATAATAGACTTGCAGCACTGCTACAGTGTAAACACACATTCTGTATGCATGGTGCGCACGTACACAGGACTCTGAACCCAATTAACAGGGGATAAACACAGTTTAGGTAGGAAATATCCCACAACATGGGTATGCCAATACAGGTATCAGTGACAAAATTGATAATGAGCTTAATAGCACCAGTCACTTTGGTAACACTTTGGCAACAAACATGAATAAACTTTTAAAATAAGTATTTCATTATTTTTGAACATTTATACAATTAATTTGAACTTTTAGCATTGAATATAATGTCTTAAGCATTTAAACATTTATACGCATTTATAATGGTTTATTCATGAAATGTTATTTTTAGTGTTACAGATTATTTTAAAAGACACATTCTTATAAAGAATTCTAGATGCTTTCTTTACTGCCGCCAATTTCAAGACAGTACCCTCGTTTTACAATCGTCATTATTTACATCATGTATAACTTCTATACCATTTTCAAGTATGGAAATGTTTAATACATCTTCTTAAGGCTAGGGGCAAGTATTTGACATACGGATTAAAAGCGTGCCCAAAGTAAACTGCCTACTACTCAGGCCCAGAAAGCTAGGATATGCATATTATTAGTAGATTTGGATAGAAAACACTCGGAAGTTTCTAATATTTCGTTGAATAATGTCTGTGAGTATAACAGAACTGATTTGGAAACCCCGAGCACAATCCATCCAGGGAAACATTTTTTGAGGTCAATGTGTTTTCCATTTGTTTTCTATTGGAAGCTCTTTTTAATAGGAATTTGCTTGCAGTTCCTATGGCTTCCACTAGATGTAACAGTTCTTTAGAAATTGGTTGATGTTTTCTTTTGAGAAATGAAGAAGTAGTCCTGTTATTTCCATGTGTCACTCAGAGGGACTCAAGTCTTTTGTTACGCGAGACCTGGAACGCGCTTTACTTTGTTTTCTTCCGGTATTGACAACACAGTTTATCCCGTCTTAAATTTGACGATTATTTACATTTTAAGGTACCTAAGGTTGGATTAGGAAAGTTATTTGACTGTTTGACCAAGTTACATGTAACTTAATTAGATACTTGTAGCATGTTGGGCGAGTTGGAACCGGTGTATTTCTGAATCAAACGTGCCAAATAAAGTTGACATTTTAGGGATATAAAGAAGGAATTTTCGAACAAAAGGACCATTTGTGATGTTTCTGGGACATTTTGGAGTGCCAACAGAAGAAGATCTTCAAAGGTAAGGCATGAATTATATCGTTATTTCTGACTTGTGTAGCACCTGCCTGGTTGAAATATGATTTTCATGTGTTGGTAYGCGGGGCGCTGTCCTCAGATAATCGCATGGTCTGCTTTCGCCGTAAAGCCTTTTTGAAATCTGACACTGATTCTTAAAAAGTTAAGCTGTATTTTGATGTATAACACTTGTATGTTTTATGAATTCTTATTATGAGTATTTCTGTTTTTGAATTTGGCGCGCTGCAATTTCACTGGATGTTGTCAAATCAATCCCGTTAACGGGATTCAAGCGGGAATGGGGGTGAAGGGATCCCTTAATATCCTCATCTCATAAATACAGATTTTTTGTTCCTACGGATAGTACACAACCAGAGCTTATCACTCTCTTTCCCCAAGATATTGTGGTTATTTAGTACATTTACAGACATATTCATACCCTTTACTCAGTACTTTGTTGAAGCACAATACTTTATTACAGCCTCGAGTCTTCTTGGGTATGATGCTACAAGCTTGGCAAACCTTTATTTGGGGAGTTTCTCCCATTCTTCTCTGCAGATCCTCTTAAGCTCTGTCAGGTTGGATGGGGAGCATCGCTGCACAGCTATTTTCAGGTCTCTCCAGAAATGTTTGATTGGGTTCAAGTCCGGGCTCTGGCTGGGCCACTCAAGGATATTCAGAGACTTGTCCCAAAGTCACTCCTGCGTTGTCTTGGCTGTATGCTTAGGGTTGTTGTCCTATTGGAAGATGAACCTTCGCCCACAGTCTGAGGTTTTGAGTGCTCTGGAGCAAGTTTTTATCAAGGATCTCTTTGTACTTTGCTCCGTTCATCATTACCTCTATCCTGACTAGTCTCCCAGTCCCTGCTGTTGAAAAACATCCCCACAGCATGATGCTGCCACCACCATGCTTCACAGGGGTGGTTGCAGGTTTCCTCCAGACGCGACGCTTGGCATTCAGGCCAAAGAGTTCAATCTTGGTTTCATCAGACGAGAGAATCTTGTTTTTCATGGTCTGAGAGTCCTTTGGGTGCCTTTTGGCAAACTCCAAGCGGGCAGTCATGTGTCTTTTACTGAGGAGTGGCTTCCGTCTGGCCACTCTACCACCTGGTGGAGGGCTGCAGAGATTGTTGTCCTTCTGGAAGGCCCTCCCGTCTCCACAGAGGATCTCTGGAGCTCTGTCAGAGGTGACCATCGGGTTCTTGGTCACTTCCCTGATTGGCCCTTCTCCCCCGATTGCTCAGTTTGGCTGGGCGGCCAGCTCTAGGAAGAGTCTTGGTGGTTCCAAACTTCTTCTATTTCAGAATGATGGGTACAACTGTGTTCTTGGGAAACCTTCAATGCTGCAGAAATGTTTGGGTACCCTTCCCTAGATCTGTGCCTCRACGACACAATCCTGTCTGACCTTTAAATGATGGTTTGGCTGTTTAGTTGCTTGACTAATAAAGATATTTTGTAGACATCAATGACTACATTATTTGCATTGCACCTTTATTGGTGCTGGGAGGGGGACCTGGGACTTTGTAGAATGTTACTGACTAAAATGCCTTCTGATTGCGTTGATGAAATCGAGTATACACTGTGACATTAAAGGAGGAACAACTGTATTGTAAACACCCAATCTAATCTAAAGACCAGAGGATCTGATGCAACAGCGTCCTCTATTGGACAACTGATTATAATGAACATAGACTGGAAATACTTCAAAAGTTAGTCCTTTATTTCTTAAAATAAGAAGGTAATGTTTGGTGCAGACACAAATGATTCATCAGATATCTAAGCAACAACTAATTTTCCTATACCACAAATAGACAGGCACTTTTCAGGTTGAGTATTGACAGATTATTTTAGAAACAGAGACAATGAGACATTTATGTTGGATGGGGGCAGAGGCTTCTCGCACTCTTTATGTGTTCAGAGTTTCTCCATCCTCACAGATTCCACAGAGGATCTGTCTGACTTCCGGTACARATAGGTTACAGCGATGACTGAGAGGACACCCGTAATGGAGAGAGCAAAGACGCTGTAGAGGGCTACCTCAGCACTGCCAGATGACAGCTCCATACCGAGGAAGCTCACGTTCTCTACTGGTAAGATAGGCGAGGAGGTGGAGGGTGCACTCGTTCCTGGGGTAAGAGAATAAATTCATTGAAATTAATCAGACAACGTATTCAGATGTATCGGTAAGATTGAAAATCAAGTGCATTTCCCCATTCTGAACTTCCTTGTAAACAACAAAAGGGTGTCATTACTTTTATGAAAACGCATCACAACACGACAAGGAAACATTTAAGGAGATASTCCTTTTGTTGCAAAACAAATACATGATTTATTGTCGCATAGACAGGATAGGTGCTGTCAAATGTGTTGTTTTACAGGGTCAGCCATAGTATTACAGCACCCCTGGAGCAAATTTAGGGTTAAGAAAATAAAAATAAAATGAAATTGTATATGTCACATGCGCCAAATACAACAGACCTTATCGTGAAATGCTTACATAAGGTCTACTACACYTGTTGTATCCGGGGGTGCTGTACTACTATGGCTGACCCTGTAAAACAATGTGTTCAAGGGCATATTGACAGATTTTTCACCTTGGCAGCCTGTGTATTTGAACCAGTGACCTTTCGGTTACTGGCCCAACACTGCTGCCCCTGATATCAGTGCATACATTGCCTTGCAAAAGTATTCATCCCCCTTGGTGTTTTTCCTATTTTGTTGCATTTCAACCTGTAATTTAAATCGATTTTTATTTGGATTTCATATAATGGACATTCACAAAATAGTCCAAATTGGTGAAGTGAAATGAAAGAAACTTGTTACAAAAAAACAAACACAAAAAAATGGAAAAGTGGTGCGTGCATATGTATTCACCCCCTTTGCTATGAAGCCCCATAATAAGATCTGGTGCAACCAATTACCTTCAGAAGTCACATAATTCGTTAAATACAGTCCACCTGTGTGCAATCTAAGCGTCACATGATCTGTCACATGAGCTCAGTATATTTGCACCTGTTCTGAAAGGCACCAAGCAAGCGGCACCATGAAGACCAAGGAGCTCTCCAAACAGGTCAGGGACAAAGTTGTGGAGAAGTACAGATCAGGGTTGGGTTACAAAAATATCCGAAACTTTGAACATCCCACGGAGCACCATTAAATCCATTATTAAGAAATGGAAAGAATATGRCACCACAACAAACCTGCCAAGAGAGGGCCGCCACCAAAACTCATGGACCAGGCAAGGAGGGCATCAATCAGAGAGGCAACAAAGAGAGCAAAGATAACCCAGAAGGAGCTGCAAAGCTCCACAGCGGAGATTGAAGTATATGTCCATAGGACCACTTTAAGCCGTACACTCCACAGCGCTGGGCTTTACGGAAGAGTGGCCAGAAAAAAAGCAATTGATTAAAGAAAAAAATAAGCAAACTCATTTGGTGTTCGCCAAAAGGCATGTGGGAGACTCCMCAAACATATGGAAGATGGTACTCTGGTCAGATGAGACTAAAATTGAGCTTTTTGGCCATCAAGGAAAAAGCTACAGTTGAAGTCAAAAGTTGACATACACTTAGGTTGGAGTCATTAAAACTAGTTTTTCAACCACTCCACAAATTTCTTGTTAACAAACTGTAGTTTTGGCAAGTCGGCCAGGACATCTACTTTGTGCATGACAAGTAATTTCTCCAACAATTGTTTGAAGACAGATTATTTCACTTAWTTCACAGTATCACAATTCAAGTGGGTCAGAAGTTTACATACACTAAGTTGACTGTGACTTTAAACAGCTTGGAAAATTCCAGAAAATGTCATGGCTTTAGAAGCTTCTGATAGGCTAATTGACATCATTTGAGTCAATTAAGGTCACAGTTATGAATACTTAGGACACTAAAGAGRCCTTTCTACTGACTCTGAAAAAACACCAAAAGAAAGTTGTCCAGGGTCCCTGCTCATCTGCGTGAACGTGCCTTAGGCATGCTGCAAGGAGGCAGGAGGACTGCAGATGCGGCCAGGGCCTAAGACAGTGCTACAGGGAGACAGGACGAACAGCTGATCGTCCTTGCAGTGACAGACCATGTGCAACAACACCTGCACAGGATCGGTACATCTGAACATCACACCTGCGGGACTGGTACAGGATGGCAACAACAACTGCCCGAGTTACACCAGGTACGCACAATCCCTCCATCAGTGCTCAGACTGTCCGAAATAGGCTGAGAGAGGCTGGACTGAGGGCTTGTAGGCCTGTTGTAAGGCAGGTCCTCACCAGACATCACCGGCAACAACTTCACCAATGGGCACAAACCCACAGTCATTGGACCAGACAAGACTAGCAAAAAGTGCGCTTCACTGACGAGTCGCGGTTTTGTCTCACCAGGGGTGATGGTCGGATTCACGTTTATCGACGAAGGAATGAGGGTTACACAGAGACCTGTACTCTGGAGCGGGATAGATTTGGAGGTGGAGGGTCCGTCATGGTCTGGGGCAGTGTGTGACAGCATCATCGGACTGAGCTTGTTGTCATTGCAGGCAATATCAACGCTGTGCGTTACAGGGAAGACATTCTCCTCCCTCATGTTGTACCCTTCCTGCAGGCTCATCCTGACATGACCCTCCAGCATGACAACGCCACCAGCACACTGCTCGTTTTGTGCGTGATTTCCTGCAAGACAGGAATGTCAGTGTTCTGCCATGCCCAGCGAAGAGGTCGGATCTCAATCCTGTGGAGCACATCTGGGACCTGTTGGATCGGAGGATGAGGGCTGGGGCCATTCCGTCTAGAAATGTCTGGGAACTTGCAGGTGCCTTGGTGGAAGAGTGGGGTAACATCTCACAGCAAGAACTGGCAAATCTGGTGCAGTCCATGAGGAGGAGTACTTAATGCAGCTGGTGGCCACACCAGATACTGACCGCTACTTTTAATTTTGACCTCCCCTTTGTTCAGGGACACATTATTCCATTTCTGTTAGTCACATGTCTGTGGAACTTGTTCGGTTTATGTCTCAGTTGTTGAATCTTATGTTCATACAAATATTTACACATGAAAATACGCAGTTGACATTGAGAGGACGTTTCTTTTTTTTTCTTTTTTTTTTCTTTTTTTTTTTACAATTACTAATCACTGGGAATAGGGGCCAGGTGTGCATAATGAAAGTTCCGGAGGGATCCGTGACAGTACTGCACCAACAGTGAAGCGCCACCGGCCTCAAGGGTGATCACAGGGGGCCTCCCGGGTGGCGCAGTGGTCTAGGGCACTGCATCGCACTCTGGGTTCGCGCCCAGGCTCTGTCGCAGCCGGCCGCGACCGGGAGGTCCGTGGGGCGACGCACAATTGGCCTAGCGTCGTCCGGGGTTAGGGAGGGTTTGGCCGGTAGGGATATCCTTGTCTCATCGTGCACTAGCGACTCCTGTGGCGGGCCGGGCGCAGTGCGCGCTAACCAGGTCGCCTGGTGCACGGTGTTTCCTCCGACACATTGGTGCGGCTGGCTTCCGGGTTGGATGCGCGCTGTGTTAAGAAGCAGTGCGGCTTGGTTGGAGGACGCATGGCTTTTGACCTTCGTCTCTCCCGAGCCCGTACGGTAGTTGTAGCGATGAGACAGTAACTACTAACAATTGGATACCACGAAATTGGGGAGAAAATGTGGGGGGAGGTGATCACAGGAACGCAGTGCGTGTCGATCAGGACCCAATGCAGCTGCCGAAGTTACGTCATCGTCGGATGGGCCAGTTGTCGCTGCTGAAGTTGCGTTGTCGGACCGACCCGTTGTGGCGAAGTCGGACGGGTCTGTTGCAGCTACCGAAGTTGCAGCGGCGGCGGACGGACCAGTCGCAGCGTCGTCGGACGGGCCATTCCCGCTGTCTCCCTTAATGGTTGATTATTCTGTCACGTTGGTATGAATAATTTGGGAGACAGGCGCAGGAATGCATAATAGGGTTTTTAAATTTACCCAAATTACGGCGTGCCGTGTAAAGACACGCATCGAAGACCAAACAAACACGATACAAAAACACAGGGTTGAAACACAAACAAAAGAGCGAGGAGTACCTTGAATAAATAACACACGCGCACAATGATTAACACACGGGACGAGACCCGTAATCATCTGCGCAATCCACAATGGTACGAAAGCCAAAACACACAGCACAGGTACTCACACGCACCAACGGACAAAGTAACTATAATCGACCGGACACTGGTAAACCAAGGGCACACTTATACAATTACTAATCACTGGGAATAGGGGCCATGTGTGCATAATGACAAGATTGCTGTACACCAGCGCAACCCATCCAACTTGAAAGAGCTGGAGCAGTTTTGCCTTGATGAATGGGCAACAATCCCAGTGGCTAGATGTGCCAASCTTATAGAGACATACCCCAAGAGACTTGCAGCCGTAATTGCTGCAAAAGGTGGCTCTACCAAGTATTGACTTTGGGGGGTGAATAGTTATGCACGCTCAAGTTTTCCGTTTTTTTTGTCTTATTTCTTGTTCGTTTCACAATAAAAAATATTTTGCATCTTCAAAGTGGTAGGCATGTTGTGTAAATCAAATGATACAACCCCTCCAAAAATCTATTTTAATTCCAGGTCGTAAGGCAACAAAATAGGAAAAATGCCTAAATGGGGGTTGAATACTTTCGCAAGCCACTGTTTATCTATAAATCTCAGGACACCTACTTTCTCTATGGGAATAGAGTAGTAAATACTTTAGGTTTTCTGACACACCAAAAAAATATGCCAGATATGAACATAAAATTGTGTTTGTGTCACGCCCTGATCTGTTTCACCTGTTCCTGTGATTGTCTCCGCTCCCTCCAGGCGTCACTTATTTTCCCCAGTGTATTTATCCCTGTGTTYCCTGTCTCTCTGTGCCAGTTCGTCTTGTATGTTTAATCAAGTCAACCAGCGTGTTTTTCCCRTACTCCTTTTTGCTAWTCTCCTTTTTCTTGTCCTCCCGGTTTTGACCCTTGCCTGTTTCTGGACTCTGTACCTGYCTGCCTGACCATTCTGCCTGCCTTGAACACGAGCCTGTCTGCCACTCTGTACCTCCTGGACTCTGATCTGTTTTTGACCTTTTGTCTGTCCACAACGATTCTCTTGCCTACCCCTTTGGATTATTAAACATTGTAAGACTYCAACCATCTGTCTCCTGTGTCTGCATCTGGGTCTCGCCTTGTGCCTTGATAACATAATGACATCCTTTTGTTTACAATAACCACTGCACTTAAGCAGTGCAAAGTTCAAAGTGGGTAAACTCCTCTTTAAAAAAAACTTGAAGGAGTTTATAAAAACCCTTCCAATCACTTTCTGTCTTTTTTAAGTTTGTGTGATAACTTTTATGGTTTGCAGGTGTGATATGGTGTGTGTAAAACATACAGAATTATCAATCACTTTAAACATGTTTTTTCCCATCTGAAATGCACTGTGTGCAACAGTGTTGCATCCACTGAGATTGACAATGTTGTCACTCTACCTTCGGGCTCAGGATTCAAACACTCGTGAGGCCCCAGAGTGGGGTCAGGGAATCCATTGCAGGTGATGATGGTGGCATAGCGGGCAACAGAGTTCTTGGCTACTCGTGGAAGTTTGGAGTCAGAACGGTTCACATAGAACAGGCCGAATCTCTCTGAGAAGCCAGTGGCCCACTCTAGATTGTCCATCAGAGACCAGGCTGTGTAGCCTCGAATGTCCACCCCATCCAGCAAATATGCTGAAAAGAGAGGAGAAAACCAAATGTGGCTCTATAAAGGTTCACAGAACATTTCATTAGGTTGTGGGAATGTTTTCCAAAACATTAAAGATGGTGTTTCACTTGTAAATTATATTTCATACTGTCAAATATAGAAATACTTCCTTGTTATTGTGGCATATTACCTTTGAGGAGCTGATTGATGTAATTCTCATAGTAGTGRATCCTGTGGACATCGTTCAGATCCACTGGCCCTCGCGCCGAGATCCCATTCTCTGTGATGATGATGGGTGGGTTGCCGTACTCCTCCTTGATGAAGTTGAGAATCTTGCGGAATCCAAATGGGGAAACCTTCAGCCAGCCAGAGCCAGAGTCCAGCCAGGTGCGATCAGCAATCGTTCCAGCGCCCCTAATACACACAGTAAAATGACAGAATATTTTATTTAATTAAATATGGGTTTGGAAATGGAACAGGACATCAATTTGAAACAAGGACGTAGAGAAGAACTATAATACATTCATAAACTATAAATAGCACTTACAGGTTGACTTCATATAGTTATATACACATCTCCAGTTTTTGATCTAACTATGAGATAAATATTTTCAGTTATGTCCTGTATAGTGTAGGCTCTTATGGCTGATTTCTCACCTGTCTGCATCGTAGTGCTGTAGGTTCCCATACTCAACAGGGAATGCCAGGACAGTTGTGTAGTGGTTGAACCCAAAGTAATCATATGTACCTTTGACCCTCTGGATCTCTGCAGGGGAAAACTCAGGAAGCCTGTAAAAAAAGTTCATAGCCAGTTGACCATATRTGTATCATATAGCCAGTTCAGCGCGTTTTATCTGTGAATCACTATTTCTTTATTTTATATTTAGGGTTTGAGTCATATAATTTCCTCAGAATGAATGCAAATTCTTCTATGGCTTTTTAAAATTAGCACTACGAATAAATATTTATCTTACCGTGATTTAGATAGGCCTGCTGCTAGGCTCCTCTCTCGAATGATTGTCTTCATTGTGTCACTGTAGTCTCCATTGAATATAGGGTGGGCAAACCAGCCGATRTAGAACTGCAACAGGAGAAAGGAACCAATAGTGTCACTGAATAAGCTGGGAAACGACAGAAAAAGAATGTAGTCACTCTTCATGTAACTCTTTAGTATGATGTTTGTTTGGACCATCATTGAGGCCTTTTGTGTACTGTGCCAAATATGGGAAATGTGGTACATACTATACAGGAACTCTACATACACGGTTATGTTTTACACAGGATACTACACTATAGTTTCACTGATGTAGTGGAGAGAATTTTGATGACTGATGCAATGCGAGGCATTAGACTGTACCTGAACAACGCGCCGTGCAGCTTCTACGTCCTCCTGCTTGTAGGGGTTCCGTGGCTCTGACCAGTCTGAGTTGATGGTGATGGAGATAATGCCGCCCTGCCTGGTGCGGTAGTTATCGTTGTACAGGTGCCAGGCTTCGGCATGGGCTTTGATGAGGTTGTGGCCCACTATGTAGGGCAGTGTGCCAGGTCTGAAGCTGATGCCTGGCCATAGAAGGATTATTATTTTAACTTCATCTTGAAGACACTTCAATAAATACGATCTCTTTCTACAGTTCTTTTAAGGGGTCGAAATGATTTTTTTTGCTTTCGATTCTCTTTTTAAAGCTATTGTATTTAGAAGCTATTTAGCATATCAACGATACGATTGTTTACTGTTACTACAGACACACACTGAAAACGGTCAACAATTGTTTGGCAAATACAAGCCAAATGCATATTTGTTTAGTCTGAATTACAGAGGTAGTACCTGGGGCGGCAGCTCCATAGCCGTGGCCAATATTGGCTATATTGTAAGGCTCATTGATGGTGATCCAGAACTTCACTTTGTCTCCAAGGTGAGTGAAGATAAAATCAGCATATTCTCTGAATCGGTCAATGATACTGTCGTTCTCCCAGCCCCCCACATCCTGCAGAGCCTGAGGGAGGTCCCAGTGGTAGAGGGTAATCTGGAGAGAGGAACATTCAYGAAGAGAGGAAACGATTATTTACCTCAGGGGTTTAATGTGTCAATTCAGGTTTTTCAAAGTGCATGTKTAATTAACTCCCTTTGATATAGTAAATTACATATTATCCCAGTCATGAGCATGTCTTCATGGCCACTAAACTCACATGAGGCTGTATGTTGGCAATGAGAAGTGCGTCAACCAGTCTACGGTAGTAGTTGAGGCCAGCCTCGTTGATGTTTTTGGTGGTGCCATCGGGGAGCACCCTGGACCAGGATATAGAGAAGCGGTAGTGGGTCACCTTCAGCCTCCTCAGCATAGCCACATCCTCCTCCACCTTATTATAACTATCACAGGCAATATCCCCTGTGTCATCATTGAACACTCTAAGAGGAGTGTGGGCAAACTTATCCCAGATACTGAGGCCCTTTCCATCTGCTYTCCAGCCCCCCTCAATCTGGACAAGAGATATAAAATGACAAGGTAAACATATTGTGGTGCTTTTATTGGCATTTGACTTTTCAAAATWGTTTTCAGTGAGCAGTCACCTGGTAAGATGCTGTTGCTGTGCTCCAGATGAAATCTTTACGGAAGTTTCCATAAATGGGTGTACCATCCTCGGATTGAGGGAAACCGTTGTCCCTCATGACTTGATAGTAGTAGTGGGCTGAACGTTTGGGCGTCCTGGGTCGGCTTGGGTGAGTAAAGTCCACATGGTGGAGACCAAAGCCCACTGTGTACCCATTGAGCCACTCAAAAGAGTCCATAAGAGATGAGACACTGTAACCCCTCACCTTCACACCATCCAGGTCATGGGCTAAGGGGACATGAGAGAAGATTTACTTTTGGAAGATTACTTTTTTYTTTACAGCAAATGTTGGAAATTCCTAGCAAAGTAAGTTGCCTTTGCTTGCCCCTTGGTATTCTGCTCAGTCTGTACTCATTCATCGATGCAATTAGAAGGCATTATAGTCAGTGACATAGTACAAAGTCCCCCCAACCTCCCACCACCTCTTGAAGGTGAAATGAGCAACTTGTAGGGAAATATATCATTAGATCTTACCTTTCAAAGCCTCATCGATGTAGGTTTTGTAGTAGAATATTCTGTCAGTGTCATCCACTGTGGTCTTTGGAGCCGTTGGAACTCCATTCTCTGTGACATAAATCTCTGGATCTCCATACTCCTCCTTGATCCAGTTGAGGAGTCTCCGTAAGCCCCATGCTACAGCCCTCTGCCCTTTGATGGCAGTTGTGGGGGAATCACCCTCCTCCTCCTCTCCAACATCCTGGTCGTTATAATAGGACTGAGGACTAAGCCTGGCAGTTACTTGACGTATCACCTTAGTGGTATAAGCATTTATACAGAAGACATCAGCAGTACCTCTGATGTAGGCCTTATCATCATTGGTGAACGTGGGGAGCCTGGAATCTGGCAGGCCTTGGAGCTCACTCTTGTTGCCCACCTGCCACTTCATGGCGTCGGGGTAATCACCGGTTTTGAAGATTGGGTGAGCGAACCAGCCAAGCTGAAACTGCAGGGCACGGTCTGCAGCCATGACTTCGCGGGGGATGTTGACATCTTTGGGCTCAGCCCAGTTTGCGTTGAGGGCGATGGAGACCAGACCGCCTTGGGATTTGCGGTATTTCTTGTCATAGGTGTGGTACACCGTGGCATGTGCCTTTAGAAGGTTATGAGCGACTCTATATGGTGCATCCCCAGGCTTCCTGACATTTGGTGGGATCTGCCCCAGACCGTATCCTGACCATGCAATTGTATAGGGTTGGTTGAAGGTCAACCAAAACTTTACTCGCTTCCCAAAGGTGGAAAAACAGAAGTCACAGAAGTCGTTAAAGATCTCAACCATCTGGATGTTGTCCCAGCCATCAAGGTCCTGCAGGGCCTGAGGGAGGTCCCAGTGGTAGAGTGTCACCATGGGGGTTATGTTATAAGCTAGTAGGCCGTTAATGAGCCTGTTGTAGTAGTTAACACCCTTCTGGTTCAAGGAATTGCGCCGACCATCGGGAAAGATCCTGGACCAGGACAGGGAGAATCGGTAGGTCTTAACCCTTAGGGCCCTTAGCATGTACAGGTCTTCCTCTAGTCGGTGGTAACTGTCACAGGCTATGTCACCATTGGCATCTTCGGTAATACTGCCAGGCTTGTGGGTGAAGGTATCCCATACACTTGCACCCTTTCCGTCAACATTCCAGCCACCTTCTATCTGATAGGCTGAGGACGTCACTCCCCATTGAAAGCCCATTGGAAAGGTGCCGTAGTGGTAGAGCTTCCTCTGGAAATTGGACTGACTGGAGAACTTCTCCCAGACAACCTTGGATCTGGAGGGAACCTCGGAYGGGGGCAGAGTGGGTTGCCGCATAACGGTTTGAAACTTTGGTTCTTGTTGTGGACTTCTTTCTCTTGTATCAGCAAACCCATTTCTCTTGATAATATCAGAGTAGAAATAGGCTGACTGCTTTGGGGTTCTGGGCCTGTTAGGGTCTTCAAAGTTGACATAGTGCAAACCAAACCTTTGGCTGTAGCCCTTTGGCCCCTCAAACCCGTCCATCAGTGACTGCACAGTGAACCGCTGCACATCCACTCCATCCAGATGGATTGCTGTTGAAAGTCAACCAAAGTCATCCTGGTAAACAATCCTTGTAAACAATCCTTATAAACAATCATTCTTACAGTCTCAAAACACTCCTTCTGTACAGGGCTAGGTGACCCCTGGTCTAACACATTCCAGAGACTTACCTTTCAGTGCTTCGTTGATGTAGCCCTTTAAGTACTCTGTACGCTCCGTGTCATTGATAGTGTCCCYGCTGTACCCTGTGGGTATCCCATTTCCAGTTATGTAGACGGGCACCTTAGTGACATTCAGATACTCTGCAGAAACATAGTTGAGCAGCCTACGGAGACCCCAGGGTGCAGAGTGTATCCAGTCAGACTCCGTAGAAGGCCAGGCGTGGTCCACATGAGCTTTGAAGTCTCCCACCCCCTCTGGTCCAGGCACGCAGCCACCATCACTGGCGTTGACCAGGCGAGAGGTGTAGTGGTTGAGCCCCAGGAAATCTGCCGTTCCGCGAATTCGMTTACTCTCTGCTGCAGTGAAGAAAGGGAGTATGGCAGGCACAGAGAGGGRACAATCCCGCCTTTTCTGCTCAATCTGAGACTTTAGCAAGGGTGGGTAGTCCCCATCCACAAAAATGGGATGGGCGAACCATCCCAGCATGAACTGCAGGTAGCGGTCTGCAGCCACTACATCTTCAGGCTTGGAAGAGGAGCTTGGAGGCTCAGCCCAGTTGGAGTCCAGGGCAATGCCTACTTTGCCTCCCTGGTCCTTCCGGTACTTGTCGTTGTAAACATGCCAGGCTTCAGCGTGGGACTTGAGCATGTTGTGAGTCACCTTTTTTTTGGGGGGGGGGGCACACAAAGGATCAAAATCATCAAAGAAATAATAATTACAATTCACAAAGTCAACAAAGGGTTATAGGGAAAGGAGTGATGCTAGTTCTCTCACCTGGTAGGAGGCAACCACATAGTCCTTTATTCCAGGGGGATGCTGACCGRTACCGTACCCAGCATGGCTAATCACCCAGGGGCTACTGAAAGTGTTCCAGGTCCTAACCCTATCTCCAAACCTGAAGAAGCAGAAGTCGGCATAGTCTCTATAGGCTTCTGCAATGGAAACATTGGTCCAGCCTCCATAGTCCTGGAGTGCCTGGGGAAGATCCCAGTGGTGCAGGGTCACAGCAGGTTCTATACCCGCCTCTATCAGCGCGTTGATCAGGCTGTCATAGTAAAGCGCACCTTTCTCAGAGTGGCTCCCCCAGTGGCCAGAGGGGAAAATGCGGGCCCAGGAGATAGAGAACTGGTAGGTTTTGACAAGTAGACCTCTCAGGAGGTAGACGTCATAGTCCACTTTATGGTAACTGTCACAAGCCAGGTCTGCAGTCTGATTCTCAAAGGCTTGGTGCTCATGGCCAAAGCGGTCCCAAAGGGTCTCACCCTTCCCATGCTCAGACCAGCCACCCTCGACTTTAAAGGACTCACTGGAAGTGGCCCACTGGAAGCCATCAGGAAAAGACTCATTCAGGAAGATGTCCCGCTCGGAAATGGTCTGAGTTCCAAACTTATCCCACACTCTCTGGTAGTTTACTGACAGTGCATCCCCAGTGTGCTCTGAAAGACTAGCCGAGCAAGAGAGGTGAAGAGCAACATTAAATACAGTGCCGTTATGAAAGTATTCACACCCCTTGACTTTTTCCACATTTTGTTTTGTGGGATTAAAATGGATTTGCCATTTTTTTGTCAACAATCTACACAAAATACTCTTATGTCAAAGTGGTAAATAAAAGACTAATATATCTTGATTAGATAAGTATTCAACCCCCTGAGTCAATACATGTTAGAATCGCCTTTGGCAGCAATTACAGTTGTGAGTCTTTCTGGGTAAATCTATAAGAGCTGGATTGTACAATATTTGCCCATTTATTCTTTAAAACATTCTTCAAGCTCTGTCAAGTTGGTTGTTGATCGTTACTAGACAGCTATTTTCAAGTCTTGCAATAGATTTTCAAGCCAATTTAAGTCAAATCCATAACTCGGCCACTCTAACATTCAATGTCATCTTGGTAAGCAACTCCAGTGTATATTTGGCCTTGTGTTTAAGGTAATTGTCCTGCTGAAAGGTAAATTTGTCTCCCAGTGTCTGTTGGAAAAGAGACTGAACCAAGTTTTCCTCTAGGATTTTTCCTGTGCTTAGCTCAAACTCCTTAGTCCTTGCCAATGACAAGCATGCCCATAACATGATGCAGCCACCACCATGCTTGAAAATGTGCCCCAAATATAACATTTTGTATTCATGACCAAAAATGACTTTCTTTGCCACATTTTTTGCAGTATTACTTTAGTGCCTTATTGAAAAMAGGATGCATGTTGTGGAATATTTTATAGTCTGTACAGGCTTCCTTCAATTCGCTCTCTCATTTATGTTAATATTGTGGAGTAACTCCAGTGTTGTTGATCCATTCTCAGTTATCTCAGTTATCTCTGAGGCGGTTGAGTTTTTCCATCAGAGCAACATATGACGTCCTTCCAACACCAGTTAATCTTCACCAATGGTATGGTGAAGATCCGGACTGTGCCCTCTGTTCCATGCCATGCCAGGCTGTTCCATGCCAGCCAACCTCTCACAGGGTGTAAAACAAGCCTCACCCAAGGACGCTACACTTGGCGTCACAACCAAGTCCTTAAAAACCTTGCGTCCGCCCTGGAGGACAAGCGAGCTGCCACCAACTCCCTACCACCCCCAGCAGCATCACACCCCTTACGGACGACCTTTGTCCGCGAAGGGGCTAAACCACCGAAGAGCGGCTCTACACCATTAGAGCGAGACCAGCTGCGCTTGGCCCGCGACTGGAAAATGCTAGCTGACATTGGCCGGCAACTTGTGTTTCCTCCGGGGATCGCAACCACCACCCTAAGACCTGACATGGTGCTCTGGTCCCGTTCACTCAAGAAGGTCTTCATCATTGAGCTCACAGTACCCTGGGAGGACTCCGTAGATGAGGCTTATGAGCGAAAACATCTGCGCTATGCCGATCTAGCTGCCGAAGCACGGCATCATGGCTGGAACACAGAAGTCCGACCAGTGGAGGTGGGCTGCAGAGGTTTTGTGGCAACATCTACAACCAGACTGCTTAGAGACCTGGGAATTAAGGGCCAGAGCCAGCGTTCGGCAATCAAAGCTGTATCAGAGGTGGCAGAAGGCAGCAGTCAATGGCTCTGGATGAAGAGGAAAGACCCCAGCTGGGCCCCGAAGTGAGAGGGCCAGGAGGTATGCGGTCAACAATGCTTGACTCAGGGAGGAGGACGCCCCTGCCATGCATAGTCCCATGGGATGTTGGCTATCAACAACAAGGCAACTCCTATGACTAATTGGGAATGGGACGCAAGCGTAGGATTTATCACCCTGTCGCTGGCCGCCTTTGGGGAGGGTGTATAGTGTGAAAGGCCGAAACACCCTAGGAACCAAAGGTACACTACTGACGATGCGCTCCCCAAATTTCAYCAGTCTCACTGTTCATGAACTCTTGGAAGTGCTTGCACAAAGGATAGTAACATCTCATCCTGTGTTCTTGGAATCTGTCATTCTGCCCCTGAGCAAGACATTTAACACATTGTTCCCTGGGCGCCAAAGACGTGGATGTCGATTAAGGCAGCCCCCCGCACCTCTCTGATTCAGAGGGGTTGGGTTAAATGCGGAAGACACATTTCAGTTGAAGGCATTCAGTTGTACAACTGACTAGGTATCCCCTTTCCCTTTCCTTTTACCACAGCCATTAAACTCTGTAACTGTTTTAAAATCACCATTGGCCTCATGGTGAAATCCCTGAGCGGGTTCCTTCCTCTTCGGCAACTGAGTTAGGAAGGGCGCCTGTATCTTTGTAGTGACTGGGTCTATTGATACACCATCCAAAGTGTAATTCTACCAATAGGTGCCCTTCTTTGCTAACCATTTGAAAACCTCCCGGGTCCTTGTGGTTGAATCTGTGCTTCAAATTCATTGATCAACTGTATACTGGAGCCTCAGAATGGAATGAGTTGCCTCTGCCTATAAAACAACGTTCTCTCTGGACAGCTTTAAAAATAAAGTAAAAATATGTTTGATGTCTTCTGTGCCCATTGCCAGGTCGCAATTGTAGATGAGAACGTGTTCTCAATTTGCCTACCTGGTTAAATAAAGGTGAAATAAATAAATAAATAAATATGAATAACCCCTATGATGTAACTGAAATGATGAGATAGATGTTCTTCTTCTTTGTTTTTGTTTTATTATTTCACTGCCATACTGTTTTTGATCTTGTCTAGCCATCTTGTCTCAAGAGGACCACAATGGAAATAAGTCCCAGACTTTATTGTGTGTTATCCTCAATGATTTTATTCATGTGCTTGTTTTTTTAAATGTTCGAATTAATAAACTAAACTAAACTGAGGGACCTTACAGATAATTGTATGTGTGGGGTTCGGAGATGAGGTACTCATTTAAAAATCCTATTAAGCAATATTATTGCACAACAGAGTGGTTCCATGCAATTTATTATGTGACTTGTTCAGCACATTTTTACTCCTGAACTCCTGAACGTAACTTGAAAAGCCATTTAAACTATTCATGTTTTATTCATTTGTAAGCATTTTCACTTTGACATTATGAGGTATTGTGTGTAGATCAGTGACACAAAATCTCAATTTAATACATTTTAAATTCCGGCTGTAAAACAAAAAAATGTGGAAAAAGTCAAGGGGTGTGAATACTTTCTGAAGGCACTGTAGATACTGTACATACAGAGGTATGAATTCACACTAAAATACAAAAAAGACAAAAGGTTMATTCAGACTTTTTATATACCATTATGCTAATAGTAGACTATTTGATCTATTACTACATTTCCAAATAGTGCATGTAAACGACAAGTGCATTTGTACCTGTTCAGAGTGTCCACCAAATCCAGCTCCTCAAACAAGTCAACCATGTCACATCCCAGAATTTGCAGGTCCCCATTCCGCAGAACTGTAATGATTTTAGACCACAATCACAGGGGGTTGTTTTTCAAATTCCTCAAAAAAATGATTTGATATGAACATCGGGTTACATTTTATAGGATCTATATTTGCAAAATCCATAAAGGATATATTAATTATAAAGGGTATACTCACAGTTTTTAAGTGAGTTGGTAATTGAGACAGCTAGRCTGGAGGTGGAGGGTTTGAACACTGTATAGCTTCAAACATTAAACTATAATGAACTATAATTTGATCTCATCATCATATACCTGAGCTGTTTACCAAAGAAGTGGTGGGATAACCACTTTGTTGTTGTTCCAATACCAGATCGCCCTTTTAACTAGCTAGATAAGCACTTTGCAGCGTACTCCGGACCATGATAACAACAAGTCAGAATTTCATAATGCCTTCACAATCAAATTGGACTATGACATTTTATATTGGATAAAATCTTTGTGGAGATAACATCAATAAAACGATGGTCTCTGGCACTGTGACTACTACAAATCACTCTCTTGATAGGAATCCACAATCTGGTTTGAGATGTCATCACCACCACGTTAATTTGACAGTGTAGAGACGTCTAAAACGTGACACTAGACTTGAGTATGGGTGAACTGTCTGTAAGCAAATACAATTTTAACCATTGTACTGAGGTTGAATGGTACGATCATACAAGACACCAGTGATTCATCTGATGGTCTACAAAGCATGCGTGTGTACATTTATGCAGCTTCACATGATTTACCTTGCAGGATGTTACCRAGTGGCTGGAATTGACTGAAGGAACAGCCTTTGATATTCATCTTGTAAATCACAATGGGTATCTGCCCATTGGCCTTCTAAAACATGACAAAGGGATCGTCATTCAGGGGCTGGCTTTTATGAGACAATTATGAGTTGCAGATTAATGGTTGTGTGTTTTCATCGAAATTAGAGAAATCATATTAGGACATTCTGTATTCAGCCTCTTCAACCTTCAAACTGTATATACAAAATCTCCCATTATTCACAGTTTTCCATTTTGGGGTAAAACATTATGAGTTTCACACCCACGGTTTACAATAACTTACAAGGATATTGGCAATTAGACATTTAATAATTGATGGGTAAGATAAGACAGTAATAAAATACACTTTTGTGTGGAGGCTCTGTTCTTCCTTTCATTAAGACACACTTTATCAGAACATGGAAGAGTAAACTACCTGTAATCTTCTCAGCTCCTCTGCCAGGTTTGATTTAGAGGTGCAGTCGTATTCAATTTGCACTGACAGGAAATCAAGGGACTCCTGAATGGGAAATATGTTGTCACCATCACAGCAATACGGTAGGTGCCTTGGGAAAAGTATAAAACCTGTGCAGGTTTCACATTTTGTTGCTTTGGAGTCTGACATTGTGACACATTCAATTGTCCAAAATGTCRAAGGTACTGTACCCATACCTTAATGGCAGCCTCGCTTTGGTAAAGGATGGGAACATCACTGGCCCTTACGCCAATCGACACATGGCCCCCTGAGAGGAGAGCACAGAATGGAGAGGGCTGATGTGTTATAAAAACAGTGACAGTGTTAGCAATCCAGGTCCATAGGAGGACCATCCTCCTCAGTGAAATTTCATAAAAATTCAAATAGTGAAATATTAAAAAAGTKATGTTAAATATATTCATAAGTCACCAAAGAAAATGATTAAAATACACTGTTTTGCAATGAAGGCCTAMAGTAATTTCAACCACACTGTCCGGGGTAGCACCATGGTTTAGCCGGAGGACAGCTATCTTCCGTCCTCTGGCTACATTGACCTTTCATAGACATACATGGTAATTATGACCACTTCCGGAGGACGTCCTCCAACCAATCAACACTTTTACAGTATGAACTGACATGTTGTCCATTCAATCATAGAATTAGGTTCAGAGAATTAACCTTGTGAATTGCATTGGGAGCATTATGGGGGCGCAGAGCATTATGGGGGCTCTATGTGTTGAGAAGCTTGGTGACATTGTTGGATAGAGATTAAACACATTTTGACATCTCTGTGCGTTCAGCGCCTATACCTTGGGTCTCCCTTTTTCAGGTCACCACCCTCCACTGGGGTGTGTGTGTGTGTGTGTGTGTGTGTGTGTGTGTGTGTGTGTGTGTGACCATGCAGTGTTTCACTTTTCCCCAGATCCTAACCTTTGCTATCTAATGGCGTTCACAACACTTGGCCAGAAATAATCTCTTCTGATAAGGAAAACAATATACATGCAACCATGAATGATAGTACTAGAAAAGTCAAGGATGGGACATAATTGAGGCACAGTCACTGACCTCTTTCACATCCGGTTGACTGATATTTTGTGAAACAATTTTGACAAAATCTGTCTAAATCTAAAGCCGCTTTGCTATGAAAACTTGTCGGTTCCAAACACCTTGTAGCACTAAAGATCTTCATAAGAACCCACATACTGTCGGAGTATTTCTTGCGGGCGACAGGTGCAACACATCACTGCATTCTTTACCAGAAAGTAGGCTGGCYCTCTTTTATTTATAAAGCTCTTTAAAAAAAAAACTCCCACTACCTAACAGCGTTAATAACCTTTAGATTTATGAGTTACCATACCCTGTCTAAGGGATGGCTAWCTCTGGAAATCCATTCGGTCTCCTCAGTTAGGTAATTCAGCWTTTAGTTTCTTTGCACCCCATTGTTCCATAAATGTAGGGTTTAGTACAACTGGATGTACTGGTGCCCCTCGGGCAGTTCAAAATGTTGATTGGGGACCTCTTTGCCGAGGAATGTGATCGTTTTTCTTAACTGCGTTTGTGATTTTGTGTCTTTGTATGTTATTGTATTTTGTCAATTTTGTGCATGCAGGGCTCCCTTGCAATTGGACTCTTTATAAAATAAAGGAACATGTATTGTTAAATCTGTAAACTGTTCCCCAAAACCCTGTGAATAATGTACATCTTCTACCACATGCTAATTAAGGGTTTACCTTGGCCAGGAAACAGTTGATGGTAGAGGTGGTACACGTTGGCGTGGGCACGGAGAGCGTGTTTTAGCTGCAGATTCACCTCATCCCTCAGCTCTTCAAGGTGGCTCAGTGTCACCCAAGAGTGTGCCAGTTCTCCATATGCCAGAAAAACAAATTCAGCATATTGCTGAAATACATCTGGCAGCTCTGCGCTTTCCCAGCCCCCGTATCTGGATCTAAGGGCCTCTGGTAAAGCAGAGCGATGCAAGACAACAAGTGGTTTGAGGCCTACTTCCACTAGCTGTTCCAAGAAGGTCCGGTAGCAAGACAATGCAGGCTGACTGGGCTGGCTGGGGTCACCTGTGGGCAAAAGTTGAGCCCAGGAAAGGGGAACTTTGAAGTGAGTTACTCCCCGACTCTGGAGATACTGGAAGTAGAGTCTGGAGCCCAAGGGAAGGGGATGACTGCAGTCAAAGGCATCAATGGGTTTGGTGCTCAAGTCCATCCTCAAGTGGTTGGTGAGAGGGCCTGCTAGAAGCATAAAGTCCTGTGGGTCATCTTCCTGACACAGACAGCCATAGAGGCACATCAGGTATAGAGAGAGAACCTGCACCAGGTTCTTCATCTTGGTGGTGGAAGGTGAACTGCACAGTAAGCCTTTTATAGCACTGCAGTTTACTGTATTGAACTCTTGTATCGTTTATGTAATCATGCTAGATAACGCATGTCAGAGATATATTGCAGTTGTGTTTATATCTTGTACACAGTGGACATGCTGAAAAAGTGTTTTATTTCTGGGGCTATGGCTCAATTGCAAAAAAATCTGTACTCTTTGTTTCCTCCCCTTCATCTGCACTATTTGACAGATATTGTTACGATCGTCGTAATAACTGGACCAAGGCGCAGCGTACGTAGAGTTCCACATGTTTAATCAGATGAAACTCACAAAAAAAACWATAAACAGCAAAACAAAACGTGAAGCAAATGCAGTGCTCGCAGGCAACTACACACAAAATAAGATCCCACAAAAACCAGTGGGGAAATGGCTGCCTAAATATGATCCCCAATCAGAGACAACGATAAACAGCTGCCTCTGATTGGGAACCATACCAGACCAACAAAGAAATAGACAACCTAGACTAGAACACCCCCCCCCCCAGTCACATCCCAACCAGACCAAAATAGAGAATAAAAAGGCTCTCTATGGTCAGGGCGTGACAGATATACAATATACTGGAAGCTCAGACAATCTGGATCAAACCCTCATAGGGTGTCATTTGCCAACATCCCCAAAACGTTTGCTTCATTCATGTGACCGACCAATACTGGGTCATGCATGTGACAGACCAATACCTCACGAGGCTTCATCTCTCTAAGCTGAAACCTTGAAACAGATATCCCTTTCTCAAAACCAGGTTCTGGCCGTACTGCCAAATTCCAGATACTGATGATTCGTTCAGTCGCTTGCATGAACACAGAAATTGGTTATTAGAAAAGCACATGAATAGAACACAGAAATGCGTTAAAGGAAAAGCACAAACAATACAATTTTCCATCACAGGAGACATTAATTTATTAGAAAAAGTTTATTTAAGAAATTGAGCACAAAAATACTATTCATACAAAAGTATTTAAACAAATTGTTTGAGATGACAGTCGACACTTAATGGCACTGCTGATATAATGTGTGCACTGATGGCATCGTAAGATCACATTCAAGGCATTGGGTCGTTTCAACCATAAAAAGATAACAATGATAACATTTACAACAGTCACTGAGACTGCAGCACGGGGGTCATTATTAAACGGCTTGAAGGCTTTTGAATGTTACTTGCATCAATGCCTCAATAATGAACATGGAACCAGGCATAGATGTTGAATTGCATAGAGAAGTAACACAGAGCCACAAATCTACATGTCCCAATTTCAGGAGAAAACACTGAACAAAACAATATAGAAAAATAACCCTGAATTGTGGGGGTCTTGAATTACTTCTGAAAATGCTATTCGACAGAGTAAATGCTTAGTTTGTATAATTTTTTTTCTTCAAAAAACATCTTGGGTCTCTGGTTCATGTTCAGTAGGCACAAAACAGGACGGGAGAGGTACTCCCGGAACTTATCCTATAGGAAGGATTAATTACATTTTCCCTTTCAAAACATTGCTATGTTGTGCCCTACTGAACAAGACCCAGAGTTCAACTGGTGTATGGCATAGATGCGTTACCCTCAAATCGTRGATGGTCCTCAATATGTAAAATAACTCCCAATCTTTTGAGTCCCTCAGTTAATGTAGAAATCCAAAAAGACAACAAACTTCATAGTTGTTACAATTTGGCCAGCCTGACCTTAAAGGTTTAATCTTGCAATGTCGTCCAAACACTTTCCATATTAAACTAACAAAACGGAAGAAATCAGTATCAAAAGCGTGTTTAACATTACCAGACAAGATAACAATTTACATGAATTCAAGCATTACCCAGGTTTTTTTAAATCCTTTGGACAAAGGTGCCAAAATAGGCTTCCAGTTCCCAGACTTGGCAACAGTCAGATTTATGGGAGGGGGTTCATGATGAAAGTAGGTTGGTTCTCTTTCTGMAAACCACATATTGCTGTGCTACAACTCAAATGTAACTGTTGTTTCTGGTGGTTGACCCAAAATAGTTTGAACCATTTGCTCATTGTAAGCTGTTGCACATGGAAGACAGTTATCCACTCCATAATATCACTTCTAACACCAACTATTACCATACCAGTTAACATCCCCAAACACCGACTCACCGTGGTTCCCTATTCCTCACAAAACACACACACACAAAAAAATGACACTGACATGGTTTTGCGACACAGTTGGGTTGCCCATACCTCCTTAGAATGGCTGAAATGTAAACTCCAGTTTTAGGTTGAAGGCAAACATAAGATTGACCTCTAAACTCCAGCAAAGAGGGAAAAACTACAAACAAGAGGAGACACTAGTATTCCCCCCACAGAAACAGCACAGCTACCCTGAGACGAATAGGAATGTTCTGAAAACAGTTTGTGGACACTTTGGATCTTCAGATGTGCTCAAGTATAGCTGGGTAGGAAGGCGCTGCTCGTTAAGTTTGGCATGTTTCCCTTGAACGTTCACTGGCCTCAACACTGAAAGACAGACGGATTCATCCTCCTCAAGTCACATACACACCTGCCCCYACACAATGCTCCCTGGTAACCCTACTGTCCCAGATGCAAGAATCTATCCTGAGAGGGCCAGGTGGGCCAATGACGAAGTTATGCTTGTAAACCTGAAGGCAAGGGGAAAAATGTTTAACGTCAGTTTGAAGTAGACAATTTTACTCTATACACAACATCCGTTCATTGATTCCATCCACTATAAAATTAAAACATAGATATACCATGCAAATTACTACTGAAGACGTACTTCTTGTGACGCATGGCACAGCCTACTCACCTTTCTCGCAGGTGCTGCTTTGCTTCTCCTGGGCAAAGTTGAGGCGGTTCTGCTCCACGGCCGTCCCGTTGGACTCGGGGCTGTTGCTCCTCGAGGTGCTGCTGTTGTCCTCATTCTGGTAGGCCAGGTCCAGGTGCTGCTGGGCCAGCTTTAGGTGCCTTCTTAGCCTCTCCAGCTCCCGCTGCGACGCCTCATCCCCAAACGACTCACGGCCCGAGTCGCCCAGGTTGTAATCCAATCGCATACCTTTTGGGTCCTTCTTCGGCACTGTGTTGTAGCCTGGAGGAGCTGTGGGCACCTGGCGGCCACATAGTGAGGGATGCTGGCTGGCCAGTTGGTGGGGGGTTGGGGGGCGAGGACGAGGGAGGCAGAAACAGTCCCGTATGCCACTATAACCCAGGTGGAGGATCTCCAGCACAGTGAAAAGCAGACAGAGGGCACTCACCGCATACATAATGAACAGGAAGATGGTTTTCTCCGTGGGACGCGACACGAAGCAGTCCACTGTGTGTGGGCAGGGCGAGCGCATGCACACGTACGAGGGAGACACCTCCAGGCCATAGAGAATGTACTGGCCGAACAGAAAGGAGACCTCGAAAGCAGCACGCGACAGCAGCTGGAACACGTACACCTTCATGAGGCCGTCGCGCTTGATGCGCCGGCGCCCGTCATGCTTCTTGCTAGGCTTCTCCTTCTTCTCCAACTCGATCTCCTCGGAGATCATGGGGTCCTCCTCGCCATTGTCCTCCGCCTCCTCGTAGTTCCGGTTGGTCCCTAGGCTCACCATGGGCATCCTCTTCCCGCGGGGCCTGTACTCATCGTCGTCCATGCGGGCGATTTTGTGCATGGCGAAGCCCAGGTACAGAATAGTGGGGGTGGTGATCATGATCACCTGGAACACCCAGAAGCGGATGTGCGAGAGCGGTGCAAAGGCGTCGTAGCACACATTCTCGCAACCGGGTTGGTGGGTATTGCACACAAACTTGCTCTGTTCRTCGTAGTAGATGGACTCGCCTCCCACAGCAGTCAACACAATGCGGAAGACGATRAGCAGTGTGAGCCAGATCTTGCCCACAAAGGTAGAGTGGTTGGAGATCTCGTCCAGGAGACGCGTCAGGAAACTCCAGCTCATGGTGCCTCCGGAGTGGGGGGAGAGAGACTTTCAGATCTATATGGGGGAAAGAGGGAGGAAAAATTTGCAAAATAGACTATTGTATAGGAGCGCCTGAAAGTGAGGCAGTATCTAGAATGAATATTCAAATATGAGATTTCTCAAGAAATGTCTAACCAGGATCTATAATGACATCAGCCTCAACTGCCAGAAGCGTACAGCTCATTGCKGAAGAATGATGAGGGATTCCTCCTCAGTACGAGAGTTTGCAACAGTKTGAGAGCCAAAGATAAAATCACATTCAGTGCCCACAAATATTACAATATGGAAACKGCCTAAATAATATGAAGATAAGACCTTTTACCTGCAGAGGAGCAGTACATTGACTACACCAACCAACTGAAGTGTGTAGATGTGTTATACACTTGCATGTACCAATAAAATGATAAAAATGTGTCTYCGGTGATGAAGGCCTTTTTCTGTTTGACAGTGTAGGCCAGGCCTCTTTCTATGTAAGAGGACAAAAATGTGGTGATCCACCAGCAAGACATCAGTAATGTCCACCAGATGGCAGCAACGGCAGTGTGTCTCAAAGGCCGCTCGGTGTGGATAACAGAAGTTCCCTCTTGAGAAAGCACATGTTCGGGCAGGGATCTCATGCAATAGGCCTATATCACTAGGCCCAACTGGAACGTCTTATCTCATTAAAACAGCGGTAAGACTAAATCATGTACCAGCTTCCAAGCCATCGAGGGCTACAAACGCAAATCAAATTTTATGTCACACGCGCTGAATGGAACAGATGTAGACCTTACCGTGAAATGGTAATACTTACAAGCCCTTAACCAACAATGCAATTAAGACAATATTTACTAAATAAAGTAAAAAAAAATATATATATATAAAAAAACAATAATGAGGCTATATACAGGGGGTACCGGTATCGAGTCAATGTTTGGGGGTACAGGTTAGTCAAGGTAATTTGTACATGTAGGTAGGGGTAAAGTGACTATGCATAGATAATAAGGAGTGTAACAGCAGTGTAAAAACAAAGTTMATTGTTCAGCAGTCTTATGGCTTTGGGGTAGATGCTTTTAAAGAACCTTTTGAATCTAGACTTGGCGCTCACTCCCTTGTTATCAAAGGCAGCGTAACACAATTCTGATTTTTTTTCTTTAGAACAATCCATTCAGATATTTTCACCACAGATATTTTTCAGAGCTGATCGTTTGATTTATTGGGATCCTCATTAGCCAAAGCTAWTGGCGAATGCTGGTCTTACTGGGGTCCGACAATTTATTTATTTATTTTTACAAAAGACTTTACATACATTAACATGTACTGTGTGTGCATTAATCAGTTACGCATACATGTCAGTACATACACACAAGTAGGTCACATGGGGGAGAGGCGTTGTGCCGTGAGGTGTTGCTTTATTTGTTTTTATTAAACCAGGCTTGCTGTTCACTTGCGCTATATAAAAGATGGGAGTTCCATGCACTCATGGCTCTGTATAATAGTGTACGTTTCCTAGAAACGTCTTTACAACCATTGAATCTACACTGAACAAAAATAAACACAACATGTAAGGTTTTGGTCCCATGTTTCATGTGCTGAAATAAAACATTCCAGAAATATTTCATACGCACAGAAAGCRTATTTTGCTCAAATTTTGGGCCCAAATTTGTTTACATCCCTGTAGGTGAGCATTTCTCCTTTGCCAAGATAATCCATCCACAAAGCCCTTTTGTTGGGAAAAACTCATTCTGACTGGCTGGGCTTGGCTCCCCAGTGGGTGGGCCTATACCCTCCAAGGCACCCCTGCCCAGTCATGTGAMATCCATAGATTAGGGCCTAATGAATTCTGACTGATTTCCTTATATGAACTGTAACTCAGTAAAATCTTTGAATTGTTGCATTTATATTTTTATTTTCGTGTACTGTATTTGAAAAATGTTAAGGTATACTTCACCAAATTACAATTGGTTTCCTTACCCTGTAAGCAGTCTATGAACAAGGTATGACAGGGCAGGTTTTCCATTGACCCAGGTTTATTTACAAAAGCAGAATCATTGCGACATGTACAGAGCATGCGAAAAGTATTCAGACCTTGACTTTTCCCACAGTTTTGTTACGTTACAGCCTTATTCTAAATGGAGACGCAAATTGAGCTCAGGTGCATCTGTTTCCATTGATCATCTTGATGTTGTTCTACAGTCGTGGCCAAAAGTTTTGAGAAAGACACAAACTGCTGCCTCAGTTTGTTATGATGTCATTTGCATATACTCCAGAATGGTTATGAAAGTGATCAGATGAATTGCAATTAATGTGCAAAGTCCCTCTTTTGCCATGCAAATGAACTGCATCCCCAAAAACATTTCCACTGCATTTCAGCCTGCACAAAGAGAGACCAGCTGACATCATGTCGTGGTTCTCTGGTTAACACAGGTGTGAGTGTTGACGAGGACAAGGCTGGAGATCACTCTGTCATGCTGTTTGAGTTCGAAATAACAGACTCTGGAAGCTTCAAAAGGAGGGTGGTGCTGGGAATCATTGTTCTTCCCTCTGTCAACCATGGTTACTGGCAAGGAAACACGTGCCGTCATCATTGCTTTGCACAAAAAGGGCTTCACAGGAAAGGTTATTGCTGAGTAAGATTGCACTTAATCAACCATTTATCAGATCATCAAGAACTTCAAGGAGAGCGGTTCATTGTTGTGAAGAAGGCTTCAGGGGCGCCAAGAAAGTCCAGCAAGCGCCAGGATCGTCTCCTAAAGTTGATTCAGCTGCAGGATCGGGGCACCACCAGTATAGAGTTTCTCAGGATGGCAGCAGGCAGGTGTGAGTGCATTGCGCGCACAGTGAGGGAAGACTTTTGGAGGATGGCCTGGTGTCAAGAGGGCCGCAAAGAAGACATTTCTCCCCAGGAAAACATCAGAGACAGACTGATATTCTGCAAAAGGTACAGGGATTGGACAGCTGAGGACTGGGGTAAAATAATTTTCTCTGATGACCCCTTTCCGATTGTTTGGGGCATCGGAAAAAAACTTGTCCGGAAAAGACAAGGTGAGCGATACCATCGTCCTGTGTCATGCCAACAGTAAAGCATTCTGACCCATTCATGTGTGGGGCTGTTCTCAGCCAAGGGAGTGGGCTCACTCACACAATTTTGCCTAAGAAACAAGCCATGAATAAAGACTGGTACCAACACATCTCCGAGAGCAACTTCTCCCAACCATCCAGGAACAGTTTGACGAACAATGCCTTTTCCAGCATGATGGAGCACCTTGCCATAAGTCAAAAGTGATAACTAAGTGGCTCGGGGAACAAAACATTGATATTTTGGGTCCATGGCAGGAAACTCCCAGACCTTAATCCCATTGAGAACTTGTGGTCAATCCTCAAGAGAGAGGGTGGGCAAATAAAGACCCACAAATTCTGACAAACTCCAAGCATTGATTATGCAAGAATGGGCTGTCATCAGTCAGGATGTGGCCCGAAGTTATTGACAGCAAGCCAGGGCGGATTGCAGAGGTCTTGAAAAAGGGTCAACACTGCAAATATAGACTCTTTGCATCAACTTCATGTAATTGTCAATAAAAGCCTCGACACTTATGAAATGCTTGTAATTATACTTCAGTATTCCATAGTAACATCTGACAAAAATATCTAAAGACACTGAAGCAGCAAACTTTGTGAAAATTAATTTGTGTCATTCTCAAAACATTTGGCCACGATGTACAACTTAACTGGAGTCCATCTGTGGTAAATTCAATTTGGGATGATTTGGAAAGGACACACCTGTCTATATAAGGTCCCACAGTTGACAGTGCTGTCAGAGCAAAAACCAAGCCATGAGGTCAAAGGAATTGTCTGCAGAGCTCGAGGGATCAGGGCAATTGTTGTCGAGGCACAGATCTGGAGAAGGGTGCCAAAACATTTCTGCAGCATTGAATGTCCAAGAACACAGTGGGAACACATCATTCTTAAAAGGAAAAAGTTTTGAACCACCAAGACTCTTGAGTTGGCCACCCAGGCAAACTGAGCAATAAATTTGCAAGAATTTCTCAAAGCAAGTGTTTTGCTTTTGTCATTATGGGGTATTGAGTGTAGATTGATGGGGGGGGACAACTTAATCAAATGTTATAATAAGGCTGTAATGTAACCAAATGTGGAAAAAGGCAAGGGGTCTGAATACTTTCCGACTGCAGTGTGTGTGTGTATATATATAAATAAAATACACACACACTCCCGACATTGCTCAAACCTAATATTTCTAAATTAGATTATTTTACTTTTTAGATGCATGTGTATTGTTAGATATTACTCCACTGTTGGAGTTAGGAACACAAGTATTTTGCAACAACCGTAATAACATGTGCTAAATATGTGTATGCGACCAATACAATTTGATTGGACTTTCGCCACACTGCTCATAAAGACCAAAACATGTTTACCTGACACAACATCTACTACTTTTTCCTTCACGTGAATACACCTCAAATTTTCCCTTCCAATCTTCCGTGTATTGCCCTTGCAGTTTGTGGGCTATTAGCATTAGCTGCAGCATTGTCCTCTACCCTGGCTGTCTCTCTGTCACAGTCTCATTTGCAGATGGGTTAAAGAACCCTAGCAGTGTTCATTGTGTTAATTGACTGGTCATTGTTTATTTTGGCTAGCCATTCCATTCAGTCAAGCTTTTCCCTTTTAAAATTCCTGTGGATTAAAACGTAACCCAGCAACGAAAATGCCACTGACAGCTACTCCTGCCACACACACACCCTCCCCGCACTGTCTGCAGACAGGCAGAGAGAAAGCTTATGGTTTGGACAGTTTGGAGGATGGATGAGATGTTTCTGATAATCACAGCGAGCCTATTTAAATGTGGAACTTAAAATTTAATGCCATGTCAGTACACCCGCCTTTTCAGAACTCAWTTTTTTTTCTTGCGTTTTAATGTTTCTTTCAGCGCGAAAAACACAGAATGCTGCGCTAACGCAACATCTGAAATGAAAATAATTACCCAGCAATAAATAAATAACCCACTTCTGGGAAAAAAATACCTGCAAAACAGAAACGCAGCAAAAGAGTACAAAGTAGGGGTGTACCAGTACATGTAATCCGACCGAACCGTTCCGGTCCGCACTGTGAACACGAATGAATACATGAAAAGAAAAAAAAAATACGCTGCGTTGTAGGCCTGCCTCTAAAGTAAATCTTTGTAATACAAATGATATAACATTAGTTCATTTCAAAATGTAATTGTGTGAGGCGCAGCAGAGAACTAGTTCTTTACCATGGCGAGTGGTGGGGTCGATAGAATTGGAGGAGACCCCAAAGTTTAAATCTCAAATGTTTTAACATTTTGCCTTCCCAGTAGATTACAACGGCGATGGACAGAAAGTTGTGGTTACAACTTTAACAGTATTTATCCACACTCAACGAGAATAGGCTATGCAGCTGCCAACACCTCAAATATGTTAACACATTTACGCCGACGTCACACCCAGTACACCGGCGCAAGACTGAAACAAAGAAAAAACAGATTCTCCCTTCAAGCTGATTCTGACCGGGCCAAAGAAATTACAAGACTGATAGGTAGGCTGTTTATATTTGTTTACAGTCTTTGATTTATAGCCGCCCGTTCTAGGTGGTTAAGAATAGGGGATTCAGCACCTCGTAAAACAACTCCTCGAAATTCCCTCTTGCATAATTATTTTTAGCACACAGGTAGTACCCGCTCTTTATAAGCAAACCAAAGCTTYCAATGAATTGGCCACTGCATCCTGTGATGCGAGTATGTCACCTAAAATGACATACACAAATCTAACTGCCTGTAGCTCAGGCCCTGAAGCAAGGATATGCATATTCTTGKTACCATTTGAAAAGAAACATTTTGAAGTTTGTGGAAATGTCAATTGAATATAACACAATAGATCTGGTAGAAGAAAACACGAGGGGGAAAAAAACAACAGTTTCTTTTGTATTTTTTTCTACCACCATCTTTGAAATGCATCAGAAAGGTCMCAAATCTAGCCATCACTTTGGTTGTAATTCYGATGGTGTCCACAAGAGGGCAGCAGTGTATGTGCAAAGTTTCAGACTGATAACTTGGAAGTATGAGCAAGCTACATGACAATTAGTGTGAAGTCACCCAGGTGTCCTTCACGATTTGCCAAAATGTATATTTACATTACATTTTTCTGCAAGAATATCGTCAAATCTGTATACTTGGACTTTGATTTAGCTTTTCCAGTATTAGTATCCATATTGTAAGTTTGCATAACTCTCCATATTCTTGCAATTTTTGTCCAAAAGGAAAAGGTTTGCAGCAAAATTGTGCGACAGATACGGGGTTTCCACATACTCTCGTAAAACCCAGCTCATTGGCTATCTAGCTAGCTTTGTTTGTTTGTTTGACCCCGATTGGTGCTTATTTGACAAAGTAACAGTCAAATCAAGTGAAGACCGCCCCTGTCATCGGCRCGCCATGAAGGCGTCGCTCTCTGACCAAATTTGGTGTCCTATAGGATATACTGCACTCCTAATGATATAGTGAAGTCTGGTTACGTTCTAGGATCTCGGAGGAATAAATACGAACGTAATTTGGCTGGTTGAAACAACGTTTAGGGTTAGATTTTCACAGATTCCTTTCTTTGCAAATTGAACAAGTGGAAATACAAAATCGATCGTGCATGCTATATGGACCTTTTTTAGGATATGAAAAAGGATTTTATCTAACATAGCAACACTTCATGTCATCTCTGGGACCCTTGGGATGATAAATCAGAGCAAGTTTTCAGAATGTAAGTACACATTTCACCTTCAAAGGTGAATGTATCAAACCTGTCACGGTGAAAAACGTGTTTTGTTCTTTTGAGCTCTCCTCAAACAGTAGCATGGTATTTTTCACAGTAAAGGCTACTGTAAATTGGACAGTGCAGTTATATTAAACAAGATATTTAAAGCTTTCAGCCGATATAGACAACTTATATGTACCGACATGTATTGTTTCTCTAAAATCTACGATCGACACATGGCGCTACAATGATTTACAATTGTCCCGTTGACGGACACATATCCCTAATTAAGGCAAGTCGAAGTTTGACAGCCGAAGTCCACACCCCTTCGTCGGTGATTGGTCAACAGTACTACACCTAGTAGGAGTGGGAACTATGGACAGTGTTTTCATTCAACGAGACGACTAGTTTTCATGCAATTTTTTCTCTTGAGAAATACTGCACCAAACATCTTAGATGTAAAATGACGTGACTAACACCTTGGCAAAAACGTCAATTATAGATTTATTTATTCTGAGATAAATGTACACTTTTGAGGGTGTACCACAGTATACAAAACATTAGGAACACCTGCTCTTTCCATGACATAGGCTGACCAGGTGAAAGCTCTGATCCCTTATTGACGTCACCTGTTAATTCCAGCTAGAGCAAACCAAACCTAGTATGCGGGCGCCTTTAGAAGATACCCCTGGAGGTAGCTCCCCCCCAGATAGGATATGAACAGGGCATGGCAAAAATGTGTAGAATAGCAGGATATTAACTTTTAAAGTTCTCTCAGCCTCATTGCAAAATTTGTAAAATAGCATGACATTAGCTATAAAACTGCAAATGTGTCTCTCTCATATTGGCAATGTGTTTAGAATTGGAGGAAATTAGCTTTAAAAAACGGCAGAAACTGCGGTACACCACTGCCTCCAGTGGACCAAAGTCAATTTCTGCGCATGAGACGAGCTGAATTAAATGTAAAAGTTTTAAAAATAAAAAGCTTGCGGTTCGCTCAATGCTCTTGTTGACATGTCACACTTCGAAAAAGAAAAGGAACTTCCCATTAACTTCTTGCAACTATAGGGGCGTGCTGTTCCGCATTAGCATATTTGTGTCTCCAAATTAAACTGCCTCGTGCTAAATTCTTGATCGTACAATATGCTATTATTGTTATTATTGGATAGAAAACACCTTCTAGTTTCTATAGAAAGTTGGAATTTGTCTCTGAGTGGTACAGAACAATTTCTACAGCACTTTTCATGACAGGGTTCAGATTTCAGAAATTTTACCCCTGATCTGGGGTCTGTTTTTAAGGCGACAGTGAATGCTATAAGAAACCGACACTGCCTACGTCTTCCTCTGGGTGTCTGTACGTCATCACGTTTTGAATGAAATCGATGGACATTCACAGCCATTATAAAACCACAAAATGTTTAGGGACCGCCCTTTCTCGTCGTGCGCCTGAAGCGTGAAGGCCATCGGACTTGCCTCGTTCCAAATCGTTTTCTAACCAGCAATATTTCTCCGGTCATGTTTTCAGTCGTTATAGTTGTTAAAAACATCATAATGTAGTTAATTTGAACCGTTTTAGCAATTTATATCCGTTTAGTGCGATTTTGAGGAATTTCTTTGTGTGCACTCGAAAGTTTGGACACGTTTTGGGGTCCCGTTCGATCGTTAGTATATTTCGAAGGACAGAGGACATCTATCGACCAAAAGACGTTTATAACATAGAAAGGATACATTGCCCAAGAATCTGATGGAAGAACAGCTCAAAGTTAAGTAAATTTAATATGATAAATCGTGTTTCTGTCGAAATATTTTAAACGCATATTTCGCCATTTTGGTTTATAGCTTCACTTGGCGAACCCTGTATTGAAAAGAAGGATAATTTTAAAAATGTAAATCAGCGTTGCATTAAGAACTAATTTGTCTTTCGATTGCTGTCAACCCTGTATTTTTTAGTCAAGTATATGATTAGCTTCAATTAAACTAGATCACTCTGATAGATGACGTCAGACATATTGAGGCTTGATTTCCTAGTATTTTTATTGTGTAACCACGGTTTTGTATGGGCTAAATATGCACCTTTTCGAACAAACTGTATATGTATATTGTAAAATGATGTTACAGGAGTGTCATCGGAAGAATTCTGAGAAGGTTAGTGAAAAAATTAATATATTTTGGCGGTGATTACGTTATAGCGCTCTTTGGCTGGAATCGATGCTCTGGTAACGTTTGCACATGTGGTATGCTAACTTATCGATTATTGTGTTTTCGCTGAAAAACGCTTAGAAAATCTGAAATATGGTCTGAAATCAACAAGAACTGGGTCTTTCCATTGCTATGCTTTGTCTCATTCTTATGAAATGTTTTATGATGAGTAAATTGGTCATACACGTTGCTCTATCTAGTAATTCTAGTCGATTTTGTGATGGTGGGTGCAATTGTAAACTGTGATTTCTACCTGAAATATGCACTTTTTTCTAACAAAAACTATCCTATACCATGAATATGTTATCAGACTGTCATCTGAAGAGGTTTTTTCTTGGTTAGTGGATATCAATATCTTAGTTGAGCCGAATTGGTGATAGCACCTGAAGGAGTAAGAAACTGGATGGAGTTAGAATAGTCGTGTTATTTTGCTAACGTGTTTAGCTAATAGATTTACATATTTTGTCTTCCCTGTAAAACATTTTAAAAATCTGAAATGGTGGCTTTATTCACAAGATCTGTATCTTTCATCTGGTGTCTTGGACTTGTGATTTAATGATATTTAGATGCTACTATCTACTTGTGAAGCTATGCTAGCTATGCTAATCAGTGTGTGGGGGGATGGGGGGTGCTCCCGGACCCGGGGTAGAGGCTCGTTAGAGGTTAATATGAACAGCGTATACAAAAACAGTGCTGCCAACTCAAGGATAGGGCATGAGACAGGCATTTGATCCACTTCACACGCCACACCACTTATTTCTCTTCTGAAAAACATATTGCTTTTATTTTCTAATTAATCCAGTTTATAAACCGGGTAGTTTGCATACTGGTTGCTGATATGCTGTTTTAGCCATTAGCCGTGTGTATGTGAGACCATATACCATGACGTTTAGCCTTTTCACCTCGATAAAATGGCGACATCAACAATTATTCGACATGCCAATGTAGAAAAGAAGCGTTCAGATGAATTTTGAGAGAAACCGAAAAGAACATTGTGAAATAAACAAAGTGGGCACTTACCTGCGTCACTGACCTGGTGTGCACGAAAAGGATACATTGTGAGTATGAGAATACAACAAAAATCGAGCTCAATGTCATTCTACAGGACTTTTATGGTTCAGTGAGAAATATGAAGGGCGAAGAATATAGGATTAGCAGCAGCGCTGGACCCAGAGGTGCTTTGAACCGACATATCAACGACCCCCCCCCCTCGCAGTTTGACATGGAGTATACAGAAGGACACCGAATTCCCAATGAGCGAACAATGTGTCTTTCGGCGTAATTAAAAAGTTGAATAAAGAGGGGTGCGACAAAGCTGCTCACCAGTGAATGGATACATATGGTATGTAATAGGGATGCACGATATGGGTGAGCATATTGGAATCGGACGATATTAGCTAAAAATTCCAACATCGGCATGGGCCCGATGTCTAGTTTAACAACAATGTGCAAAACCGATGTCAAAGCTGACATGCATACCTATATAACGTAGGTAGATGACGTAATGACACCACAAAAAATAAAGCGATTCACGTGCAACACAGCATTCCTAACCTAGCTCACAATGTCTGCTGTGTGGATCGAGCAGTCAACAAGCGAGCAGTCTTTTGAAAGAGTAAGAACATTTCTGCGAGACAACTCAAAAGGCGAAATTCATTAAACGCCAAGATAATGGAATTCATTGGCCTTGACAATCAAACGTTCTGTCGTGGATGATGTTGGCTTTCACCGACTGGTCGAGTTCTGGTACACACTACCAAGTAGGCGCTATTTTTCAGATGTTGCCCTACCGGAGTTACACAGTATTGTTAAAACAAATCCATGAGCTACTTGCTATGGGCGATCACTGCTATTAACTTCACGACTGACATTTGGACCAGCGATGTCAGCCCTATGAGCATTATGGAGTCTGACAGCACAGTGGGTCAACGAGGATTTCGTACTGAGGAAAGCCGTATTGCATGTTCAAGAATGTGCTGGTTCTCATACTGCTGCTGCCATTTCAATGGAATTTGAGAACGTGTTTGAAACATGAACAAACATTTAACATGAATTCCTGTGGTTACATTTAAACCACAGGAAAATGTTTTGCATACATTTAATGTAAGCTTGCTAGCTAGCCTGTGGTTGTTGCATAGCAACCAGTCTAGCAATGAGACTTTTTCCCGGACTACTTTTCTGGCAGAATGTATTCATGAATTTATTTATGAAAGCAACATTTTCAATTTAGATGTGTTGTTTCTTGCCTTACTGTCTTGGCAACCAGTTTTTAAAAGCAATAAGGCACCTCAGGGGTTAATGATATATGACCTAAATACCACGGTTAAGGGCTGTATCCAGGCACTCCACATTGCGTCGTGCATAAGAACAACCCTTAACCGTGGTATATTGGCCATATACCACACCACCTTAGGCCTTATTGCTTAAGTACCCGTTAGATAAAATACGGAACGGAATAAACGTTTTGTTTTCGAGGTGATAGTTTCCGGATTAGTCAAAGGTATATGGTTTAGAGAGAAATAGTCGACGCGTTATAATTCCTGTAATAACTTGCGGCTGAATTTGAAAGGGGTTCCTTCGTTATTTTACCGTTCATGTCTTCCATAGAGAATGTCTTGATCTACTTCAAATAAGGTCTGTGTTTCGTGCAGGCTTAAACCGCCTCGACGTTTTGATACCCGTGTAAATCTCACGTTTGTCAACATATTTTCATAAATCCACTCTACAATTTTTTTTTATCTTTGCTTATATTTAAATTTGGCTGGCAGTCCACTCTAATCATAAGGGGGTTTCTTTACGAAGCATCCAATCGCCTTGGTCCCTTATTAAACCAATCACAGCTTCAATCTGCTGCGGTTCACAGTGCTGTGGCAGAAAGATTATGGATGTCCCGGTGGAAGTTAATTGTAACACACTCAGAGGTCGACCAATTATGATTTTTCAATGCCGATACCGATTATTGGAGGACAAAAAAAGCCAATACCGATTAATTGGCCGATTTAAAAAAAAAAATATAAAAAAAAAAAAAATAATAAAAATTTAAAAAAAAAAATGTTTTTTAAATATATATATATACACTGCTCAAAAAAATAAAGGGGAACACTTAAACAACACAATGTAACTCCAAGTCAATCACACTTCTGTGAAATCAAACTGTCCACTTAGGAAGCAACACTGATTGACAATAAATTTCACATGCTGTTGTGCAAATGGAATAGACAAAAGGTGGAAATTATAGGCAATTAGCAAGACACCCCCCCAATAAAGGAGTGGTTCTGCAGGTGGTGACCACAGACCACTTCTCATTTACATTTACATTTAAGTCATTTAGCAGACCGCTCTTATCCAGAGCGACTTACAAATTGGTGCATTCACCTTATGATATCCAGTGGAACAACCACTTTACAATAGTGCATCTAACTCTTTTAAGGGGGGGGGGGTTAGAAGGATTACTTTATCCTATCCTAGGTATTCCTTAAAGAGGTGGGGTTTCAGGTGTCTCCGGAAGGTGGTGATTGACTCCGCTGACCTGGCGTCGTGAGGGAGTTTGTTCCACCATTGGGGTGCCAGAGCAGCGAACAGTTTTGACTGGGCTGAGCGGACTGTACTTCTCAGAGGTAGGGAGGCGAGCAGGCCAGAGGTGGATGAACGCAGTGCCCTTGTTTGGGTGTAGGCCTGATCAGAGCCTGAAGGTACGGAGGTGCCGTTCCCCTCACAGCTCCGTAGGCAAGCACCATGGTCTTGTAGGGATGCGAGCTTCAACTGGAAGCCAGTGGAGAGAGCGGAGGAGCGGGGTGACGTGAGAGAACTTGGGAAGTTGAACACCAGACGGGCTGCGGCGTTCTGGATGAGTTGTAGGGTTTAATGGCACAGGCAGGGAGCCCAGCCAACAGCGAGTTGCAGTAATCCAGACGGGAGATGACAAGTGCCTGAGATTAGGACCTGCGCCGCTTCCTGCGTGAGGCAGGGTCGTACTCTGCGAATGTTGTAGAGCATGAACCTACGGAACGGTCACCGCCTTGATGTTAGTTGAGAAGACAGGGTGTTGTCCAGGATCACGCCAAGGTTCTTAGCACTCTGGGAGGAGGACACAATGGAGTTGTCAACCGTGATGGCGAGATCATGGAACGGGCAGTCCTTCCCCGGGAGGAAGAGCAGCTCCGTCTTGCCGAGGTTCAGCTTGAGGTGGTGATCCGTCATCCACACTGATATGTCTGCCAGACATGCAGAGATGCGATTCACCACCTGGTTATCAGAGGGGGAAAGGAGAAGATTAATTGTGTGTCGTCTGCATAGCAATGATAGGAGAGACCATGTGAGGATATGACAGAGCCAAGTGACTTGGTGTATAGCGAGAATAGGAGAGGGCTAGAACAGAAGCCCTGGGGGACACCAGTGGTGAGAGCACGTGGTGCGGAGACAGATTCTCGCCACGCACCTGGTAGGAGCGACCTGTCAGGTAGGACGCAATCCAGCGTGGGCCGCGCCGGAGATGCCCAGCTCGGAGAGGGTGGAGAGGAGGATATGATGGTTCACAGTATCAAAGGCAGCCGATAGGTCTAGAAGGATGAGAGCAGAGGAGAGAGAGTTAGCTTTAGCAGTGCGGAGCGCCTCCGTGAACACAGAAAGAGCAGTCTCAGTTGAATGACTAGTCTTGAAACCTGACTGATTTGGATCAAGAAGGTCATTCTGAGAGAGATAGCAGGAGAGCTGGCCAGACGGCACGTTCAAGAGTTTTGGAGAGAAAAGAAAGAAGGGATACTGGTCTGTAGTTGTTGAATCGGAGGGATCGAGTGTAGGTTTTTTCAGAAGGGGTGCAACTCTCGCTCTCTTGAAGACGGAAGGGACGTAGCCAGCGGTCAAGGATGAGTTGATGAGTGAGGTGAGGTAAGGGAGAAGGTCTCCGGAAATGGTCTGGAGAAGAGAGGAGGGGATAGGGTCAAGCGGGCAGGTTGTTGGGCGGCCGCCGTCACAAGACGCGAGATTTCATCTGGAGAGAGAGGGGAGAAAGAGGTCAAGCACAGGGTAGGGCAGTGTGAGCAGAACCAGCGGTGTCGTTTGACTTAGCAAACGAGGATCGGATGTCGTCGACCTTCTTTTCAAAATGGTTGACGAAGTCATCAGCAGAGAGGGAGGAGGGGGAGGAGGGGGAGGAGGATTCAGGAGGGAGGAGAAGGTGGCAAAGAGCTTCCTAGGGTTAGAGGCAGATGCTTGGAATTTAGAGTGGTAGAAATTGGCTTTAGCAGCAGAGACAGAAGAGGAGAATGTAGAGAGGAGGGAGTGAAAGGATGCCAGGTCCGCAGGGAGGCGAGTTTTCCTCCATTTCCGCTCGGCTGCCCGGAGCCCTGTTCTGTGAGCTCGCAATGAGTCGTCGAGCCACGGAGCAGGAGGGGAGGACCGAGCCGGCCTGGAGGATAGGGGACATAGAGAGTCAAAGGATGCAGAAAGGGAGGAGAGGAGGGTTGAGGAGGCAGAATCAGGAGATAGGTTGGAGAAGGTTTGAGCAGAGGGAAGAGATGATAGGATGGAAGAGGAGAGAGTAGCGGGGGAGAGAGAGCGGGTTGGACGGCGCGATACCATCCGAGTAGGGGCAGTGTGGGAAGTGTTGGATGAGAGCGAGAGGGAAAAGGATACAAGGTAGTGGTCGGAGACTTGGAGGGAGTTGCATGAGATTAGTGGAAGAACAGCATCTAGTAAAGATGAGGTCAAGCGTATTGCCTGCCTTGTGAGTAGGGGGGAAGGTGAGAGGGTGAGGTCAAAAGAGGAGAGGAGTGGAAAGAAGGAGGCAGAGAGTTCCTATGCTTCTCAGTTCTATGCTTCCTGGCTGATGTTTTGGTCCTTTTGAATGCTGGCGGTGCTACACTAGAGTGAAAGCATGAGACGGAGTCTACAACCCACACAAGTGGCTCAGGTAGTGGCAGCTTCATTCCAG
>NC_036839.1:7198985-7269806 GCF_002910315.2 Salvelinus sp. IW2-2015 | reverse complement strand
CTACAGGAACGGGTCACCGCCTTGATGTTAGTTGAGAAGACAGAGGTGTTGTCCAGGATCACGCCAAGGTTCTTAGCACTCTGGGAGGAGGACACAATGGAGTTGTCAACCGTGATGGCGAGATCATGGAACGGGCAGTCCTTCCCCGGGAGGAAGAGCAGCTCCGTCTTGCCGAGGTTCAGCTTGAGGTTGGTGATCCGTCATCCACACTGATATGTCTGCCAGACATGCAGAGATGCGATTCACCACCTGGTTATCAGAGGGGGGAAAGGAGAAGATTAATTGTGTGTCGTCTGCATAGCCAATGATAGGAGAGACATGTGAGGATATGACAGAGCCAAGTGACTTGGTGTATAGCGAGAATAGGAGAGGGCCTAGAACAGAGCCTGGGGGACACCAGTGGTGAGAGCACGTGGTGCGGAGACAGATTCTCGCCACGCCACCTGGTAGGAGCGACCTGTCAGGTGG
Organism: Salvelinus sp. IW2-2015; assembly: GCF_002910315.2. Taxonomy (NCBI): domain Eukaryota; kingdom Metazoa; phylum Chordata; class Actinopteri; order Salmoniformes; family Salmonidae; genus Salvelinus; species Salvelinus sp. IW2-2015. Next base: position 7,269,338 of record NC_036839.1, on the reverse strand, counting down.
ACGCAATCCAAGCGTGGCCGCCGCCGGAGATGCCCAGCTCGGAGAGGGTGGAGAGAGGATATGATGGTTCACAGTATCAAAGGCAGCCGATAGGTCTAGAGGATGAGAGCAGAGGAGAGAGAGTTAGCTTTAGCAGTGCGGAGCGCCTCCGTGACACAGAGAAGAGCAGTCTCAGTTGAATGACTAGTCTTAAACCTGACTGATTTGGATCAAGAAGGTCATTCTGAGAGAGATAGCAGGAGAGCTGGCCAAGGACGGCACGTTCAAGAGTTTTGGAGAGAAAAGAAAGAAGGATACTGGTCTGTAGTTGTTGACATCGGAGGGATCGAGTGTAGGTTTTTTCAGAAGGGGTGCAACTCTCGCTCTCTTGAAGACGGAAGGGACGTAGCCAGCGGTCAAGGATGAGTTGATGAGTGAGGTGAGGTAAGGGAGAAGGTCTCCGAAATGGTCTGGAGAAGAGAGGAGGGATAGGGTCAAGCGGGCAGGTTGTTGGGCGGCCGCCGTCACAAGACGCGAGATTTCATCTGGAGAGAGAGGGGGAGAAAGAGGTCAAAGCACAGGGTAGGGCAGTGTGAGCAGAACCAGCGGTGTCGTTTGACTTAGCAAACGAGGATCGGATGTCGTCGACCTTCTTTTTCAAAATGGTTGACGAAGTCATCAGCAAGAGGGAGGAGGGGGGAGGAGGGGAGGAGGATTCAGGAGGGAGGAGAAGGTGGCAAAGAGCTTCCTAGGGTTAGAGGCAGATGCTTGAATTTAGAGTGGTAGAAATTGGCTTTAGCAGCAGAGACAGAAGAGGAGAATGTAGAGAGGAGGGAGTGAAAGGATGCCAGGTCCGCAGGGAGGCGAGTTTTCCTCCATTTCCGCTCGGCTGCCCGGAGCCCTGTTCTGTGAGCTCGCAATGAGTCGTCGAGCCACGGAGCAGGAGGGGAGGACCGAGCCGGCCTGGAGGATAGGGGACATAGAGAGTCAAAGGATGCAGAAAGGGAGGAGAGGAGGGTTGAGGAGGCAGAATCAGGAGATAGGTTGGAGAAGGTTTGAGCAGAGGAAGAGATGATAGGATGGAAGAGGAGAGAGTAGCGGGGGAGAGAGAGCGAGGTTGGACGGCGCGATACCATCCGAGTAGGGCAGTGTGGGAAGTGTTGGATGAGAGCGAGAGGGAAAAGGATACAAGGTAGTGGTCGGAGACTTGGAGGGGAGTTGCAATGAGATTAGTGGAAGAACAGCATCTAGTAAAGATGAGGTCAAGCGTATTGCCTGCCTTGTGAGTAGGGGGGAAGGTGAGAGGGTGAGGTCAAAAGAGGAGAGGAGTGGAAAGAAGGAGGCAGAGAGTTCCTATGCTTCTCAGTTCCTATGCTTCCTGGCTGATGTTTTGGTCACTTTTGAATGCTGGCGGTGCTACCACTAGAGTGAAAGCATGAGACGGAGTCTACAACCCACACAAGTGGCTCAGGTAGTGAGCAGCTCATCCAGGATGGTACATATGCGAGCTGTGGCAAGAAGGTTTGCTGTGTCTGTCAGCGTAGTGTCCAGAGCATGGAGGTGCTACCAGGAGACAGCCAGTACATCAGGAGACGTGAGGAGGCCGTAGGAGGGCAACAACCCAGCAGCAGGACCGCTACCTCCGCCTTTGTGCAAGGAGGAGCACTGCCAGACCCTGCAAATGACCTCCAGCAGCCACATGTGCATGTGTCAGCATATGGTCTCACAAGGGGTCTGAGGATTCATCTCGGTACCTAATGGCAGTCAGGCTACCTCTGGCGAGCACATGGAGGGCTGTGCGGCCCCACAAAGAAATGCCACCCCACACCATGACTGACCCACCGCCAAACCGGTCATGCTGGAGGATGTTGCAGGCAGCAGAACGTTCTCCAGACTCTGTCACGTCTGTCACATGTGCTCAGTGTGAACCTGCTTTCATCTGTGAAGAGCACAGGGCGCCAGTGGCGAATTTGCCAATCTTGGTGTTCTCTGGCAAATGCCAAACGTCCTGCACGGTGTTGGGCTGTAAGCACAACCCCCACCTGTGGAGTCGGGCCCTCATACCACCCTCATGGAATCTGTTTCTGACCGTTTGAGCAGATCATATGGCTACAGACTGGACAGGCACGTTCATTCTAAGCTCTGATCAAAGTCTATGAACTCAATTGTCAAAATATCAGCATGGCAACTTGAAAGCTGTTTTGTAAACATAAACKTCTAGAAATAAATTTGTRTTCACACCTGTCCCAGAATRCTTCYTTATGACAGCATGTGATAATAGGCYGTCACATACTACTACTGATTTAATRTAGGGTTGGGCGGTATCCAGATGTTCATATCGTCCTTGTCTCATGCCGGGATTTATGGTATTATTGGCTTTGTACACAAGGGGGCGTCCCCCAAAAAAGGGATATTGGGTGTCTACCAGAATGCTACCAAATTTAGCACAAGTAATAGCAAATTTCCATTGAGCCTGCTAGCAAAATATGTTAAAGAACTAAAACGATTTAACGAATTGCAWAGACAGACAATCCAGCTWMCGAATGTAATTTTTGGTGAGTTACAAGCAAATGTGAACGAGAGACATTRTGCAAATGAACAAGGTTTTGACGCATGCTTGTCTGAAGGAAGAACAGTACCTGCTCTGGAGCAGCATATGTACAAAGCTGTGTCTGTGTGGAGTCTAGAGTTGCTAGGGCAACTGCCCTGCCTGCTCTGCACGGAGAAGATGGGGGATGAGCCGACCAGCCAAGAACTGAGGAGAATATGGGGGAGGAGCAGACAGGGCAAGAACTGAGAGGAGAAAAAAAAACAACAACTAGGAAATCAAAAGATAGCAGTGGCAGCTGAAAAGATAACTCATCCAAAGGGCTTTGACTTCGAAAACATGGCAGAAAGCTAACACAATATGATGCCCCATCACCTTATTAATTCAGCCACTTACTTAGATAACTAGCAAGTTAAACGTAGGGATAGCGTTAACGCAGATTTCTTCCATTTTTCACGTAGGGCAACATATCTTGCTGTGTTTTGTAACGCAGAATTCTTCAATTTTTCACGGAGGACAACATATCTTGCTGTGTTTTGTAAACGGCGATCTAAAATGCTTCTATTGTAATTTCATCAGACTCATTTTGTGCTTCAGTTGCACTTCTCCACTCGGATGAGAATTCGCGACGATGCTCTGACTGATGTGCTTTTCTCCCGTGCTTTTCTCAGGGTAGCCAACGTACATTTCTCTGATAAAATGCTAGATTAACTTTAAGAAAAACATTAGGAAATGTAGCTTGCTACATTCTTTCTATGAAGTATGATGGCCACGCATAATTTTTGCAACAAAAAAATACATTTGTGTGGCTGCCAGCCAAATAGCGTTGCACTTCTGTTGTCATCCGGGAAAAAAAAAATCTGCCAAATTTGTTGCACTAATGTATTTTCTGTGAACGGAAATTATAGTTGCACGTCCCCGATCACCATTTAACCAACAACAAAAACGTGACCCCTGTCAATACACCGCTAGACTCACCTGCTCCCGCTTTCTCTCTTTGTCCAATTTACAAACAAACATGTGACCTGCTGAACTGTTCTGGGGAACTACGGTAAACTTCATAATACAAAATAATGTGACAGGTGAAATTTAGAACGCGATCTGCAGGTATTAAACTTAAAGTAGCTACAAATATGAAATGTATTGAAAAACCATCACGTGGCCATTTCCAAATACCCTGGTATATAAGGTATACCCTGGTATATAAGGTATGCCACCCAAGTCGGATTGAATCCACCACTTGCATTAGCCCAGATTCATAAGCTACATTAAATTCACCTTGTTTGGTCATTGATAATTTAGCACTAGGTAAATTAGGTTGTAACAATGAAAAGGCGCGTTTAGCATGAATTTTGGAAGGGTGACCTGATAACTGTATTATCAACATTATTTTGCCCAAACAGATTGTAAACCCAAATGTGTAACTGATTCTAGTGTTTTATTTATTTCACTGTTATCTTACCAGTTAAGTTGCTGAGAACACATTCTCATTTACAGCAACAACCTAGAGAATAGTTACAGGGAAGAGGAGCGGGATGAATGAGCCGATTGTAAGCTGGGGATGATTAGGTGACCAGTGTGGGGACAATACATTGAGAGAGATATACACACACACACAGTTGAAGTCGGAAGTTTACATACACCTTAGCCAAATACACTTAGTGTTTCACAATTCCTGACATTTAATCCCAGTAAAAATCCCCTGTCTTAGGTCAGTTAGGATCACCACTTTATTTTAAGAATGTGAWATGTCAAAATAATAGTAGAGAGAATGATTTATTTCAGGTTTTATTTCTTTCATCACATTCCCAGTGGGTCAGAAGTTTACATACTTATTATTTGGTAGCATTGCCTTTAAATTGTTTAACTTGGGTCAAACGTTTTGGGTAGCCTTCCACAAGCTTCCCACAATAAGTTGGGTGAATTTTGGCCCATTCCTTCTGACAGAGCTGGTGTAACTGAGTCAGGTTTGTAGGCCTCTTTGCTCGCACACGCTTTTTCAGTTCTGCTCACAAATTTTCTATGGTTTTGAAGTCAGGGCTTTGTGATGGCCACTCCAATACCTTGACTTCATTGTCCTTAAGCCATTTTGCCACAACCTTTTAAGTATGCTTGGGTCATGTCCATTTGGAAGACCCACTTGCGACCAAGCTTTAACTTCCTGACTGATGTCTTGAGATGTTGCTTCAATATATCCACATAATTTCCCTTCCACATGATGCCATCTTATTAGTGAAGTGCACCAGTCCCCCCTGCAGCAAAGCACCCCCACAACATGATGCTGCCACCCCAGTGCTTCACGGTGGGATGGTGTTCTTCGGCTTGCAAGCATCCCCTTTTCCCCCCAAACAGAACGATGGTCATTATGGCCAAACAGTTCTATTTTTGTTTCATCAGACCAGAGACATTTTCCAAAAAGTACAATCTTTGTCCCCATCTGCAGTTGCAAACCATAGTCTGGCTTTTTTATGGCGGTTTTGGAGCAGTGGCTTCTTCCTTGCTGAGCGGCCTTTCAGTTTATGTCCATATAGGACTTGTTTTACTGTGGATATAGATACTTTATACCTGTTTCCTCCAGCATCTTCACACGTTCCTTTGCTGTTGTTCTGGGATGGATTTGCACTTTTCACACCAAAGTACGTTCATCTCTAGGAGACAGAATGCATCTCCTTCCTGAGCGGTATGACAGCTGCGTGGTCCCATGGTGTTTATACTTGTGTACTTTTTTTGTACAGCTGAACGTGGTACCTTCAGCGTTTGGAAATTGCTCCCAAGGATGAACCAGACTTGTGGAAGTCTACAATTTTCTTTCTGAGGTCTTGGCTGATTTCTTTTTGTTTTCCCATGATGTCAAGCAAAGAGGCACTGAGTTTGAAGGTAGGCCTTGAAATATATCCACAGGTACACCTCCAATTGACTAAAACTATGTCAATTAGCCTATCAGAAGCTTCTAAAGCCATGATATCATTTTCTGGAATTTTCCAAGCTGTTTAAAGGCACAGTCAACTTAGTGTATGTAAACTTCTGACCCACTGGAATCGTGATACATTGAATTATAAGTGAAGTAATCTGTCTGTAAATAATTGTTGGGAAAATTACTTTTGTCATGCAAAGTAGATGTCCTAACCAACTTGCCAAATAGCTTGTTAACAAGACATTTGTGGAATGGTTGAACAATTTGTTTTAATGACTCCAACCACACACCCCTTCAAATKTGTGTATTTGGCTATTTCAGACACACCCGTTGCTGACAGCTGTATAAAATTGAGCACACAGCCATGCAATCTCCATAGACAAACAGTGGCCGTAGACCGCTCTTACTGAAGAGCTCAGTGACTCAATGTGGCACCGTCATAGGATGCCACCTTTCCAACAAGTCAGTTTGTCAAATTTCTGCTCTGCTAGAGCTGCCCTGGTCAACTGTTAGTGCTGTTATTGTGAAGTGGAAATGTTTAGGAGCAACAACAGCTCAGCCGCAGTTTGTTTCAGCACCCTTCAGATAAGGGGGGGGGGGGGGGGGGGTTGATCTTGACAAAACATTTATGTATGGATCTCGGTTTGTGCACGGGGGCATTGTCATGCTGAAACAGGAAAGTGCCTTCCCCAAACTGTTGCCACAAAGTGGGAAGCACAGAATCGTAGCATTAAGATTTCCCTTCACTGGAACTAAGTTGCCTAGCCCGAACCATGAAAAACACCCTCATACCATTATTCTTSCCCCATACAATTTTACAGTTGATACCATGTATTCGGGCAGGTAGTGTTCTTCTGGCATGCACTTAACCCAGATTCATCCAYCAAACTACCATATGATGAAGCATGATTCATCACTCCAGAAAACACGTYTCCACTGCTCCAAAGTCCAATGGCGGTGAGCTTTACACCACTMCAGCCAACGCTTGGCATTGCATATGTTGATCTTAGGCTTGTGTGCGGCTCCTCGGCCATGGAAACCAATTTCACGAAGCTCCCAACAAACAGTTTTTGTGCTGACGTTGCTTCCAGAGGCAGTTTGGAACTCAGTAGTGAGTGTTGCAACAGAAGACAGACGATTTTTACGCGCTACAGCACTCGGTGGTCCTGGTCTGTAAGCTTGTGTGGCCGTTGTTGCTCCTAGGCTTTCCACTTCAACGGTTCCACGTTGAAAGTCACCGAGCTCTTCAGTAAGGCCATTCTCCTGCCAATGTTTGACTATGGAGGTGGCATGGCTGTGTGCTCGATTTTATTCACCTGTCAGCCAGGGGTGTGGCTGAAATAGCCAAATCCACTCATTTGAAGGGGTGTCTACAAAATGTTCTATATATTGTGTACCTCTAGGTGGAATTTCCAACAGTCCTATTTTAAAGGGATAGTTCACCCAAATGAATTCCATATTTCCATGTTGGTGTCTTATAAAAAAAAACATTCCGTGGCTCCCGAGTAGCACAGCGGTCTAAGGCACTGCATCTCAGTGATAGAGACGTCACTACAGACCCTGGATCGATTCCAGGTTGTATCACAACAGCCGTGATTGGGATGCCCATAAGGTGGCGCGCAATTGGCCCAGCGTCATCTGGGTTAGGGTTTGGCCGGGGTAGCCTGTCATTGTAAATAAGAATTTGTTCTTAACTGACTTGCCTAGTTAAATAACGTTTTTTTTATGAACAAGGAGAGATTAATATTGGCATTTTCTAACTATTTCATTTCCCCCAGTTGCCATTCTCTAAATTTCATGCACAAAAAAATCTCATAGTAACTTCAAACCAAGTTGGTGAGTTGTGTTTATTCAATTTAAAAAATAATCTTAAATACACCTGACGTGTGAATTTTAAACATTTCTATTCCACCCTTGTCATGTGCCTAAAACCCCCGCTAGGGGTGACAGCATTGACATTCACGATAGGAAACCTCAGTTATCTTCAAAGGTTGGCAACCCTGCTAAAATATGAAAATATTACATGTCATGTCTCAAAATCGATATCTATCTTACCTCATATTGTTTTATTTGATATGAAAGATGACGAGTTCAATGGTAGGTTAAACCTGTGTGAAGCCTTAATTCTCGCACAATATCCAGACTATGCGACGCGATTTTCCGACCACCTTTTTCTGGTCTCCATTGATTTAGTCTSCCTAATTTTGACCATCCTACAAGGGTAAAAAAMMCAATAAATGTTTAACGTATTATGACGTGAGATTTTGACCATTGGTTTTCTTAGAGGATTATCACAATTAACATGATTTTTACACCTTGTTCAAAAGATGCGTTTCTGATTGGACACCGCCTGGGTTCCTCAAACGCAACTCTGGACCTCGATACCAGTTCCATTGCATTTTTTTTGTATTGTTCCCCTACAAATCAGTAATTGATTTAGATCTGGGATACCAGGCGTGTGCAATTCAGATAGATCTGAAAACCAGCAGGCTCCGGACCTCGGAGGGTAAGAGTTGAGTACCCCTGCCCTAGATGATGAAATCCGCGGTCTACTGTGCTGCGTTCAGTCGCTTCCATCACTTTCACACAATGAAGGAACAAACTACTGTCCATTCAAGACAATATAAATTGGTTAGCTAGCTATTTAGCTAGATACCTCTAGTAGCACCAATCAAACAATATACCGATGTACTAGCTAGCTACTTATCTATATCAAATGTTAAACGCAGTACAATTGGAGAAGAACAAATTGCTTCAAGCAGCCAGCAAACAAGGGAAATGTATACAACTAACCTAGTTTGCGCACAACATTCGTAAAATGAAAAACAGCCTGGACACATTAATGCTCCGTTTTGTTGCTTGATAAACGTGTATTAMTCTTACCTTGAAGCCAACTGCGTTTCTCAATTCTTTGAATCCAGCCTGTAGTCGAAACCCCCAAAAATTCGGTGCACTTTTCCCTCTTTCTCACCACAATATACAAAAGTCTCACTAGTTACACCATGTGATTGGATATAGCATGTGACTTTCTCTCCTCCGTCGCGGTAAAAAAAAAAATATTATACGGGACACACAAAGAACATCCCCAAATCCACCTCCCTCCGTGCGCACCCCACCCCCTATTCAGGGCCTTCTCGTGAAATCTGAGACAAGGATGGTCGACGCTCTTCATTCATCATAACCTTAGTCATATGTTCGAGTTTTTCATATACACTTTGATACATAGTGCCACAACAGTCAGCCACCGAAACAGATTTAGCCGTGTGAGTAGCCGTTTACTTTGCAACTAAAAAGACAGCAGTGCAATTTCTCAATAAATAATGTCCCTCTCCAGAGTTCATAGCCTGTGGCTAGCCTGGAAGAAAGGGAATGATTTATGATTTCAAACTATGTACAATATCAATAAGAATCTTCTAACTATCATATATCCAAAATGTAGAATTTGTACACATTGGTCATAATGAAATGTAGGCACCCCTATGATAGAGATTTAAGAAAAAATAATGGCAATTTATTTTTGTGAGATTTTCGTTAGACGTGCTGTGACAACTGCCTAGTCATGCTTTAATAAATTCCTAATGATTAAAGTCTGCTGAGGTTTGCATGCATGCTGGTGATGTGGGCATTTGAAATGGGCTACAATCCTCATTGTTGTGGGATGTAGAGCAACAAGCCCTCAGCTGTTATGTTGCACATAGCCTTCCTGTTGGAGTGGGCATTTGGGAGTTGTTATTTGAGACCTTTCCTCCTTCACACTGTCTTTGGCAAGACAGGGGAGGGAATAGTTCCATACAACCTTTAATCCCCCAGTGTCATCAGTTGGCACACTCAGGAAGTAAATCATATGCATTTCACAGTCTTCTGTGAGGTGGAGATGCTGATTCCTGGGTATTTTCATCCACGCAATGACATCATCAACTAGACAGAAATTCCTTAGAATTCTTCTAGATTGGGAACATTCTGTATATGTCCCTCTTAAATGATTTCAGCAATTTAACAGGGGAGCCTACCATTTGGTCGCCAACCAGTCAGTCAAGTATCATGGTCTTTGTTCTTCCTCTATTCACAGAATGCAAGCCAACAAGGCACAGTATTGCACAACGTCGCTCTGTAGGCAATGGTAAAGTAAGCAGATGTATTGTGTTCAACAAATTGCTTGCCGAAAGGACTTCATGATTGTGGATGTCAGTTTTGATGTCTGGCCAAGGCGGTTTGACGCTCAAAGCCCATCATAATGGTCTTCATTGTTTCATATGTGCTGCAAACAGGTCAGAGATGGAATGTGTCCCCCTTAGGGAGATTTCACAAGTGTGCTTTCATTCATGGACTTCAATGTGAGGTCCCCTCTTTAACTATAGTACAAGCCCCCTTTTCACCACAGAGGCAGAAACTGGACAGCAGGAACAAAGAACTTTGAGGTTTTCAAGTTGCTTGCCGATAATGTGTAGACCCTGGATTGCAGCTCGCTCTGAGTTTACTCTCATGCATTTCTCTAGATTGGAGTGTCCGACTGCAAATGTTAAATTACTTAAGTATAGCACTAGGTAAAAGTGCTTTGACCAACAGTTGCTTGTTCCATGTGTGCCACTRTGCATAACCTGTGTAGGCTAGTCGTTGAATCATCCCCTCGTGATGTGTGTCTTCCTCAATGCCACACACACCCTGCTTTTGTGAAAGACTATAACTGGCTTGTGCCTGAGCACTTGTGCAATTTCTGCCATGAGTTTCCCCATTAGGGAGCTGTAGATAGCTATTTTGTCACTGTAATCGGCTGAGAATGAAGGAATTGGGGAGTGAGTGGCAGATAATAAGAAATGAGTCCCAAGGATAACATAACACTTTGGAGCTGCGAAAATAATATTATAGAGAACAAGCTTCCTTTTGGAGAAAATGCCCCTGAGAATTAAGCTACATTGCAAACCGATGTTCACGATTTTCCCAGGTGTTTCCCACCAATTCCACCCCTGATTACTTAAACATTTGAACTACTCACTGTCACTGAATTGACTAGATATACACTTTAAGTAWTCTGGTCAAGGGAGATAAAACTCACACCTACTTGTGTTCCAACAGCATTAATACAAAATCCATCCCMGCCATTTTCTCAAGAAAAGGTGCTCTAAAACCTGTTTTAGTCACTGGGCAACACATCTGTGAAATTGGAATTGCACTACACTCCCCTCAGCACAGCAACTCTATAGCCTTTCTCTGTCCAAGCCCTTAGTCATGCTGTGGTGCTTTGAGGCAGTTGAATTATTAGAGCCTGGCACACTCCCCTGCTGGATGTAATGTGCCCCTCACATTCTTGAGGTGATCTCCATACCAACACACTAGCTGACGTTATACCATACAATTTGCAAGACGTTGGATMTTGTTGTGCAATATCAATGGTTAGCGAGACTCCTTACACGTACAGATTCAGCAATAATGGACATACACTTGACGCTACTGTGTCCGGTCTAGATTTGGAGGCTGCTGAGGGGAGAATGGCTCATAATAATTGCTGGAACGGAGCGCGGATGGAATGGCATCAAACCATGTTTTTGATGTATTTGATACCATTCCACYTATTCCGCTCCAGCCATTACCACAAGCCCATCCTCTCCAAATATGATGCCACCAACCACCGGTGTTTGGCATGCATGGTTCAGGTCTCCGGTCCGAAACAAACACGCTTTAGGTTGAGTTCCGGTTGAATAATGATATGAATATAATCAATTACAACTTTTTGTGTTTGCCTTGTGTAACTAATTCTTTGGAAGAATGAGTTACATGTCAGAGCGGCACAAGACAGACTGTTCGCGTTGCAAGATCAAGGCATGATTCAGCAAATGCTTTGTGGTGCCCTTCACCATCACCACACAGAGTGTACCGCTGACTCATGCTTGCAACTACCGTCCATGTGTTTTTGATCATGTCTGTTTGCTGTGTTGTTCTTTGATGTTGTGATGATGGGCTGTGAAAATCATTTGCCTATTTGAGGACAATAAAAAGGCTGTGTTGACGTTTCACGGTTCCAGCACACCTATTAGCATTGCTTTCAATAAACATATTTTTCAACCACATGGCCAAGGAAGCCATGTGTTTAAAACCGTTCATAACAATTCCGCTCCAGCTATTACGACGAGCCCCGTCCTCCCCAATTAATGTGCCACCAACCTTCTGTGCCGGGGAGTGATGATTTATTTTAACTTTATTTAACTAGGSWAGTCAGTTAAGAACAAATTCTTATTTACAATGACGGCCTACCGCAGCCAAACCCGGACGATGCTGGGCCAATTGTGCGCCGCCCTATGGGACTCCCAATCACGGCCAGATGTGATTCAGCCTGGATTCTAACCAGGGAACCAGTGTTGCCTCTTGCAGTGAGATGCAGTGCCTTAGAYCGCTGCGCCACTCGGGAGGCCAGATATCAGTTGCAACTTTTGGTTTTTGGCAGTTGCATCACTGAACATCCTACAGTAATTAAGTTCAGCATTCAACTTTCCCAGCATAATTACTCTTTCATTCACAGTGCTATGAGGAAGTGAAGCCAGGTGCCTGTGTTTGTGGGTCAACGTAGTCTACCGTAGTACCTCAGAATTCAGTTTCAAAGAGCTGCATTTGGTTTATAACTGATTGAAGCAAATGGACTCTTAAAGACACACTCCAGCTATTTTTTGGAACTTTTCCTGTTGAAAAACAATTCCCCACATATAAATACAGTACTGTACACATACYTAAGGCTAAACAAATATGTTTTGAACAACAAACATTTTGGGACACAAGTGTAAACTTCATGAAGTAGGCTACAAGGAGTTGGTCCGATGGTTCCCTCTGTCATCAGCCTCCCCCTTGCTTGAGGAGCAATAGAGAAAAAATATGAAAGCACCCCCCCCCCACTTGTGCCATGTCATGAGGATACATGGACGATCTATTGAGATGTGCTTTTGTTAAGTAAATCAGGTGATAAATKAGCTAAAAAGGAGACGAGTAAGACCTTAAAACAGGTCATCCATGTGTGGCAAATTAACATATGTAAAACACAATGGTTGGGTGGAACAGTTGCTTAAGGCAATGGCATAGAAATGCAATCTGCCATCCTGCACTGAAGTTGTTATTTTGGGGAGGTTATTTTACATTTTGCATGTATAGTTTAGTCCAATCTTTTTTTTGACATATGTATTTTCTCTCTGGTTGTTGCATGGTTATGAATGGAACAGTACAGTTTGTTTTGGAGGGCTCTTCTAAGGTAAAAAAAAAACTTTAGGATACAATCGGATGTGTTCAAATGGGAACATGTGTCCTCACTGCCCTGCAATCATGCGCGCACCACTGCTCGGGGGATAAGGCAACAGATTCCCGCCTAGTAGCACCTCAGMTTAGTGTATTGGGTCAAGGGGGGGRSGACAYACATTGCCCTGGCGGGCTGTTGGGTGTTAAGGGGGATGGGTGGGTGCCTGGGCGGGCTTTGTGAGGGGGGATGGGGGCGTTGGTGGTAGTCAGCAGGGCGGTTGATGATTCTCCGATTTCAGTCCAGGTCCCTTTGCATCCTCACCTTGCGCAGGCACACACGCACGCACAAACCAAATATGGTCGGGTTACAGTTTGTGCATGGTGGGGCACACAAAAGAGCCCACAACCCATTAAGGGAAGAGGGGTACTRGGTTGCCATGGAAACAGAGAGCTCTATCCCTAGAACAGATGGTAGGGGGTTAGGGTGATCAGGCTGGTTTAAGTGGCGGCAGCCAAAGATGATTATCACTTAAGTTTCCCTCCTAAACTAGAGCTTCTATGCTGGCCTTTTTTTTTTTACAGTGTGCCCTTCAAAAACATACACTAGTCATAAGCCCTATTCGCACGGGACTGGTATTACTATAGAACTGGTTATGTAATTATTACCCCCAGCATGTCGATCCGGACCGGATTAGTTTTACCAAACTGCCCCCTGTCATTCTTTGTTTTTCTCATTCAATATTGATCGTTATGACGAAGCCTGGACGCTGTCCTAGGCGTGAAGATATTTCAATTTGTCTAGGGATTGCCTAATATTGGCTTTCAGTTAAAAAAAAAGTCTAAATAATATCAATAAGAACCATGAACTGTATGCAGACATTTAATTAACTGACATATTTGACAATTGATCAATTCATTGGCACAATATCATCCGTTTAAAGAGAAATAGGCACTGGGAAAGATGATATATGACAAAACAGATCATTCATCTGTGGGCTACGTGCATAGCACTTTGTTGTAAGCATCAATTTGTTCCCCATGTTCTTAACCAAACTGTGTGCCGCACCTGTTAAACTGTAATATCTCTCAAAACACACGGGTGTCGATTCGCATGGGATGTATTATCAGAGGACAGTATGTTTTTGGGGCTGGAATAATAACCAAATTAAAATGACAAAAATTACRGATGTGGTGTTTTGTGCTCGTGCACGAAATTACGTTACCCGACCTTCCCAGTAAAACTAATCCCGWCCGAATAGGGCTATAGTTCACTCAAATGACGAGATGATGTTGTTAATCCATGACAATCCTAATTGCCAATTGTTGATTGACACATGCAGCTTTTCAGTGCATATGTCACTTGAGAATGAAGTGTCTYGACTCCTGACCCTAATACGGAAGTATTGCAGGTGACATGGACACTTGGCAATTCCATATGGGCTAGAATACTAGATACTCTACCTGCACAGTCGAGCGTCAGTTTGTGGAGAAGATACCGTTATTGAACGCAGCACAGAAGACTAGCCATACTGAAAGGGACTTATTCCCTGTCTGCATATTCAGCTTGGGTGTGTTACTTTTTTGTGTGCGTCTTACCTACCCGACTTCTTGTTGCTCCTCCTTGACTGCCCCTGCGCTGCCCTGTTGTTACTGAGGACAGAACAGTTGATACAGTGTATCTGTCCCCAACCCACTCCGACGACAGACCACCATGAATCCCTGACCGTCTCCATTGCCCTATCAACTGTAGTTGCCACCTGCCYGACAATGCTCTCTAGTCCTGTAAAAAAAGTGAAGACAAAATACAATTTTTGTGGGTACATATTACTTCTTAAACTTTGCATGAGCATCTTCTCTGCTGCTTGACCTTGATTGGAACTTGGTGTTGCAAATGTATTTAACCGGGATGCCCTATAACATATCAGTATGTCAACCTCACTTTCAAGCATGACTGTTTTTGTTTGATCTACCCTATGCCCTGACAAACTGTATAGGCCCCCCTAAAGACTGTACATTATTTTTGGGATGTAATAAAGGTTATTTGTTCTCCCATCAACCTATTGTATGTCTTTATTTCAACTCACCATCAAAACCTTAGAGGACAGCTATTAATCAAATCAAATCAAATGTATTTTTAGAGCCCTTATAGCATCAGCAGATGTCACAAAGTGCTTATACAGAAACCCAGCATAAAACCCCAAACAGCAAGCAATGCAGATCTAGAAGCACAGTGGCTAGGAAAAACTCTTGAGAAAGGCAGGAAYGTAGGAAGAAATCTAGAGAGAAACCAAGCTGAGGGGTGAGCAGTCCTCTTCTGGCTGTGCCGGGTGGAGATTATAATAGTATATGGCCATTAAGGCCAKATWSKAWTGGAATGGATTAGACTACACTTCAAGGCTCAGGAAACTTGGGGCAATAAAAGATGGCCTGGTGCCCCCTACCCCCTCTATATCCCATCTGGGCTTAGCTGAGTAGATTCACTGCTCTCCCAGTAACTACTCCCACAGAAACCACACTGAACAAAAACATAAACGCAACATGTAAAGTGTTGGTCCCATGTTTCATGAGCTGAAATAAATCATTCCAGAAATGTTCCATATGCACAAAAAGTTTATTTCTCTAAAATGTTGTGCACAAATTTGTTTACATCCCTGTTAGTGAGCATTTCTCCTTTGCCAAGATAATCCATCCACCTGACAGGTGTRGCATATCAAGAAGCTGATTAAACGGCATGATCATTACACAGTTGCAGGTGCTGGGAACAATAAAAGGCCACGCTAAAATGCCAGATTTGTCACACAACACAATGCCGCAGATGTCTTAAGTTTTGAGGGAGCGTGCAGTTGGCATGCTGACCGCAGRAATGTCCACCAGAGCGGTTGCCAGAGAATTTAATGTTCATTTCTCTACCGTATGCCACCTCCAACGTCATTTTAGAGAATTTGGCAGTACGTCCAACAGGCCTYACAACCGCAGACCACGTGTATGGTGTCATGTGGGCGAGCGRTTTGCTGATGGCAACATTATGAAGAGAGTGCCCCATGGTGGTGGTGGGGTTATGGTATGGGCAGKCATAAGCTACAGACAACAAACACGATTGCATTTTATCAATGGCAATTTGAATGCACAGAAATACCGTGACGAGATCCTCAATCCCATCGTGAGGCCCATTTCTTTTAAGGTATCTGCGACCAACAGATGCATATCTGTATTCCCAGTCATGTGATTASGGCTTAATTTATTTATTTCAATCATCTGATTTCCTCATTTGAACTGTAACTCAGTAAAATCAATAAAATTGTTGCATTTATATTTATGTTCAGTATAGTTTGTGTACTTTCTAATGTTTGCTTCCCCCTTTTTCGACTCAGTCATTCCTTCATTGGGCGGAAACCTAACTTTAGACCTGTGTTTAATTTATACTTTTCACATACACTTAGTCTACAAAACATAAACACCTTGCTAATATTGAATTGCACCCCCCTGCAACTAGAAAATGTGTATGTCTGCTTTGCTTAATACAAGGAATTTTTWAATGATTTTACTTGTACTTTTGATACTTATG
Source organism: Salvelinus sp. IW2-2015 (assembly GCF_002910315.2). Taxonomy (NCBI): domain Eukaryota; kingdom Metazoa; phylum Chordata; class Actinopteri; order Salmoniformes; family Salmonidae; genus Salvelinus; species Salvelinus sp. IW2-2015. Next base: position 7,253,117 of record NC_036839.1, on the reverse strand, counting down.
TTGTGAAATTAAGAATATTACATGTTGGATATTGCTGCACTGTCGGAGCTAGAAACACAAGCATTTTACTACACCTGCAATAACATCTGCTAAACACGTGTATGTGACCAATAAAATTTGATTTGAGTAATTGAGAGCATGGCAAACAAATAGTATCACAGTATCAAATATCAATCGGGGCTGGCTTGAGGGTAGTGTGTTAGTGATTCGAAGTGATGTTTTCTCTCCTGCAGCTGGCGTGTGTCTATTCCGTCTGGGCTGTCCCCTCATGCCTAGTCAGTGATATCAACAATTTAATCCCAGAGGAGTGGCTGGTTGGAGGGGCCCCGAGAAGGTTCTCATTACACCATGGTGCATATGTGTAAACCTTTGACCCAGAAGCTCCAAAAACACAATCCTCAAATCAAAACGGTTTAAAAGCATTTTGTTTTGTGTGTGTGTTAACTTAGAGGGGGTAGCAATGTCCTCTAAAACAAATGAGATGGAAGTCTTAGTCGTGTTTTTCATATGTACTTCGGAGTGGCAATTGTCTCAGGATGCCTTGGAGAGAGAGTGCATGACTGGGTGTGTTTGTGTGGAAACATTGATGGTTTCCATCTGGCCCATGACGGGTGGGAGAGGGCTTTTGGGCTGGGGTTGGATACTACTCGTGTGGTTTTAAACGTGTGGTTTACCAGTGCAAGTACGAATGACGACTGAGACAACCAGAGGCAACTGTATCAATTTGTTTTATATTTTAAAACATAATATAAAAACTGGGCATACATTTTTTTTTGCTATACTATTTGGGTGCAATTAAATACCAAACAATACTGTATTGCTTATTCTTACAAGTTGCTTGATTTCTCATCTCATCAGCGGACATACCGTAGATGTGCATCACCTACAAGTCCTGGGTCTTGTTTTGCAATAAAAACCTAAACTGTTGATAAAGGTACTGTTTAGTTAAAACCAGCACACCTGGACCCCAGAAATATTGTAATGCGAAACCAAATACAGCATTCGTTAACATTATATGGGAACCTGAGTGTGGTTTTATCTGCCTTTTATGAGTCAAATCATGAAAGAGTGAACAAACAGATAGCTGCTTATCATTAAATGGTTTGAAAGTGAAATGCACTCAGATTTAAGAGGTTGCTTGTGCACTGCGGTTGCAGAGTACCAATTGTTCATTATGTTAAACGTTCAGCCGTTCTCGAACCGGTCGCGTTGTGCAAAAGTCCTTCCTTTTCAGTGTGCTCATCTGGCAGAAGACAGCCATCCGGTCATTTCTGAGAAGACCCAAATGCTCTCCCTGACATTGGATATGAAAAAAAAACATGTCAGTACAATAGGGCTGTAACGGTCCTGGAATTTTGGGTGACGGTTAATGGTCATCTAAATGACTGCGGTCATTATAATAACCRTTAACAAGAATTCAAGATGCACATTTCCTTCTCTCCYCCACYCCTGACTGCATGTGCTWCTGCTGCAGGGGGAGGGGTCATTGTCTAGGCAACCAAAGACTTACAACACCGTGCTTGTTTTAGCAAGGAACAAAACAAAGTTTCTCCACATTGTAGAGCCCATGTTACCGTAGAGTCCATGTCACAGCAGTGCAGAAACAGACTCAACCGCACRAATACCCGGCTGTCCCGTCTTCAGTCAGCTATTCTTGCCCCATGAAAATGTTTTATACAATTTTACAGCCTTCATCCATAAACATTGGTTACACGGTTGTACAGTAATTGTGTCAGCCCTACGAGTACAGTGCTTTTGTGTATGAGGGTTTCCACTCAGGACCACTCCCCCCCCCCATTCCTTGTCACCCCATCCCATTAGATAMTGGTACTTTCACATGACAAGAGTGTAAGAGGGGAGGCCATTGGGGGGYGGGACTTGACCCCAACAAAGCCTTCTATGGAGGTCAACCCTGYCCTCCAGCTCCAAACCCCCATCTTCACCTGGACTTCACAGCACCATCTACAACAKCACCAAGAGATACATCATTCGGTTGTCATACAACCAACCGGTCAACGATTTGAAATGGTTAACAGAATCTCATTATGAGACTGACCTACCTGATAGGGTCCTTAACACTGTCCTAAATCACATTAAAAGGACAAGTTGTCTCAAGCTATAGACAAATGTGTGGTCAGTGTCAAAGGCCACGTCAGGAGAGTGTGACATACAATGCAAGCCGATGTGTAAAGTGTCTACTGCTTTGTTTAGAAGGCGGCTGCCAGGGATTTCAACTCATTGTGCTTCCCATATTGACATGGGAACCGCTCTAAAATCTGTTGAGTGAATACATTGCTTCAGACGCAACTCAAAGTTGTGTTGCTCAATCTGGGGACAACTGACTGGAACAGATGGGTAAAGATAATGGAGCTGCTTGGCTGTGCCTCAACAGTGACAGTGTGGTTGTTCTCCATTAGCTGCCTCTGCAGAACTGGTGCAGCAAGGTGCAGCAACTGCAGATATGCCACCTGTCACAAAAGGACGAGGAACTTTACTCATCTCATTGTGGAACAGCTGATTACTTTAATTAGCTAAATAACATGATTACGCTTGGTGTTTGCAATTTTGGGAGATTAGAAATGATACTATGTGCCAGGCAAACAAAAAAATATTGCAGTACAGTTATGTATTTGACCCAGGTATAGTATTGTACAATGACAGTTGTTAAAAGGTCTTACTTGTAATACTACCTCATAACTCTTCCCTATATTAATTTCTCAAACACTCAAATGACACAATGTTCTTCAATCTTTTGAGTGGGCATGAGCTGAACTTAGTGAGTGGTGTCGTAATGGCTGTAGATAGTTGGTCCATACAAGTCTTTGCCMGTATGAAAGAATTACGGCATGAAACAAATCAAAACAGATGCCTGAACCGTGTCCATATGAGACATAGTTTCCGCCCTGCATACATTTTTGGTAAGCCTCGTATGCCAGATAGTGACAGGCTGAACTTGCGTCTCATGATTTGGCTGGCAGCTGCATGAGGGAGAGTGTGCACTATTAGAACAGGATGCTTCCTGCCCAACGGCTTCCCTCGTGGTACTGTAATCTTAACTGCACAGACCAGTAGCACCCAACAGTAGTAGGCCTATTGCAACATTTCCTTAGTGTTCCCACTTTAAAGAAAATGACAATTTATAAAGGCTTTACATAGCATGCAGTCTTCCTAAGCACTCCCCAATGGACATACTATTTACAGTAAGGTTCACTCCCAACAACTACTATTGTCAATGGAAACTCCGTCTGACTTGCAAGTCGTTACATTGTAGGTATAATGTAAAACATGTATGCCACAGGCTCACTGTATCATGGATGTAACACCGTTGCATCAAACAGGAGTGATTTGATGGTTTATGACATTGATGAAGGCAAGCCATCATGTGACAAAGGCAACTATAAGAGGGAGATGGGAGTTTAAAAGTCAGACAAATGTAATGAAACGTGCTAAGAAACAGGAACCAGTTAGGGGCGAGGGCATAAGCCAGGGGTGTCAAACTCAAATACCCAGTGGGCCAAAATGTAAAACCTGAACAAAGTCGCGGGCCAACATTGAACAAATGAACCTTTTAATATGGACCCAAACAAGTTTTGCTTTAACATYGAATATGGAACAAGCATCGCTTATTACCATACAATATATAATTTAATAGTGGAGACATGCAAAATCGAATTTCAAATGAAAAAACACATCAATGGCATTAATTTATTAAATAAATAAAATTTAAATAAAAATCGTATGCCTCTTTTCTATTTGCAGCCTTCTGATTTAACTAGCCTTTACTCACTTGTGATGTGGCTTTTTTGAACACATATTCTGTTGTGAAACCAAACTTCTTTTCATCTCCTCTACTTTCTGGCTCCTTTGAGTCATGTCCAGGTCCTTTTATTTGTCATGGTGTTTCGTTTCATAGTGTCGTCTAATGTTGTACTCCTTACTTACAGCCACGTTGACTCYACAAACAAGACAAACAGGTTTGTCTTTTACATATGTAAACAGATATTCTGCCTCCCACTTGTCCAGAAAGCTCCTGTTTTCTGCCTTTCTTTTCGCCATTTTTGGGAAGGGATAGCGCGCTGACAGTTGTAGCGTCTATGTTGCTATGACTACTGYCACAGAGGAGAGGGCGTTTCTGGGTCCTGTCCTGATTGGCGCGCGAAAACAACAGCAGAGCATTATGGGATTCGTAGTATTAGCGGTGAATGCGCTGTATAATACCGGCGGGCCAGCTCTAGTAGTAATTTGGTATTGTCTCGCGGGCCAAATATAATTACCCCGCGGGCCAAATTAGTTTGACACCCATGGCATAAGCCATAACGGTCGCGCTCCTCTGCTCAGACATTGCCGACGCATGCCAGAACTTTCAATCAATGGATAGGTCATTTATGTATCAGCATACCACGTTATAGMAACCTGGTGCCCGACAGCAGTCGATGTGGCACGCAACCATTGGTTGATGAATGCGACGTCTGAGCGTACCCCTGCAACCATTATCTTACTCACACGTTTCTTTTGTACATGACCCTAAGCATGATGGGATGTTAAATGCTTACTTAACTCAGGAACCACACCAGTGGAAAAACCTGCTTTCAATACCTTGTATCCCTCATTTACTAGCGTTCTCATTATTTTGGCAGGTACCTGTACATCACACCAGTGCTTGAATACACCGCCCCCATGTGGAACTCCCCTGTCACTACAACCATTTGCTCAGCGGGCAGGACCAGCTCTTCAATGCTGTGATCTGTTACTCAAATTCAGAAAACAGTGTGCCATTACCTTTGTTATGGAAATTGGTTGCAATACCCTACCTATAATTATTAAAGGTCACAAGTGCACTAATACTTAGTCCTGTGTTAATACATTGTGCCTATAACTGAAAGGGCTCCATAAATTAAAAAAACGTATACAAATGGGAAGGGTTTGCCAACAGTGTGGGTGTTATATTTCTTTTTTTTAATTGGCCAGTAGAGGAAAACAATGCAAATCAATGTATAGTTCTGCATACTCATATCAAAGAGAATCCACAGTAGAAATCCACATCTGCTGTGAGGAAAGGAATGCAAAGGCTGTCCTCAGAACAGTATGAGCGGTATGAGCCCACTACAAATACAAAATACCTGTTCAGAGAAAGACAGGCTGAGACATTGGAGCAAAACAATTGAGCCCCTTACAAAAGACTAGTTGTCACTAGTTACCACAGCAACAAAGTCAAAATTGGCTATATTGTAAAAATKWATACARAAATTTGCTATTAGTCTTAATTTAAAGGTTAGGCATAAGGTTAGCAGTGTGGTTAAGGTTAGATTTAAAATCTGATTTTAAGAAAATAAATAAGCGAGGTTTATGACTTTGTGGCTGTGGTAACTAGTGACGACCCAACAGGCCAGACTGGTCTATCACACACAAATAGGGAGCGAGACACGATGCCCAGTACAGGCTAATAGATCGGTCTCTAGATAGAGAGTGAGTCCAGGTCAGGAAGCCATTTTGTAGTGTCYCCCAAGGACCGCAGGCTAGCGAGAGAATTGCCTCTTGTCCCCCTTGCCATTGTTGACGTGCTTGAAGATCTTGGCTTTGTGAGCGGGCTTGCCCTTCTGGTAGCCGAAGCCGCCGCCCCCACCCCTCTTCGTCATCTTCAGTCCTCCTTTGCTGTGGACGTCTGGAGCAGAGTGCTGGGTTAAAGGAAACACTGTACTGAACCGACCAATTAGGTAATGATAAATAAGTACACTATATTTACTATGTATCATTCTTTTAAAACATAAGATGGGATAAGTTTGCAAAAGTCACAACCACAAATAGATAAACCAAGGCGACGCAACACTTTGAACGACATCGGTGAAAGTACGCCTAGGTTGTCGCCGCAGGAAAAAGGATACTGAGGTCGACGTAGGGAGCCACTTTGAAGCCGAAGGAGAGCGCCACCATGGGGAGGTTGAGCGTGTTGACGCTGTAGATCGCTTTGAGCGAATGAGAGTCGTACGCCCGCACGTAGGACTTGTAGGCCTCCTGGGCCGACTTGTGCAGGTAGTAGTTCTTCTCAATCAATTTCTCCARCTTCAAAAGAACAAAATGTGAAGACCTTGGTGTGAATTTGTCATTGGGATTTTAAGGCTTGTCAGATAATTGCCCTAAAGTCACAGAAGCYAACTCCTGTTCATAGGAGGATGTCTATCATTTGACCATATCAATTAATTAGCCGCTGTAGTCCACTATATCACAGACGTCATTTAGCTCTGGTTCACATGCAGAAATAAACGTGGACGCATGTCTTACCTGACCCTGGATATCGGAGATCTTCGCCCAAGARAATTCAAACTCACTCAAAGGAACCTGAGGCAGGAGGGAAACAAAATGTGACATTTCCTTTTCAAAACATAATTCACCACTGCTGAAAGATGGCTAATCAGCTGCATTTTTTTCTTGTTTTGCTGTTAAGAGCTGGGTTGAGGTAAGGTTAGAGATGGTTGGGTTAGGGTCTTACCTTGGCCTGTTTGAGGAAGCGCAGGAAGCCCAGCTCCTCTGGCCTTAGGATCAGGAGGGCGTGGCCTATGCCGTTGATCCCGCGAGCTGTTCTGCCGACCCTGTGGATGTATTCCTAGGATACAGAAGAGGGAAGAACGAGGGAAACAAACGTTAATGCTTCACTGAGGCGTTGGCTGGAGATGCTTATAGACTAGGGGTTATTACTCAATAGTGTCAAAGATACATAATAAGCGTCTCAAACTTAGGTACCTTGGGGTCATCTGGGGGGTCATACTGTACGATCCAGTCCACCTCGGGGATGTCCAGGCCTCTGGCCGCCACGTCTGTACACAGCAGGATGCCAGAGTCAGCRTTACAGAACTGGAAGAAGGTGGTGGTACGCTTCGTCTGCTTCTGCTTCCCCTGAGAGGTCAAAGAAAAACAGTTGATTAGACGTCAGCCACAGACAGCRTTACCACATAGGATAAGAYGCCATTGATGAACCGCACAGAATTTTACAGTACATGTTCGTGTTAAATCCTATAGCGCAAGATCTGGTCATGTCATAAGATGTGTTATAGTGGTACAAGGCCTTAAGACCCAAGTGTGGATGTACCAGTTGTCTCCACAGCAGACCCATGAGAGAGAGAATGCCTTGTGGGGGCAGACTGGGGATCAATGTAGCAGAACTCAAATTGAGCCAGATAATCATCCGAAGACTACTGACACAGAGTGTAGCCTGCAATCTGTTGCTTGCCTTGGAACTACATTGTTGTTACTAGAGACACTGAGATGAATCATATTTTAGAGCAGGCGTAATTAATCACCAGTGATGTATATTGGTTGAGTGTCTCTGACTCAAAGGGCTCCGAATAACACCCCGAAACAAGCTAATAAAGTGAGCCAGGTCAGTTTCAGCCGACACTAAAACACACAAACAGTCAGAAACGGGGAGGTACCATCAGAACCGTTCCTAGAGAAACCCAGTTTTCGTTCCGCTAGACTGAAAGGTGACAACTCACGTGGATGGCCATGACGGGCAGGTCGATGTAGTTGAGCAGCTCGTAGTGGAACTTGACCGACATGCAGGAGGAGAAGAACACCATCAGCTTCTTCTTGCGGTTCTTCTTCAGGAAGGTGAAGAGCAGCATGAAGCGCTTCTCTGAGGGACACACCACGTAGCCCTGGCAACCAAGACAATGTTTACACATCAGACCACGCATCCCTGATGCACCAGAGAAAAGCAGAGAACCACACACCTGTCAAGTGCATATTGTAATTGATGTGTGAGGTTGAACTATAACCTTGCCGTGGTGGAGACATGGAAGGGTYTCAAACCCCCCCACTTCTATCTAGCAGACACTACAGGAAAGGACAGAGCCACTACAGGCCAAACCTCGCTGAACGGCCTGCACGTCTGAATTTGAATTTCGACGCTCCAAAACCAACTGTCAAGACCACTAACAAAAAAAAAACATCAAAGCTTTGCTACTTTCGGTTAATGTCTTGGGGCAACTGAAGGCAATGCACTGAACTTATAGTCACACTCTGCAGCAGCGAGTCGTTTTGTTTACCTGTTCCAGGCCATCCACGGTGGCGTTGTCCTTGTTGTCGTCCACGCCCACGTAGAGGGGCTCCTTCTTCAGGGAGATACGGGCCAGGTCCTCCACCTTACGGGTCTGGGTGGCCGAGAACAGCATGGTCTGCCTCCGCTCTGAGGAACAACGCACGATGTTAGACATGGGGAGTTAGACATACACACAAGACAAATAGCAACATCAAACTCCATGGTACAGCATATGCACGGTTGGTTATGGCCATGAGGTGGGTACATACTCGGCAGGAGTTTGATGATCTGTTTCAGTTCCTCTTCGAAGCCGACTTCCAGGATACGGTCAGCTTCGTCAATGATTAGACACTGGAGGTTCTTATACATGAAGCCGGCAGTATTCTACAGAGAGCAAAGGGGGGTGGGGAGAAACAAATGAAGAGAGCCAGGACTAAATGCAAAAATCCTTCTGTAAAATAAGTTACCTACACTGAAAAGTTATACAATCCAATCCTTTGTCAAAATTACCCTGGTCCCCACTGACAGAAATGTATGAAAAGGATTTTAATAAATGTACTGTTCTTATCATCATCATCATCATTACCTGCAGGTGGTCCAGCAGTCTGCCGGGTGTGGCCACGATGATGTTGACACCGTTGGCCAGCCTCTGGGCCTCGGCYGTGCGRTTGCTGCCGCCCATGATYAGGCCAAAGGTGTGCACGTGGTGGGTCATCAGCTCTTTCATCACGCCATAMGTCTGCATGGCCAACTCGCGCGTTGGGGACAGGATCACCACGCCCGTGCCTGGGGATAGCGGGGAAGCAGGGTTGAGTCTTACGCCAGGTCTAGACCCTATGCCTTTGATGTTAGCAGAGCTAAAAAGACTAGCTGTGGGGCAACATATTTATCTTCACTAATCTTACCGTTCCTGGGCATGAACTTGAGTTTGTAGATGAGCTCGATGGAGGGGATGAGGAAGGCCAGGGTTTTACCACTGCCAGTCTTCGCAGCAGCCAGGATATCTCTAGCAAAATTCAAGAGAGCAAAGGACGTCATCGATCAAGCCAAAAACAACATTACTCAGTTTATTATCAGTCCTGTAGGGCTGATTCTAGGATGCCATTCGGCAACTTTTGGTGGTCCTGGAYAGGGCTGTCGCGGCGACCATATTATCGCCACACCAGCAGTCACAAGTCAYGAAAGTAGTTATTCTGTTGGTCACAGTAATCCCATCCAAATCTGCGCAAATAAATGGCATTGATGGGTAGCCTACCAAACTTGCTAACGGCCCTCGCTAATGGCCTGGTTTTCAGTGCTCCATTATCCCTCTAAATCGCTCTCTAACTTCATGATTGAATTGGAATAACATGAATAAGGACAAATGGTAATGGGGGTTAGAGGCCCTGCTCCAAAATGTTCACGGGAAAGCACCGGACCCAATATGCATATATTTAAAATCCGTACCGAAATAACCTAAAGGACAACCAAACCTGTCCCCTTATGGACCCGGTCTGTTCCGAGTGAAGGAAGCAACAGAAAAGCCAATTGTTTGGCTACTTTATTAAACTGGAGCTATGGACAAAGSGAGAGAGAGGCACAGAGCGAGCAGCTSTAGGCTACTTGGGAGCGGAGGTCGTGTGTGTGAATGTGTAGGTAAGACACGGGAGGCTCAGAGCAGGCAAGGAGGGAGAGACCGCAACGACTTAACTTCTTGCTAGTTACTTATCATCCCATCCGTTTACATATTACCCGTCTTGACTGCATCAAACCGAGAGAAGCTAGCTAATTGAGGCTAAGTGCGCTTCTCACCGTCCTAGTTAGTTTCAAGTTGTATTAGTGGTACATACAGGATACGCATGGTATAGATCGTCCAACGAAACGCTTACTTGCAGATTCCTTCGACAATGTAACAATAAGAAATGATAATACAAACACAGTAGATGGCAGTAGAATAGAATTAAGCAATAACRCCCGAGGAGGTGTGGTATATGGCCAATATACCACAGCTACGGGATGTTCTTTTGTGCAACGTGGAGTGCCTGGACACAGCCCTTAGCCGTGGTATATTGGCCATATATCACAAACCCCCGAGGAGCCTTATTGCTATTATAAACTGGTTACCAACGTGATTAGAGCAGTAAAACTAAATGTTTTGTCCTACCCCTGGTATACTGTCTCATATACCATGGCTTTCAGCCAATCAGAATTCAGGGCTCAAACCACCCAGTTTATAATAGATATTTTAGCTTAAGTATAATACAGGAAGGCACAATTTATTGTCCAATATTAACACGTGTATTGTGGAAGGGTGGGATGGGGCCAAGTGTACAAGAGTCTGGTAGCAACGGTTGTGATGCGTTTAGCATGAATGTGTGTGTGTACATGAGTGASTTCATGTTCACATACACACAACTCCATTCAGATTACAGCCTAAATAGCAGCCTACCTGGTTGGCTTTTGATCATTGTAGCCCTTCTCGTTTTCTTTTTAATTCCATCTCCCATTGATTTGCCACACCAGCAGAGCCGCAATGGAATTGTCTCACCCCCAGAGATTCGAATCCTTCAGCCCATGTTTTGATTTCTAACACGTTTATAGGCCGATCATAATGAAATAATGGATTTTATTGTGAAGGTGTAGGCTATATTAAAATGGATTTATTAGACGTTTAGATGTTCCAAATGCACACATCAAATCAGCAGCTTGTATGCCTGGGAGCCCAGAGATGCTAAACATGTTCATGTTAATTAAACGGTCAATYACTAGGASAACGGCAGTCATTTGCATTACAACRATGGGCTGACAAAACGTCATGRCAGCCACGCCCCGAGCCCTAGAAGGATTTTACAGAGCCCTGTTTCAGTCAACCTTGTAGAGGACAATTAACAGGTGGAAATTCTGGCTAATAAAAATGTAAGCTTACCTTCCCTCCAGTAGGGGGCGGATGCTTTTGTGTTGGATCTCGGTCATGTGGTCAAAGCCCATCTCCTTCACAGCCTTCAGAGTGTTCTCACTCACCAGAGAGGCTAAAGAGGCAAACGATGTGTCCTCGAACGCACCTGGGAAACAGAAAACAGAGTTCAAACCTGCATGGGTTTGGCATAGAAGGGCTCTAGTCTAGCACAAGTAGACACCCCCCCCAAAAAAGTGTAACTCAGTCGGGGTCTCAACTTACTGTTGGAAGTTAGATCAGCTTTAATATTGCAGATATATTGTGGYTTCCATTAATGTAAATGTCAATCATTTCCAATCCACCATATACATTTTTTTGTAAATATCTAAGTATTCAGAAGCCCTTGACTTTTCCCACATGTTGTTAGGTTACAGCCTTATTCTAAAATGTATGATTGATTTAATAAATCAATCKACACACAATACCCAATAAAGACAATTCCTAAAAAAGTTTTTTTGGGGAATTGTTGCTAATTTCATAAAAAAATACAATATCAAATTTACCAAAGTTCTCAGACCCTTTACTCAGTACAATGTTGAAGCACCTTCGGCAGCGATTACAGCATCGAATCTTAATGTGTATGACGCACCGGCTTGGCACATCGGTATTTGGGGAGTTCCCCCCCCATTCTTCTCTGCAGATCCTCTCAAGCGCTGTCAGGTTGGATGGGGAAAGTCGCTGCACAGCTATTTTCAGGTCTCAGAGATGTTTGATCGGGTTCAAGTCCAGGCTCTGACTGGGCCATTCAAGGACATTCAGAGACTTGTCCCAAAGCCACTCCTGCGTTGTCTTGGCTATGTGCTAAGGGTTGTTGTCCTGTTGGAAGGTAAACCTTCACCTTAGTCTGAGGTCCTGAGCAGGTTTTCAACAATGATTTCTCTGTACTTTGCCTCRATCCTGACTAGTCTCCCAAACCCTGCCACTGAAAAACATACCCACAGCATGATGCTGCCTCCACCATGCTTCACCATAGGGATGGTGCCAGGTTTCCTCCAGATGTGACGCTTGGCATTCAGSCCAAAGTGTTCAATCTTGGTTTCATCAGACCAGAGAATCTTGGTTCTCATGGTCTGAGAGTCCTTTAGATCACTTGTGGCAAATTCCAAGTGAGCTGTCATGTGCCTTTTACTGAGAAGTGGCTTCTGTCTGGCCACTCTACCATAAAGGCCTGATTGGTAGAGTGCTGCAGAGATGGTTGTCCTTCTGGACTGTGTTCTTAGGGACCTTCAATCCTGCAGAAATGTTTTGTTACCCGYGGCCAGATCTGTGCCTCGACACAATCCTGTCTCGGAGCTCCACGGACACTTCCTTTGACCTCATGGCTTGGTTTTTGCTCTGACATGCACTGTCAACTGTGGGACCTTCTATAGACAGGTGTGCGCCTTTCCAAATCCTGTCCAATCAATTGAATTTACCACAGATGGACTCCAATTAACTTGTAGAAACATCAAGGATGATCAATGGAAACAGGATGCACCTAAGCTCAATTCCGAGTCTCATAGCAAAGGGGCTGAATACTTACGTAAATATGGTATGTTTTTATTTTTTAACAAATGCGATTTTTTTTTTAACAAACCTGTTTTCACTTTGTCATTATGGGGTATTGTGTGTAGATTACTGAGTTTTTAAATGTATTTAATCAATTTTAGAAAAAGGCTGTAACATAACAAAATGTGGAAAAAGTAAAGGAGTGAATATTTTCCAAAGGCACTGTGATATAGAGAGAAATAGATAAATATATTTATTTTATACTTTTCCCTTAACCCTACCACCCCTCAACTAATTGAAGGAAACTAAATCGACAACACTTAGGCTTCTAATTCAAGCTTATAGATACTATACACATTTTACGGACAGTATATTTTACATTCGTTGTCTTGTTATTTTTAGTCCCACCCTTCAGCTCTACTCAACACCTCCCATCTATCTCTGAACACCATCCAGTCGATTTATATTTGACATATATTTTTCAACTGTGTTGTTACAAAGTTCTGAACCTTTCTATTCTCGTACTTTCTACAGATTGTAAATTCAAGAAAATATTTTGCTAGTGTTATGATATTATTGATTGATTATGACTTTTTAAAAATCCCCCAGCAGTGCTATTTGCAGAAGAAGAATTGAAGAATTGCAACATTTACCTGGAGCTATCTAAACTTAGTAATCATGTTCAAATTACCCACTGATTTTGTAGGTCATAAAACTGCAAACATTTCTCTCCACCCCATGGCTAAAATGAGTAGAACTGCATGAAATKAGTAATACAATTGTAATATCTTTGCTCTGCCCCATGGCAAAATGTGCAGAATTGCACTTCCTTCAAAACTATATATATTTTTAATCTATCTCCACTGTTAAGAGGCGGGCAGCTAAAATGGTTTGCTCACAATGTGGTGGTGGGGTGCACATATGGTTACGCAGACTTGCGAGCAACTGCAGTCCCTCATGATCAATTCAGTTTATTTGTGGCCCCCACCCCCAYCCTTGACCTAAAGTAAAAGACCATGGTTACCAAGCAGGTCATGGATAAAATACATATGTGTATGCTTGCAGAGGCTAMATTGTAAATAGTTCATGGCCCATATCTAATACTGAGAAATTACTGCTACAGATAACATTCACAGTTGACAAGGCTAACATTTTGCAGTGTAAAGGCCTCTGGTTGACCTATGTCTATGTCATTGAACATTGAATACCTGTCAAGCCAGTTGGGAGCTCTGGTCCATCTTCTTCCTCCTCATCATCCCCAARCTTCTCTCCTTCCCCCCCATCTTCACTTCCCTCTTCATCCTCATCATCTTCCTCCTCCTCCTCCTCTCCAGCCCCTGCCCCTTCAAGAGGCTGTGTGGGTTTGTCTGTGCCCTCATCAGCATCCTCCCCAGTCACAGTCAACCCCCTCTCCTCCTCCATATCCTCATCATCATCATCTGCCTCGTCCTTCTTGGCTTTCTTCACACCTACGTTAGAACCATATAAAAATACGTTGACAAGGAAAACATGAAATGAATTGGTAAACAAACACTTAGCCATTTACCCCAGCCTTCTTGAAAGGTGCATAATATTAGAATCTCAAATCCTAGCCACAACAATTTTAAGAAATGACTGAATAGTAACATTACCTGGCAAATCAGCAGTTTTGAGCTTCCTTTTCATCTTGACAGATTTTTTTTCTGTGTCCACCTTTGCAGACACATTCTTCTGTATTTGTGGCTTCTTTGTGGGTTTGGCACTCTGCGGCTTTGAAATTGATGTGGCCCCATGGCTCGTTTCATCACAACGCTCCTCTGGAAGTCTGTTCGCGTCATCTGTGAATACACAGAATAAAAAATAAATAAAAATCACATCAACCCGGCAAAGGAGGCCATCATTCAACTAGTAACATTGACTAGTTAGGGTTCCCGCACCAGGATATTTCCATATTATAGCACTCGTACGGAAAAAAAAGCCTAACCAGCTCTGCTAGGGCGAGAAAAATGGTCAGTGATGTGGTCTCTCATTTATGTCTTAAATAAAGGTAAATAAATGCCTGGAAGTAGCTGGCAAGCTAGCTAACTTTAGTCAGTTAGCTTGGGTGCTTGACTGTCGTTGTGAGGTCAGAACGCTCAGATCAACCCTACTCCGCCAGAACATCCAGTGTGCACTCTGAGCAACACTCACAATGGCAGTCAAGCACTCAAACTAACTGGCTAAAGTTGGCTAGCTACTCCCAGACACAAATGAGAGAACACCTCACTCTGACCATTTTACTCACCCTAGCAGAGCTGGTTGGGCTGTTTTCATGTTATTTAGGGCGTTGGTGACTAACTGCTGTTAGCAACAATTGAATAGCTTTTTTTGCCAATGTCTACTGACCCTAGTCATATTCAACAGGTGTTGCACATATGTGAATTCCTCACCATGACCACACTATTTGTGTGGCTAAATAAATGTACACATACATGTTATTCAACCATTTCATCCAAACTGCTCACGTATCTGCATAGCCAGGTGCTAAAATCGAACTTGGTTCTATTTATGAAGCAAACTGTGTTTTAGGCACATATACCCACGTGGGTGATTGAAAGCTGAACTGAGGTCCACTCCAGGTGGTGGTAATGCACCTTACAGTTTGTTGCCAACTGCCATATAAAGTCCAAAGAAGACTGAAGGAGGAAAGATTACTAGAAACCAACAACTAGGTTTACCCTTTAATCTGTGGATTAGTTGTCAGAGTAGAGGACCTTATGCGTTTCAGGTAAAATAACAACCAAATGTTTATATCCCAGGACAAATAAACTAGCAAAAGCAAGCAAAATGTCAATGAATGTTTCATCCGTTTCGACATGTCCCCAAATTAATATAAGTGGTTCAGAGTTCGTTCTGATATTTCAATCTGCACATCCTTATCACCTCTAGACAAAAATCAACATGCGAGCGATGGTGCACGCGTGTGCCTTGTCTAGTCTGCGTGTCCGTTATTCTGCGCCATGGCACACTCAGATGAGTGCTCTTAAATCGGAGAAGAAAGCCAGAGTGCATTTGTGAACGCACCGTAAATATACACTTTAACTACACATGTTACAATTCCAGTTGTAACAATGTAGTCTTCTGCCAGTTTATCCGCATTGCTTGGCGTAGATGCAAGACAAATAGATTTGACATCTAATTTGAAGCGCATGAAGCGCCGTTGACGCTCGCAGCCCGTCAGTTCTCTCATTCTCTACCGTGGATTCTAATTTCAACGTGTAAAAAAAACACTTCCTTTCATTTGGGCTTTAGGCCAATATTGGCTTATTTGGCTACACTACACACAATCAATGCGAAGTAAGTAATCTAGCTGGCTTATTCATTTACATAACTAAGATATCAATAGTGGAAAGAGCTCTATGTATCAAAACCTGTCATTCGTAACAATGTTTCGAAATGACCTAGGATTTGATTCACTAGCTAATGGCTAACGTTAGCTAGCTACCAAAATAAACAGTAATGTTAGTAACTAACGTTAGCTAGCTTAACCAGAAACAAGCTAACGGAATGGATCACGTTATTACAATAGATGATTTAGCTACGTGTATCAACTTGTGATTTCCGAGAGACATCAATAGTTATATAAAGGTTACATATAAAATAAATAACCCCGCAAAAACACGCATCAGACATATTTAGCTACCTAGCCTTGCTTCGAGGTTGGCTAGCGCGAGTGTCAATACAACTTGTAGACAACGATTACAATACTCRAAWAACAGTTACCATTATCTTCCTCTT
This sequence comes from Salvelinus sp. IW2-2015, assembly GCF_002910315.2. Lineage (NCBI taxonomy): Eukaryota > Metazoa > Chordata > Actinopteri > Salmoniformes > Salmonidae > Salvelinus > Salvelinus sp. IW2-2015. The sequence goes on along the minus strand of NC_036839.1, from coordinate 7,236,903 downwards.
GTTTCTGTTTCTTRAGTAGTTTTCGCTCTTTGTTCTTTTCGCTTCTTTTCTGGATTTTCTGCCGAAGAAGCCTCATCTGAAGATCTGCCATGCTTGCAGCTGAGCGMACACACGCGTGTGGAATTCAGGACCCTTCTAGTCTAGACTGTTGCCTGCCTGACTGTAAATACATAGGACCCTATATAGTTGTCATTCATATTGCCAGAATGCAAATTGTCTGTACTATCCAGGGTAGAACGACTGCCCCCTTTCATTGAAGCCATGAAGTTCAAGGCCGACAGGCGTACTCCAKCCTGTTGTATCCAGAAGCAGGATCCCCCACCTCTATTAAATAATAATTTGTTCTTAACTGACTTTCCTAGTTAAATAAAGGTTAAATAAAACATTTGCTATAATGCAGTAAAATTACTTTAGCTTCCTTCCACGCCTGCGACGCCATACACGTGGTCTGCAGTTGTGATGCCGATTGGACATACTGCTAAATTCTCTAAAACGATGCTGTGGGATTTTTGGTAGAGAAATTAGCATTCAATTCTCTGGCAATAGCTCTGGTGGACATTCCTGCAGTCAGTATGCCAGATGCATGCTCCCTCGAAACTTGAGATATCTGAGGCATTGTGTTGTGTGACAAAACTGCACATTTTTGAGTGGCCTTTTATTGCCCACAGCAAAAGGAACACCTGTGTAATGATTATGCTGTTTAATCARTTTCTAATGCTGTTTAATCAGTTTATAGATATGCCAAACCTGTCAGGTGGATGGATTATCTTGACAAAGGAGAAATGCTCACAAACAGGGATGTAAACAAATTTCTGCACAACATTTGAAAGAAATACGCTTTTTGTGTGTATGGAACATTTCTGGGATCTTTTATTTCAGCTTATGCAACATGGGACCAACACTTTTGCATGTTGCGTTTATATTTTTGTTCAGTGTAATTCCAACATGTACACGCATGTAAAAATACACTTTTTGTGTTATTTGGGCTTAAGTCAAATATTGGGCTATACTACAAGCAATYAATTAAGTTAGCTAGCTGGCTCATTCATTTAGATATAACTAAGATATCAATGTATCAAAACATGTCATGCATAACATTGTTTCAGGACCAAATACTTAACTTTTGACTACTTTAATACACATATAAGTGAATTTGTCCCAGTCCTTTTTGTCCCCTAAAATGGCGGGACTATGTACAAAAAGTGCACAGGATGTGATGGCTGCTGTTTTACTGGCTCCTAACCAACTGTGCTATTTTGTTWGTTTTTTCACATCGTTTGTAAAATATTTTGTACATWTTGTTGCTGYTACCGTCTCTTATGACCGAGAAGAGCTTCTGGACATCAGAACARCGATTACTCATCTCGAACTGGAAGAAAAACAATTCTTTAATGAGTCCGACGCATAGGATATACTGCTTTCTTGAGACCAGGCCAAAAGCCCCGTCACTAGTTTAAAAATATATATATTTCACCTTTATTTAACCAGGTAGGCCAGTTGAGAACAAGTTCTCATTTACAACTGCAACCTGGCCAAGATAAAGCAAAGCAGTGCGACAAAAACAACAACACAGAGTTGCACATGGGATAAACAAAYRTACAGTCAATAACACAATAGAAAAAATCTGTATACAGTGTGTGCAAATTTAGTAAGGAGGTAAGGCAATAAATAGGCCAATAGTGGYGAAGTAATTACAATTTAGCAATTTACACTGGAGTGATATATGTGCAGATGAGGATGTGCAAATAGAAATACTGGTGTGCAAAAGAGCAGAAAAACAAAAACAAATGTGGGGATGAAGTAGGTAGTTGGTTGGATGGGCTATTTACAGATGGGCTGTGTACAGCTGCAGCGATGGGTAAGCTGCTCTGACAGCTGACGAGTGACGTTAGTGAGGGAGATATGTGTCCAACTGATTTTTGATTTTTGCCATTTGTTCCAGTCATTGGCAGCAGAGAACTGGAAGGAAAGACGGCCAAAAGAGGTGTTGGCTTTGGGGATGAMMAGTGAAATAKACCTGCTGGAGCGCATGCTACGGATGGGTGTTGCTATGGTGACCAGTGAGCTGAGATAAGTTGGAGCTTTACCTAACAAAGACTTATTGATGACCTGGAGCCAGTGGGTTTGGCGACGAATATGAAGCGAGGGCCAGCCAACGACAGCATACAGTTCGCAGTGGTGGGTAGTACATGGGGCTTTGGTGACAAAACGGATGGCACTGTGATAGACTGACTAGTGTGAAGAAAATACAGAGAAAAAGGGGGAGGAGGGCGTGGGGCCTTGTAAGAATTCGTCGGCGAGTAGTTAAACCACCACTACCCTCTGTACTATTGGCCAATGTGCAATCATTGGAAAATAAACTGGACTGTCTACGATTAAGACTATCCTCCCAACGGGACATTAAAACATGTAATATCTTATGTTTCACCGAATCATGGCTGAATGACGACACAGATAATTTAGAGCTGGCTGGTTTTTCTGTGCATCGGCAKGACAGAGCAGCTACGTCTGGTAAGACGAGGGGCAGGGGTGTGTGTCTATTTGTCAATAACTGCTGGTGCGCGACGTCTAATATTAAAGAAGTCTCGAGGTATTGCTCGCCTGAGGTACAATATCTCATGATAAGCTGTAGACCACACTATCTACCAAGAGAGTTCACATCTATATTATTTGTAGCCATCTATTTAACACCACAAAATGAGCTGTATAAGGCCATATGCAAACAAAAACATGCTCATCCAGAAGCGGMGCTCCTAGTGKCCGGGGACKTTAATGCAGGGAAACTTAAATCCGTTTTACCTCATTTCTACCAGCATGTCATAAGTACAACCAGAGGGGGAAAAAAACTCTAGACCACCTTTACTTCACACACAGAGACTCATACAACCGCAGGAGGCCTTTTGCCTTTTGGTAGGCCGTCATTTTAAATAAGAATTTGTTCTTAATTGACTTAAATTAAATAAAAAAAATATAAAGCTCTCCCCCACCCTCCATTTGGAAAATAATCTGACAATAATTATATGCTCCTGATTCCTGCTTGCAAAAAACTAAAGCAGGAAGTACCAGTGACTTGCTCAATATGGAAGTGGTCAGATTAAGCAGATGCTACGCTACAGGACTGTTTTGCTAGCACAGACTGGAATATGTTCCGGGATTCATCCAATGGCATTGAGGAGTATACCACCTCAGTCACCGGCTTCATCAATAAGTGCATCGACGACGTTGTCCCCACAGTGACCGTACTTACATATCCCAACCAGAAGCCATGGATTACAGACAACATCCTCACCGAGCTAAAGGCGAGAGCTGCCACTTTCAAGGAACGGGACACTAATCCGGACGCTTATAAGAAATCCCGCTATGCCCTCCAACGAACCATCAAACAGGCAAAGCGTCAATACAGGACTAAGTTTSAATCCTACTACACCGGCTCCAATGCTCGTCGGAGGTGGCAGGGCTTGCAAACTACAAAGGGAGACCCAGCCACAAGCTGCCCATTGACGCGACCCTACCAGATGAGATAAATGCCTTTTATGCTCGCTTCAAGGAAAGCAACACTGAAGCATGCATGAGAGACCAGCTGTTCCGGACGACTGAGTGATCACGCTCTCCATAGCTGATGTAAGACCTTTAACAGGCCAACATTCACAAAGCTGCGGGGCCAGACGGATTACCAGGATGTGTACTCAAAGCATGCGCGGACCAACTGGCAAGTGTCTTCACTGACATTTTCAACCTTTCCCTGACCGAGTCTATAATACCTATATGTTTCAAACAGATCACCATAGTCCCTGTGCCCAAGAATGCCAAGGTAACCTGCCTAAATGATTACCACCCCATAGCACTTATGTCGGTTGCCATGAAGTGCTTTGAAAGGCTGGTCATGGCTCACATCAAAACCATCATGCCGGAAACCCCCTCCAATTTGCATACCGCGCCAACAGATCTACAGATGATACAATCGCAATCGCACTCCACACTGCCCTTTCCCACCTGGACAAAAGGAACACCTATATGTGAATGATGTTCATTGACTACACCTCACCATAGTGCACACGAAGCTCTAAGGACCCTGGGAGTAAACACCTCCCTCTGCAACTGGATCTTGGACTTCCTTACGGCCGCCCCCAGTTGGTAAGGGTAGGCAACAACACATCTGCCACCCTGATCCTCAACACTGGGGCCCCTCAGGGGTGCGTGCTTAGTCCCCTCCTGTACTCCCTGTTCACCCATGACTGCGAGGTCAAGCACGACTCCAACACCATCATTAAGTTTGCTGACGACACATCAGTGGTAGGACTGATCACCGACAACGATGAGACAGCCTATAGGGAGGAGGTCAGAGACCTGGCAGTATTTTTCCAGGATGACAACCTCTCCCTCAATGTGAGCAAGACAAAAGGAGTTGATCGTGGACTATAGGAAAAGGAGGGCCGAACAGGCCCCTGAGCCTGCCTGCCGTTCTGTACCTTGTCACACCACMATGGATTATTGACCTCTGCCAGCCATGACCCCGAGATTGCCTGCTGTTCTGTATCTTATAGACTCTGATCTGGATTCCTGACCTCTGMCTGCCCTTGACCTGTCATTTTGCCTGCCGCCTGTTCTAGTAATAAACTTTTGTTACTTCGACACTGTCTACATCTGGGTCTTCTCCTGAAGCGTGATAACAGGGAATGTTCCTGAGTGGCCGACTTACAGTTTTGACTTAAATATACTTGAAAATCTATGGCAAGACCTGAAAATGGTCTGGCAACGATCAACAAACAATTTGACAGAGCTTGAATAATTTTTAAAAGATTAATGGACAAATGTTGCACAATCCAAGTGTGGAAAACTCTTCAAGACTTACCCAGAAAGACTCACAGCTGTAATCGCTGCCAAATGTGCCTCTACAAAGTATTGACTCAGGGGTGTGAATACTTCTGTAAATGASATATTTCTCTATTTCATTTTCAATAAATTTGCAAACATTTCTAAAAACATGTTTTCACTTTGTCATTATGGGGTGTTGTGTTTAGATGGATGAGAGAAWWWWWTWTTTTTAATCCATTTTGAATTCAGGCTGTAACAACACAATGTGGAATAAGTCAAGGGGTATGAATACTTTCTGAAAGCATTGTATAATATACACACACAATAGAACCACATTTAACAGTTTGGTGAATTTCTCATAAAAATGCATTCTCAAATAAAATGGTGTCCATCACGTTCTGATTACTGAATACAGTACAGTAAGATCAGCTGAAAAGCAGTGAAAGAAGTTAAAGCCTCCATGGTAAGAGATGAGAGGTATCTCTACTGTACTTATGTACTGTTCTTCAGCTGTGAGCATCCCTGAAAGTGCAGCTGTGCAAATCTTACTAAGATGCCAAYATCAATAGAATTCATAATGCCTGATGACATCCTTTATATAGAAGAACACTCCATCTTCCCCACTGGGAGCTTTGAGATGAAGTGCATTTGAGTCTGAATGTGTGTGTGTTTGGGGGAGGGGATTGTTTGCATGTTGTTAGCCTATAGCTGTGCATGTTTGAATAAAACATCTTCAAACCTTTATGAGGGTATATACAGTATATATTACTGCATTTGGGATGTAAGGATGTGTCACGCCCTGGCCATAGAGAGGCTTTTATTCTCTATTTTGGTTAGGCCAGGGTGTGACTAGGGTGGGCATTCTAGTTTCTTTATTTCTATGTTTTCTATTTATTTGTGTTTGGCCGGGTGTGGTTCTCAGAGGCAGCTGTCTATCGTTGTCTCTGATGGAGAACCATACTTAGGTAGCCCTTTTTTYCCATCTGTCTTGTGGGAAGTTGACTTTGTTTAGGTACATAGCCTTTAGCTTCACGGGTTGTTTTTTGTACTGTGTATTGTTTTGTTCGGCGTCATTTTTATAAATAAAAGGAAAATGTACCACGCTGCACCTTGGTCCTCTTCTTTTAACAGCCGTGACAGGATGTCTTTGGTACTTCTAGATTCTATGGGTGTTTAGGGTGCAGGATGTTGTGTTCTAACAATACAGTTAACCTGATAGTGTTTTACACTTTTCTTGTTTAATTTACACTGGATTTTCTATGCACATAGTTCATGACTAGAAATCGTTCATTGTAATGAAGTCAATTCAAYGTGTGGTTGTATGTCATTATGACTCGAGTCAAATATACATCTACAACCTTTTCAAGAAACAATTAAACGAGAGAACTCATATTAACCATTGATACAATTAAAGAGGTTTATTAATTCTAGTACGAGTTGAGTCAAGCTAGACCCAATCTGTTGACTCTGTTCCGGGAGCATCTCAATGCCAACAGTGCTTTTTCTCATTTAACAAACAATTATTCAAGCTGCTTAAAACAGAGCTGGTTGATTTATCTGATTTGTGTTTTTCACTGCTGCCAACCTATCTTTGGGATTTAAAGGATAGGTAGCATAAACATAACCACATGTAGCATATGTACGTACATACAGTTGAAGTCGGAGGTTTACATACACCTTAGCCAAATAAATATAAACTCAGTTTTTCACAATTCCTGACATTTAATCCTAGTAAAAATTCCCTGTCTTAGGTCAGTAAGGATCACCACTTTATTTTAAGAATGTGAAATGTCAGAATAATAGTAGAGAGTGATTTATTTCAGCTTTTATTTCTTTCATCACATTCCCAGTGGATCAGAAGTTTACATCCACTGTAACGCTAGTCTTCCTCCTCGTCTGAGGAGGAGCAAGGATCGAACTAAAATGCAGCGTGGTTTGAATAAATACTTTTAATATTATCAACGAAGACGAAAAACATTTGATAAACTACAAAACGACGTGAACAGACCTGAACTTGAGAACATAAAACATGAACGCACGAACAGGAAGGAACAAACGAAACGAAACAAAACAGTACTGTGTGGCGAACAAAACACAGACACAGCAACAATCACCCACAAACAACCAGTGAAAACAGCCTACCTTAATATGGCTCCCAATCAGAGACAATGACAAACACCTGTCTCTGATTGAGAACCATATTAGGCCAAACGAACAAACCTAAACATAGAAACAAATAACATAGACTGCCCACCCCAACTCACGCCCTGACCATACTAAATAAATACAAAACAAGGGAAATAAGGTCAGGAACGTGACATCCACTCAGTTAGTATTTGGAAGCATTGCCTTTATATTGTTTAACTTGGGTCAAACATTTGGGCTAGCCTTCCACAAGCTTCCCACAAAAAGTTTGGTGAATTTTGGCCATTCTTCCTGACAGAGCTGGTGTAGCTACCTATGCCTCCTTGCTCGCACACGCTTTTTCAGTTCTGCCCACAACATTTCTATGGGATTGAGGTCAGGGCTTTGTGATGGCCACTCCAATACCTTGACTTTGTTGTCCTTAAGCCATTTTGCCACACCTTTGAAAGTATGCTTGGGGTCATTGTCCATTTGGAAGACTAATTTGCGACCAAGCTTTAACTTCCTGACTGATGTCTTGAGATGTTRCTTCAATATATCCACATAATTTTCCTTACTCACAATGCAATCTATTTTGTGAAGTGCACCAGTCCCTCCTGCAGCAAAGCACCCCCACAATATGCTGCTGCCACTCCCGTGCTTCACGGTTGGGATAGTGTTCTTCGGCTTGCAAGCCTCCCCCTTTTTCCTCCAAACATAACGATGGTCATTATGGTCAAACAGTTCTATTTTTGTTTCATCAGACCAGAGGACATTTCTCCAAAAAGTACGATCTTTGTCCCCATGTGCAGTTGCAAACCGTAGTCTGTTTTATGGCGGTAAACAATTACAATTACAATTGCAATTACAATTACCCAATTGGCAATTAATGCAAAAGGCAATTTCCACATCCATTGTTACATTGGTACATTCATCTTAAATCAGACTTAATGATTATTAACGATATTTCAACACCATGCAAACATGGAACAATCATTTTCTCTTATTCAACGTTCTGGCGCCAAAGCATGGAACACTGGCCACATAGCCTATTTCTATGCGCACTAAGGCGCGCGGACTCCTATTAGACACAACCAGAATGACAGACAAATGCCACGTTGAAAAGAACTGGGAACTCGGAAATCTCTGACTCCCGACTTCAGTGCATTCAAAATAACTGGGATCTCTGAAAAATATGATGTCAAATCATGGCGTCAGTGCTTTTCAGGTTGGAAAGTCGGAGCTCTAGAAAGAGGCCCAAGTTTCCGAGTTGGAATTCCGAGTTGGATGACCGTTCAAAAAGATTTTTCCCAGTAGGAGCTAATTTTTTCAGAGTTCCCAGTTGTCTTGAAYGCACTGAAGTCAGAAGTCTGAGATTTCAGAGTTTCTAGTTCGGAGCTCCCAGTTGTTTTGAACGCAAAGCAATAGGACACAGCAATATAAACAAAGGAAACCATATGTTGAATTAAATTAACAGAACTTCTACCTCTTATGAACGTTTATGTGCACAAAAAAACATCACGCCTGTAACGTTCGTCATATTCCTCCTCGGATGAGGAGGAGCATGGATCGGACCAACACGCAGCGAGRTATGCAGACATAAAGAATTTAATTAACAAGACGAAACACGAAGAACACTTGAATAATATACAAAACAACAAACGACGTTAAACAGACCTGAACATGAGAACTACATAAAACGAAGAACGCATGAACAGGAAAAGAACGAACGAGACAGTACCGTGTGGTGCAACTAACACAGACACAGCAACAATCACCCACAAACAAACAGTGAGAACAGCCTACCTTAATATGGTTCTCAATCAGAGGAAACGTCAAACACCTGCCTCTAATTGAGAACCATATCAGGCCACACCTTAAACCCAACATAGAAACACAAAACATAGAATGCCCACCCCAACTCACGCCCTGACCAACTAAACACATACAAAAACAACAGAAAACAGGTCAGGAACGTGACAACGCCACTCAGAGGGTAAGAAATGGTTGGCTAAATGAAAATGTATCATAAGCCTATCAAACATGAAACAGAAATGTCTATGTGTTGCAATAAACGGTAAAGGGATGGAATGATGAAACGCCAGCAATTATTGTAGTATTAGATGGAATCTAGATTTACCACAAAGGGCCTGTGCATGTAATCATGTGAAAGCAACAGAAAAGTTGCAGAAAAGTCCCCCAGTTTGGAGAGCGCAAATGAAGAGCCGCGCCTATGTTGTGTCTTTGCCACAGTAATAATACGTTTTAAAAACAAATTCCAAATGCAAGCTTCATCAGTAAATTATCAATTTCAAGCAATTGTTACATACCAAAAGACAAGTAGGCCTCTGCTAATAATTGTTGCCCCTATGCTGGTGAGCTTGCAAAGTAAACAATTAACATTCTTGTTCACCAATATTTTTTTTGAGCTGCATATTTATTTATTTATTTATTATGGCAATCCTCTCTTCCTACAATTTGACATTTTGCGCTGCACCCGATCCTATAGCTGTAGCGCAAATCAGCCATCTGTTCGCTAGCTCACCCAACCTGTGTTGGTTGACAGTTTGCTGGTCCAATCAGATTGCAGAGTGTGCATTTCACTAGCCAATCTGTTGCAGGATTTTTTTTGCAAGGGCAATGCTGCAGCTACTGTCTCCTGCTGTGTGTAGAATACTCTACATAGACTCTGTGCCACAAAATGAGTGACAGACAAAACATTACAAAACCTGTCCAGATAAGTTCAAGTCATCAGTCTCAACTCAAAGTTGAGCCCTGAGTCTCCAAGTCCGAGTCTGAAGTTATTTTATTTTCTATCAAGTCAAGTCATCAAAGTTGTGACTTGAGTCAGACTCAAGTCCAAGTCATGTGACTCAAGTCTACAACTCTGCAAACTACTACATATATGAAAGACTGTAYCACACAGGCAAGTACAATAGCCTACACAGAGAGGAACCTAAAGGCAAATACAGTACCTAACCCATACTACTCACCAGACAGACAGGGCAGGTGTGGACCAGTGCTGCCTTGGCTGCAGTCTTCTGGTTCGCAGCTGCTACCTTCTTCTTAGCAGCCACCGCCATGGCGGCATCAGTCAACAAGTTTAACTTCAACTTGAGCGTAGCATGCATTATTCGGCATCAATAAATAAACTGATCTGCTGTCCAGAGGGTAACCGCAAACATATCAATGTTTTCCTGCAGTAAAAGTAAACACACTGTTGACTTGAGAGGATGCTAATCATTCCACCTCTGAAACATCTCAAAAATCCAGACCAAAATAATACAGCTAGCTAGGATAGCTACAAGTCAAGTAGTACTTGAAGTAGGCTACCCACCATCTAAGTTAGCTATCTAGTTATCTAGCAAGCTAGACTGTTGGTTCATAAAAGCCAAAGAAAGCTAAACTCGTTTTTATAMATTTCTCATGCATTTAAATGGGTAGACAAATAGACTGCTAATGTAGCCATCTAGCCAGGATAATGTTACTAACTAGCTAACCATGAGCTAGTYATGTAGATAACATTACATTTTAARCTTGCCCAAGACAATTCACYGAATTGTCAATTTAAACAACTTTAGCCAATTTATKAATTACTCAATTTAGCTAATCCTGAGATTCTTACCTTTGCCTCGTCCAGATTATCACGGCCCTGGTGAGTGACGTGTTGCTTGAGACAGGCATTTGTAGTTTTGTATGATAGCTACATTAGCAGCTAATTAGCATGTACTTTTGTGTGGTAAATACATGCGAATATATAGATAAAAGTCACCTATTCCGAGAGAGATTTATACTGTTATCAAAATATCACGCCAGGGTAAACCTACACTTAACAAGGCCCTTATTTGAAGTGTTTCTATAATCCACAATGGAAAAAATGGATAGTGGAATAACGACTGAAACCATTTCTGTGTTTTACCACTAAGTTTCATGCWTATTATGACTCATACTGTGGTAGACCATAGGTATTGATGACAGAGAACTGAATATCCACTGAATATCCAATATAAAAAAASTAATTTTACTTTGGTCATGAGGTACGGCTAACCTTAGCCAATTTGAGCTAGGTACCGAGCTAGCATACGAACTTGGTAGCACAGAGTAGATCCTCCATATGACGTTGAGAAATAGTGCATTGTGGGTAGTTTAGAAGATATCCGGAAATAAGTTAATAAATATGTAATAACCCAAAAACATAACTATGTTTGTACTTACAGGTAACCAAATTGTGACTACAACTACGTTACTAAGTCTTTGACMACACTGTGTTGTTATATTGGTGAGTAMAAACTCATGCATCCTACCCTTTAAAGATGAAATACTAAATATATTTCTTAATTAAAGGGAAACTAGTGAACTTAATTATTGACACACACATGCACAAGCACACACACAGAGTATACCATGTTGAAAATATTACCACTGATTAGCCTTAGGTTGATCCATTTTGGCTTCTAAAAAAACACTGATACTGCTCTTTAATCAGATAACTGTTGATACAGTATGGTGGATGTTATCTTTTAACAGTTAAATGTTGCATTCTGCATTATACCATGCTTTTTAATTTATTTTAATTCATTCTCAAATAAATGCTTACTAAAAAAACTTTCATAAATGCTGGTGCATGCTGTTGATTGAAAATAAAATATTCAAAACCTTCAAACGGTAATGATTTAAACTGTTGTACATTGTCTTTAGAATTAGCTCATGATATAATGCTTTCATCTACCCTAACTATGTGTATCATGGGGTTTTGTGCATTTGGGAAGGGATGTACTCTGTCTCCATGATGAATTTAGGATATACTACAAGATTTATCACAGGCCCTTTTAAAGGAAGGAAAAACATAGTCAGGGTTGTGTCACAATAGTCAAAATAGTTGACCTTTCCTCTTCTCCTTTGCAACATCTGTACTGATCTTAAACAACTGGATTAGTGAAAGCATGTCCCCTGGGGCCCCAGATGACATATGACTTATATCTGTCTTGTGTTATCAGATCAGTGTTGCAGATGTGGGAGACAATCAAAAGATTTGGACTATTGAGACACACTTAGGGCTGTGGCAGTCATGAAATTTGGTCAGCCGGCTATTGTCATGCGAATGACGGTCTGTTTAATGGCAATTGACTGTTAATTAACATGAACACATTTAGCAACTCCAGGCCTTCCAAACCGCATACATACCGCATACAAGCCACCTAAGCGCCTTTGGAACATCTACATCAAAAAGTCAAATAAATCAATAGAATATACGCCATCACAACAAATCCATTATTTATTTTAGGTTGATCTAAAGAAACATTATGATTTGAAGAAAATGTATTTCAGAAGAACAGAACATGAGTTGACCTGCTGTATGTTATCTGGCTATGCGTCATGCCATAGGCTGTAGGCTTGTTCATTTAGCAGACAAGATATGTTTATAAGTCCCGTGCCAATATGTTATATTATATGATTTTATAGTAAGAAGAATATATTAGAATTTAGCTGAATAAAATATGAATGATGCTTTTCCTATTCCGGAACAAGAATGCGCATATGTGGCTATGTTGAGCGTAAAAGTGATAATTTGAAACAGGTCCTATATGCTAGATTTAGAGTTATTTGGCAACTTTAGTTGTAAATGATACAAACCTTAGAAAACAAAAGATATATGGGCTGCATGATGCGACTATAGACTATTGATGATTTGAGAAAGTCGAAAAAAAAAGCTGGTGCTCTGTTCCTTGCCTCAGGCCGCCATGCCGTTCTATCATCACGTGATCATATTTTCACCATTAAGACTATTCTCAATTTAATGTTGTCTTTATGGGCAGGAATAGGAACATGAGAAAAAAAGACGTAATCTCTATGCACTCAAATAGCGAATGGAGAACACTTTCCCACTGGTTCGTTTTTCACTCATGTAGGGTAAACTACTCCGGTTATTCGTTGCGTGATAGGTGATATTCTGCCTAAACTCTGTATGCCATGGGCTCTCCAACGCTGTTCCCGTAGCTACCCAGTGCTTAATTTGGGAAACCAAGTGAAATCTGTTCGGTAACATCGATAGTAACACGTTTTCACAACGAAACATATTTAATTCAGCTGTTGACAGCCTCTCTCTCTCTACATGCTTGAGAAAGGAATGAAGGAGAGAGGGAAGGAGATGGAAACGTACAGTGGTGAGATATTCTGTAGCTAAAGGTAGTGTCGGCCTATTCATTATAAAAAATACAAATACAAGTTCACTATAATTGTAGGCTAACTCTGAATTTGTTAAATTTAGGCTTGACCAATTATGTACCAAAGATTTCTTAAAACTCTCTTTTTATAAAGTGTCACTACCAAACATATAATATATAATGAAATATGTAAACGTATAGTTTTGGGACTAAAATATGTGTTTTCTGGAATGTACATCTGTCCAAATGAAAGATAGGCAACCATATGTTAGCTGTGGGGATTCTTTAATGTCCAAACTGAAACGGTCACAATCAAAACAATTGACACCATAGAGACATATAGAGATCTCATCGTTGTATCTGTGCCATTATGGCGTCTGTGACAGCACGAGCGGTGCCATGGAGGTTATATCCATTTTAAAGTTGCATTTGCCATGCTCTACCAAATGAGCTACAGAGGTCCACCATGTGGGTCGTGGAAAAAGTGTAGAGTATTGAAATAGCCAGTAGGGGGCTCCAACCCTCAAGAGCCGAAATATTGACTTATATATTTGGCCAAAACTTTGGCGTCTGTAATGTGCTATACTGTACAGTACAGTAATGTACTGTACTGCACTGTGCTCTACTGTTCTGTACGCACGTGTACTTTACTTGAGTTTATTATAATTGATCTAGTGGACGCGTAAATCGACTTTAGGGGTTTTAAAATCAGTATTTTTGTGTAATATGCTTTAGGCTATGTATTGCATAAAGGCACAATCATTATTTTAATTCAAGATTATTTTCGGGCTTGGGCTCATACACTATATATACAAACATATGTGGACACCCCTTCAAATAAGTGGATTCGGCTATTTCAGCCACACCCGATTCTGACAGGTGTATAAAATTGAGCACACAGCCATGCAATCGCCATAGACAAACATTGGCAGTAGAATGGCCTTACTAAAGAGCTCAGCGACTTTCAACATGGCACCGTCATAGGATGCCACCTTTCCAACAAGTCAGTTTGACACATTTCTGCTCTGCTAGAGCTGCCCCAGTAAACTGAAAGTGCTGTTATTGTAAAGTGGAAACTTCTAGGAGCAACAATGGCTCAGCCGCGAAGTGGTAGGCCACACAAGCTCACAGAATGGGACTGCTGAGTGATGAAGTGCGTAGCTCGTAAATATCGTCTGTCCTCGGTTGCAACCCTCACTACAGAGTTCCAAACGGCCTCTGGAAGCAACGCCAGCACAATAACTGTTCTTTGGGAGCTTTATGAAATGGGTTACCATGGCCAAGCAGCCATAAACAAGCCAAAGATCACCATGCACAATGCCAAGCGTCGGCTGGAGTGGTGTAAAGCTCGGCGCCATTGGACTCTGGAGCAGTGGAAACGCGTTCTCTGGAGTGATGAATCGTGCTTCACCATCTGGCAGTCCGACGGGCGAATCTGGGTTTGGCGGATGCCAGGAGAACGCTACCTGCCCAAATGCATAGTGTCAACTGTAAAGTTTGGTGGAGGAGGAATAATGGTATTGGGCTGTTTTTCATGGTTTGGGCTAGGCCCCTTAGTTCCAGTGAAGGGAAATCTTAATGCTACAGCATACAATGACATTCTAGACAATTATGAGCTTCCACTTTGTGGCAACAGTTTGGGGAAGGCCCTTTCCTATTTCAGCATGACAATGCCCCCATGCACAAAGCATACAGAAATGGTCCATACAGAAATGGTTTATCGAGATCTGTGTGGAAGACCTTGACTGGCCTGCACAGAGCCCTGACCTCAACCCCATCGAACACCTTTGGGATGAATTGGAATGCTGACTGCAAGCCAGGCCTCACTAGTGTTGTTGTGGCTGAATGGAAGCAGGTTCCCCCAGCAATATTCCAACATCTTGTGGAAATCCTTCCCAGAAGAGTGGAGACTGTTATAGCAGCAAAGGAGGGACCAACTCGATATTAATGCCCATGATTTTGGAATGAGATGTTCGACGAGCAGGTGTCCACATGATTTTGTTAATGTAGTGTATATAGATAGGCCTATGCATATGCTCGAATATGCATATGGCTGTTTTGAATTCATTATCACTTAAGCGCTGTCCATTTCATTTTGTTAGGCTTTGAAACAACATCCACAAAGACCATGTTTTCCGCTCAGTTTCAACCTGTTACTGAACTTCTTTCTTCAACTTGGTCAATCAAAGTGAGGTAAGTTTTAAAAGCACACACTGCTTTGATGATTCGATTGAATTTGCATTGTTGTCAGAATGGTTAGAGGGACAATAGAGCCTTGAGTACAAGGCCATTAGCGACCTGATGATCATTAGCAAATTGGATACTACTAATGCGTGTCTAGAGTGCATAAAATTAGATTACCGTGACTCAACAGAATTTTACTGTGGTCATGATTCATGACTGCCGGTCTTGCAGTAATACCGTCATGGCAACAGCCCTAGACACACTCAAGGCAGAGTGTCTGTCTGATGAACCTGTTTCACCTGTGTTAGGTACTCTGTGTTCCCTCTGAAACATTCATGGTGGCTCTCCAGCTAAAAGGGACYGAGGGGTGGGCTTGGGGCCGCTTTAGGGCACTGTCACCAGGAAGTGCCTCACTCATTCTCTGTCACTCTAGAATGCATCACTGGACAAGAAGCTGGACCTGTCTCAATGAGAAACCGAGTTAAGTTGTGACAAGGACATCATTTCTTGATGTTTACTTTCCTTTGGATTATTTCACAGACTAAACAACYGAACTGGTTAAATCAAGCCTTATTTCAGTAGGTTTCATTGATTGCAGTCAAATATACTTAAAGGAGAAGTTYGCTTTTTTTACAACCAAATATACATTTTTTTGTAAAAGTTATGTTATAGAAGGGTCCAGACATRTTTTTTTGTTGCTATTTCACTTGTTTTCGAGAAAATTATACCAATCAGCGTTTCACTTCTTCATCCTCGTTGTGCAGTACGGGAGCTCTGAAAAAACATGAACAAATGGTCCAAAAACACCAGTGGTGTAGTGCTATCTTTTGTGGTGAGGGAGCACAAAAAAAACATGTAATTGACATAATTTCCTCAATCAATGTTTGTACCAACAGTTGTAGCCAATTGAATGGCCAATCATTATAGAATAAGCATAAAATGCATCCTCCAATTGCAACGTCTGCCTATGCTCACACATATTGTCTGAAGAAAATKTTCTATTTTAATAAAGTAATTTGTTTGATCTCAATCAGTTTAATGGGAATATGCATTTAGATGTCCTTGAATTAATTTTTCTGTGTGAATGAATTAGAGCAGATGGTGTTAATAAAATGTTAGCCTTTCTTGTATTTTGTTTCAATCAAAGCATATATCCTGCCTAGTTGCGCGCTCTGTTGAGTTATGGCTCATTATCTTTTTTGGGACTATTCAGCTTCAGCAAGCTATCGTAAAATCTCAATATAAATGAGGTGTTTTTGGTGTAACAGTAACATTATAGGCCTACCATGCTATGGAATTAACTTTGGTTCTGTTATGAAAATGCTAATTAATCATGTTATCTTGCGACACATTGATTCAGCTTTGATCTAACTTTACTAAATGAGCACCATTGTGAGAAGTGATAATCTTCTACTTGTAATAATAATAATAATAACAATAATAATGATAAGTATGCCTATTAGGCATAGGCAACAGATGTGAGATGTCATTTTAAGCATTTGTAGCTCCTTTTGTGGTGCTGAAAGGACAGCGCCAGGATCGTGCAATGATGTTAAAGAAGTTGAACAAACTTGTAGTACTGAAGGATAGGTGAAGGATAGCTCTGCCATTTGGCCAGTTCAGGAACAAACAACAATCATTTGCAGTAGGCTTATAGCCTAATAGGCTTACGATATAGCTATTTGTAGGTTATAGCCTAATGTAAAAAATCCTCTATGGCAAGACTTGAAAATGGCTGTCTAGCAATGATCAACAATCAACTTGACAGAGTTTGAAGAATAAAGTAAAAAAGAATGTGCAAATATTGTACAATCCAAGTGTGCTAAGCTCTTAGAGACTTACCAAGAAAGACTCACAGCTACCTCCTGAGAGGCGCAGCGGCATCACAGTGCTGAGGCGTCACTACAGCCTTGGGTTTGATCCCAGGCTGTCACAGCCGGTCGTGAGCGGGAGACCCATGAAGTGGCCCAGCGTGGTCCTGGTTAGGGGAGAGTTTACCCCTTAACTTATTCCACATTTTGGGGTGTTACAGCCTGAATTCAAAATGGATTAAATAGATTTTCTTTCTCGAACATTTACACACAATAGCCCATAGTGACAAAGTGAAAACATGTTTTTAGAAATGTTGCACATTTATTGAAAATGACATACTGAAATATCGAATTTACATACTGCAAGTATTCACACCACTGAGTCAATACTTTGTAGAAGCACGTTTGGCGGCGATTACAGCTTTGAGCCGTCTTGGATATGTCTTCATCAGCTTTGCACATCTGGATTTGGGAATTTTCTCCCATGTTTCCTTGCAGATTTTCTCAAGCTCTGTTAAGTTAGATGGAGCGTCAGTGAACAGCAATCTTCAAGTCTTTCTACAGATTTTCAATGGGATTTATGTCTGGGCTTTGGCTTGGCCACTCAAAAACATTCACTTTCTTGTTCTGAAGCCATTCCAGCATTGCTTTGGCTGTGTAGTGGAAATGTGAGTGTCCTCTGTGTCTCTGCAAATGCGTGACTACATGTAGTATATTGTTTCTTGTGAATTTGTTCCCAGGGAGGGAACTGATAGAAGGATAACAGAAATAAGGGAAAACCTTGTCACTTTGGCCCAACACCTAGAAACTGTGTGTAAGGTCATGATCAGCTTATTGCACTCTGTGAGCAGAGACGCCTTGTTTGTGCATGAGTATAAACAGTGCTGAAGTGAAAGCACCCCTTCAGAGCTTCTGACAGAATTGTACTTTGAGCACTAATTGTGTTAATCTCTCCAGCCGATATCAATAAAGATCTGTTCATTTAAATTTGACTTGGAGTCCTTAGTGGTAATTTCCATGACAGCTGTATGCTTGGGGTCATTGTACCGTTGGAATGTAAATCTTCGCCCCCAGTCTAACGTCATTTGCACTCTGAAGCAGGTTATCATCAAGGATTTGCCTGTATTTGACTCCATTCATCGTTCCCTCTATCCTTACTATTCACCCAGTCCCTGCCACTGAAAAGCATCCCCATAGCATGATGCTGCCACCACCATGTTTCAAGGTAGGGATGGTGTTAGACAGGTGATGAGCTGTGCCTGGTTTTCTCCAGACATGGCGCTTTGCATTCAGGCCAAAGAGTACAATTTTTGTCTATTCAGACCACAGAATCTCGTGTCTTATGCTTTCATGTGCCTTTTTGCAAACTCCAGGCATAAGGTCATGTGCCTTTTTCTCAGGAGTGGCTTCCGTCTGGCCACTCTCCCATAAAGCCCAGTTTGGCGAAGTGCTGTCGAGACTGTTGTCCTTCTGGCAGGTTCTCTCATCTCAGCCAGGGTAGTTTTGTTATAGTGGTCATTGGGTGCTTGGTCACCTCCATGACCGATTGCTCAGTTTGGTCAGATGACCAGCGCTAGGCACAGTCTGGATAGGTCCATATTTTTTCCTTTTACCAATGATGGAGACCACTGTGCTCTTGGAAACTTAACACTCACATTTTTTTTATTAGTATGATTACAGTACCTTGCAAAACTATTCATCCCCCATGGCATTTTTCCTATTTTGTTGCATTACAACCTGTAATTTAAATTGATTTTTATTTGGATTTCATGTAATGGAAATACACAAAATAGTCCAAATTGAACTAAAATGAAAAAAATTACATGTTTCAAAAAACTTTTTTTTTTTAAACCTGGAAAAGTGGTGCGTGCATATGTATTCACCCCCTTTGCTATGAAGCCCCTAAATACGATCTGGTGCAACCAATTGCCTTCAGATAATTAAATAAAGTCCACCTGTTTGCAATCTAAGTGTCACATGATCTTAGTATGTATACACCTGTTCTGAAAGGCCCCAGAGTCTGCAACACCACTAAGCAAGGGGCACCACCAAGCAAGCGGCACCGTGAGCTCTCCAAACAGGTCAGGGACAAAGTTGTGGAGAAGTACAGATCAGGGTTGGGTTATTAACAAATATCCAAAACTTTGAACATCCCACAGAGCACCATTAAATCCATTATTTAAAAAATGTAAGAATATGGCACCACAACAAACCTGCCAAGAGAGGGCCGCCCACCAAACTCACGGGCCAGGCAAGGAGGGCATTAATCAGATAGGCAACAAAGAGACCAAAGATGACCCCGAAGGAGCTGCAAAGCTCCACAGCGGAGATTGAAGTATCTGTCCATAGGACCACTTTAAGCCGTACACTCCACAGAGCTGGGCTTTACGGAAGAGAGACCAGAAAAAAGCCATTGCTTAATAAAGAAAAAAATAAGCAAACACGTTTGGTGTTCGCCAAAAGGCATGTGGGAGACTCCCCAAACATATGGAAGAAGGTACTCTGGTAACATGAGACTAAAATTAAGCTTTTTGGCTATCAAGGAAAACGCTGTCTGGCGCAAACCCMACACCTTTCATCACCCTAAGAACACCATCCCCACAGTGAAGCATGGTGGTGGCAGCATCATGCTGTGGGGATGTTTTTCCATCGGCAGGGACTGGGAAACTGGTCAGAATTGAAGGATGGCGCTAAATACAGGGAAATTCTTGAGTGAAACCTGTTTCAGTCTTCCAGAGATTTGAGACTGGGACGGAGTTTCACCTTCCAGCAGGACAAAGACCCTAAGCATACTGCTAAAGCAACACTYGAGTGGTTTAAGGGGAAACATTTAAATGTCTTGGATTGGCCTGGTCAAAAGCCCAGATCTCAATTCAATTGAGAAACTGTGGTATGACAAAGACTGCTGTACACCAGSGGAACCCATCCAATTTGAAGGCGCTGGAGCAGTTTTGCCTTGAAGAATGGGCAAAAATCTCACTGGCTAGATGTGCCAAGCTTATAGAAACATACCCCAAGAGACTTGCAGCTGTAATTACTGCAAAAGGTGTCTCCACAATGTATTGACTTTAGGGGGGTGAATAGTTATGCACGCTTAAGTAATTTTTTTGTCTTGTTTGTATCACAATAAAAAATATTTTGCATCTTCAAAGTGGTAGGCATGTTGTATAAATCAAATGATACAAACCCCCCCCAAAAATCAATTTTAATTCCAGGTTGTAAGGCAACAAAATAGGAAAAATGCCCCAAGAGGGGGAATACTTTCGCAAGCCACTGTAGTAAATGGTTTATAAGGACCTATATTAAACATCTCATGGAGTAATGATTAATACATTATGAATAAACTATTTACTTATCCATTATTAATGCTTGATTACTTGGAGTTAACGTGTTAACTACGCTCTTCGTAGACATGTCAGACTGCAGTTGGATTTCATAATGCTAACGCCCAGATTGTAAAAACAATCACTGAGCTGTATAATTAGTTTATCATCTCTGAATTGCAGCTCAGTTCTTCCTGCAGCACTTCACATCTGCCACAAACCATTTGTATTTCACTCTGTCGAGCAGAGAGGCCCAAGCCAATCTATGGCTTGTTTACAATTTCTCCGGGCCTTCCTCGGACACCGCCTGGTATAGGCACCCTGGATGGCAGGGAGCTCGGCCCCAGTGATGTACTGGGCCATCTGCACCACCCTTGCGATCGAGAGCGGTGCAGTTGCCATATCAAGCAGGGATGCGCTTAAGATTCTCTCAATGGCGCAGCTGTAGAGTTAAGAATCTGAGGGGCCATGCCAAATATTTTCAATATCCTGAAGAGGAGCAGCAGGACTGTGCTGGTGTGAGAGGACCACGTTAAGGCCTTAGTGATGTGGACACCGAGGAACTTGAAGCTCTCGACCCGCTCCAGATGTGTTACCTACCCTCACCACATGGGGGCGTCCCGTCCAGTAATTCACCAGCTCAAACATAAGTGCATATTCTTCTGTGTGTGTGTGGAAGCTGAACCGCATGGGTTTATTTGGAGTGTTCGGACATGAAGAGTCGACAAGAGCACCCATTGGGTGTTTCCTGTACCAGATAAAAAATATCCAGCAGTGTTGACCAGTCCAAAAACATCCCCTAGCAAGGGGTGAAGATACAGTGGCTCGATTGCAACCAACAGACAGAATTGAACGCGCTCCGGCAAGTTACTGTTGGATTTGATGAAACGCTACTAAAACGGGAGATTACATGCATCTGCAGGCTAAACTAAGCTTGATTGCAACAACAAAAAAAGCATGAGGATAAAACAGCAGATCAATTGATCTCTCGTTGTTACTATGTCAAGTCATTATGAAACCAGACAGCTGGTCAAGAATCCTCTACTACCGCCCCTCAATGAAATATCAACCTATCTGGAGCATTAAATAAAWAAAAAAATTAAAATAAAAAAACAAGGCTGATGAATGTAAAAATACATTTGAGTATAATACATT
Source organism: Salvelinus sp. IW2-2015 (assembly GCF_002910315.2). NCBI lineage: Eukaryota > Metazoa > Chordata > Actinopteri > Salmoniformes > Salmonidae > Salvelinus > Salvelinus sp. IW2-2015. The sequence goes on along the minus strand of NC_036839.1, from coordinate 7,215,327 downwards.
TCATTAGTCGTATAGGATACACACAGTATATGCTGTCCAATGAAGCGCTTACTTGCTGTAATGAATACTCAGGGAGAAAAAGGTGTAGATTCACACGCATAGCGTGGCAGTTTTTTATTTCGCCTTCGCAGAAGGCAGGAATCGTGGTCACACACAGGTAGGCAAACAGGCAGGTGAATCAAAACTAGGACTGAAGAGCTATAACTGGTTCTCACAAACGAGCTAGGAAAAGGCTTAGTAGAGTCAACACGAACAATACCTCAGACACAGAATGAACTGAACTAAATAAGGAGCTGATGAGACCAACTAACACAGGTGAAAACAAAGAACAAAAATGAAAGACAGGGCTACGTTCAAGAACACAAAGAAACAGGGCTATGTTCAAGAACACAACGAAACAGAACACAAGGTTGACTAAGAAAATAAATACAGAACCGTACACTTGCATTTTCCTTCTTGTCGACACAGCAACAATAATAAAGAATAACATCTAAGTATACGAATACAAAGTAAATGGCTCAGTAGGATAGAATACATTTTTTAGCATAAGTATAATACAGGAAGGCACAATTTATAATCCAATATTTACAATACCATTCAAAAGTTTGGACACCTACTCATTAAAGGGTTTTTCTTTATTTTTACTATTTTCTGCATTGTAGAATAACAGTGAAGACATCAAAACTAGAAAATAACACTAATGGATGTAGTAACCAAAAAAGTGTTAAACAAATCAAAACATATATTTTATATTTGAGATTCTTCWAAGTAGCCACCCTTTGCCTTGATGACAGCTTTGCACACTCTTGGCATTCTTTCAACCAGCTTCACCTGGAATGCTTTTCCAACAGTCTTGAAGGACTTCCCACATATGCTGAGCACTTGTTGGCTGCTTTTCCTCTGCGGTCCAACTCATCCCAAACCATCTCAATTGGGTTGAGGTCAGGTGATTGTGGAGGCCAGGTCATCTGATGCAGCACTCCATCACTCTCCTTCTTGGTCAAATAGCCTGGAAGTGTGTTGGGTCATTGTCCTGTTGAAAAACAAATGATAGTCCCACTAAGCGCAAACCGGATGGGATGGAGTAATTCCGCTATGATGAAACTGGCTCTCCCCATACCTTTATTTAACTAGTTGAGAACAAGTTCTCATTCTCACACTGTATCGACAGGATAGAACAGCAGCGTCTGGTAAGACAAGGGGCGGCGGACTCTGTATTTTTGTAAATAACAACTGGTGCACGATATCTAAGGAAGTCTCAAGGTTTTCCTCGCCTGAGGTAGAGTATCTCATGATAAGCTGTAGACCAATCTATCTACCTAGAGAGTTTTCATCTGTATTTTTCGTAGCTGTATACATACCACCACAGACCAATGCTGGCACTAAGACCACACTGAATGAGCTGTATTCCACCATAAGCAAACAGGAAAACGCTCACCCAGAGACGCATACAAAGCTCTCCCTCGCCCTCCATTTGGCAAATCTGACCATAATTCTATCCTCATGATTCCTGCTTACAAGCAAAAATCGAAGCAGGAAGCACCAGTGACTCGATAAATAAAAAAAGTGGTCAGATGAAGCAGATACCAAGCTACAGGACTGTTTTGCTAGCACAGACTGGAATATGTTCTGGGATTCCTTCGATGGCATTTAGGAGTACACCACATCAGTCATTGGCTTCATAAGTGCATCGATGATGTCGTCCCCACCTTGACGGTACATTCATACCCCAACCAGAAGCCATGGATTACAGGCAACATCTGCACTGAGCTAAAGGCTAGAGCTGCCGCTTTCAAGGAGCAGGACTCTAACCCGGACGCTTATATAAAATCCCACTATGCCCTCCGATGAACCATCAAACAGGCAAAGCGTCAATACAGGGCTAAGATCAAATCGTACTACACCGGCTCTGATGCTCGTCGGTTGTGGCAGGGTTGCAAACCCTTACAGACTACAAAGGGAAGCACATCCGAGAGCTGCGCAGTGACACGAGGCTACCAGATGAGCTAAACTACTTCTATGCTTGCTTCGAGGCAAATAACACTGAAACATGCATGAAAGCACCAGCTGTTCCAGGAAAACTGTGTGATCACGCTCTCCGCTGCCGATGTGAGTAAGATCTTTTAACAGGTCAACATTCACAAGGCCGCAGTGCCAGACGGATTACCAGGATGTGTACTGCGAGCATGCGCTGACCAACTGTCAAGTGTCTTTACTGACATTTTCAACCTCTCCTTGTCCGAGTCTGTAATACCTACATGTTTTAAGCAGACCACCATAGTCCCTGTGCCCAAGAACACTAAGGTAACCTGCCTAAATGACTACCGACCTGTAGCACTCACATCTGTAGCCATACAGTGCTTTGAAAGACTGGGCATTGCTCACATCGATACCATTATCCCAGAGACCCTAGACCTGCTCCAATTTGCATACCGCCTTAACAGATCCACAGGTGATGCAATCTCTATTGTACTCCACACTGCCCTTTCCCACCTGGACAAAGGGAACACCTATGTGAGAATGCTATTCATTCACTACAGCTCGGCGTTCAACACCATAGTGCCCTCAAAGCTCATCAATAAGCTAAGGACCTTGGGACTAAACACCTCCCTCTGCAACTGGATCCTGGACTTCCTGACGGGCCGCTCCCAGGTGGTAAGGGTAGGTAAAAACCCATCAGCCAAGCTGATCCTCAACACAGGGGCCCCTCAGGGCTGCATGCTCAGTCCCATCCTCTACTCCCTCTTCACTCATGACTGCACAGCCAGGCACGACTCCAACACCATCCTTAAGTTTGCCGATGACACAACAGTGGTAGGCCTGATCACCGACGACGAGACAGCCTATAGGGAGGATGTCATAGACCTGGCCGTGTGGTGCCAGGACAACAACCTCTTCCTCAACGTAATCAAGACATAGGAGATGATTGTGGACTACAGGAAAAAGAGGACCGTGCACACCCCCATTCTAATTGATGGCACTGTAGTGGAGCAGGTTGAGAGCTTCAAGTTCCTTGGTGTCCACATCACCAACAAAMTAACATGGTCCAAGCACACCGAGACAGTAACTTTTTCATTTGATAAAAAAAATTAAATACATTATAGGTAAATTAGGAAATACTTTATTTCAGTTGTACGGAATGATTGTCAAATAGATACATCACCTGCTCAAGTAGCATGATTAAAATGTTCAGACGATAATACCCTCCAGAGGGCAACATTTTATTGAAGAATGTTGCTTGCAACCATCGTTATGGGGAGGTAAATCGGTGGCAGAGGATGGTTGCAATTGAGATCAGCTGCCGATAATCTAGTTTCCATCAGAGGTTGCAACTGGCCCGGTGTGTCCAGTCCTCCAAGTATTCTTTTCAGCCAACTTCTTCAAATGCCATACTTCTCCGCATTCCTTCAACACTGCATAAAAAAAACTGCAAGGGATGGGGTTTGTATGCAGTTATCACGTTTCAAGAGAAGACCCAGATGCAGACACTGTCGAAGTAACAACAGTTTATTACTAGAACAGGTGGCAGGCAAAACGACAGGTCAAGGGCAGACAAAGGTCAGTAATCCAGATCAGAGTCCATAAGGTACAGAATGTCAGGCAGTCTAGGGGTCATGGCAGGCAGAGGTCAATAATCCAGGGTGGTGTGACAAGGTACAGAACGGCAGGCAGGCTCAGCGTCAGGGGAGGCAGAATGGTCAAAACCGGGAAAACAAAAAAAACGGAACTAGAAAAAGACAGGAGCAAGGGGAAACCGCTGGTAGGCTTGACGAACAAAAATAACTGGCAACAGACAAACAGAGAACACAGGTATAAATACACTGGGGATAATGGGGAAGATCAAATCAAATCAAAGTTTATTTGTCACGTGCGCCTTATACAACCTTACAGTGAAATGTTTACTTACAGGCACTAACCAATAGAGTGAAAAAAGGTGTGTGTGTGTGTGTGTGTGTGTGTGTGTGTGTGTGTGTGTGTGTGTGTGTGTGTGTGGGGTGTTGTGTGTGTGTGTTGTGTGTGTGTGTGTGTGTGTGTGTGTGTGTAGGTAAGTAAGTAAAAAACAGAACAACAGTAAAAAGACATTTGAAAATAGAGTAGCAAGGATATATACAGACACCGGTTAGTCAGGCTTATTGATTAGTATGTACATGTAGGTATGGTTAAAGTGACTATGCATATATGATGAACAAGAAGTAGCAGTAGCGTAAAAAGAGGGGTTGGCGGGTGATGGGACACAATGCAGATAGCCGGTTAGCCAATGTGCGGGAGCACTGGTTGGTCGGGCCAATTGAGGTAGTATGGACATGAATGTATAGTTAAAGGACTATGCATATAAGATAAACAGAGAGTAGCAGCGTAAAGAGAGGTTGGGGGGGCACACAATGCAAATAGTCCGGGTAACCATTGGTTACCTATTCAGGAGTCGTATGGCTTGGGGGTAAAAACTGTTGAGAAGCCTTTTTGTCCTAGACTTGGCACTCCTGTAACGCTTGCCATGCGGTAGTAGAGAGAACAGTCTATGACTGGGGTGGGTGGGGTCTTTGACAATTTTTAGGGCCTTCCTCTGACACCACCTGGTGTAGAGGTCCTGGATAGCAGGCAGCTTTGCCCCAGTGATGTACTGGGCCGTACGTACTACCCTCTGAAGTGCCTTGCGGTCAGAGGCCGAGCAATTACCGTACCAGGCAGATGATGAACCGGTCAGGTGCTCTCGATGTTGCAGCTGTAGAACCTTTTGAGGATCTCAGGACCCATGCCAAATCTTTTTAGTTTCCTGAGGGGGAATAGGCTTTGTTGTGCCCTTCTCACGACTGTCTTGGTGTGTTTGGACCATTCTAGTTTGTTGTTGATGTGACGAACCAAGGAATTTGAAGCTCTCAACCTTCTCCACTACAGCCCCGTCGATGAGAATGGGGGCATGCTCGGTCCTCCTCCTGTAGTCCACAATCATCTCCTAGTCTTGGTTACGTTGAGGGATAGGTTGTTATTCTGGCACCACCTGCCAGGTCTCTGACCTCCTCCCTATAGGCTGTCTCTTCGTTGTCGGTGATCAGGCCTACCACTGTTGTGTCGTCTGCAAACTTAATGATGGTGTTGGAGTCGTGCCTGGCCATGCAKTCGTGGGTGAACAGGGAGTACAGGAGGGGACTGAGCACAAAGATGGGCGTCACCTGGAGGGGGGTGGACACAAGCACAAAGACAGGTGAAACMGATCAGGGTGTGACATCGGTAACACTTTACTTTAGGGTTCACTGGCATTGTTTTTGTTTCCCCTCATTTTTTAGAAGGACAATACACAAAATGATATGTTTCTATTACAGAGGACTGCTAAATTATCCTTCAGAGATATGCATTGATTTGTCTGTAAATAGCTGCCAGGGATGTATCTGACAAGGTGCATTGGTCCAATGTGAGGGGATTGTGTTTTTGTGTTTACATTTAGAAAATAGCCCGGATCCTCATTCACTACCAGACTCCTGCCAAAAGGTTTTCCGCACTAGTTTCAATGCAAATTATGCAGTTTAATTGTACTGCTCTGCCTGGTTCAGGGCGTGACTGCATTGCAATGTATTTCACTAGTCTACCTTCAACCACTACAGCTCATCTCATTTCTCAGCGCACATCAAACATGTAAATTAGATTGAAATGGACCACATGATTGTAAGGAGGGAATGGGCTCTGGCCACAAGTACAGGACACCAACAGAACAACATAGATCTGAAATATTACCCATGAGTGACAGTCTATTGCAGCTTGGAAGTGCACATTGGAAAAGCTCTCATTACTCTGTTTAAGTGCAGTGCAGTTAATTTATGGGACAGCTGCTATGCTAGCATCACAAGAAACATAGATACCACACAATAAATTGCTTCTTGTTGATTTGTAGACACCAGGGTTGGGGTCAATTCCATTTAAATTCTAGTCAGAAAGTAAACCAAATTCCAATTCCCCATTTTCCTAATTGAAAAGCATTGAAAATAATTGGAATGTCAGTGTACTTCCAGAATTGACTGGAATTGAAATGGAATTGACCCAAACCCTGCTAGACATGATTATAAATTGTCTGTGCATGGTACCAGCCATAAACCTTGATATTGTTTCTGGGCTAGACTAACATGTGTCCCCAGTCCTAAAGACAGAGATTAGGAGAGCATTTCATCAGGCACAGAGAGAGGCCATAATGATGTTTGTTTTTTCTTATTTCTTTATAAAATAAGAACTATTACGCAACAGCACTGCATCCGCACATATGGTGTCAGCCAGCAGATTACAAAAGCAATTTTCTTTCGTGACCTTGGCAGGAGTTCACTGTTCAAATCCATCGGATTAGAATAGAATACGGGACTTAATTGTTAGAAATAAAATTTGACTCTTAAAATATCAAGATTTCAGGCTAGCACTTTATAATATCTCCAGGTAAAGCATTTGTAATGGATTAGGAAATAGTTTATTCATCATTTATTAATCATTAATCCATTCGTGAGAAGATTAGAAGACAAAAACTGTTGTGAAACAACTGTTGCAAGGACTTGAGGAAAAGTTGTAATGTGAATGTTTTGTTAATGTTGACAACTTGTATTAAAAATCTGTATTTAAAAAAACAACAACAATGTTTTAAGTGAGAAATAGGCATTGTGGTCTGAAGCCAAAAATGATAGGGGAAATTCACATGAACACCATAATGCCTATTCCACCCATGCTCAACCAAGGTTTTTCAGCATACAGCTTTGACCTACTGCAGTAGCTATGTCGGTATTGCACTTCAAACTATGTACAGGGACGTTGCTTAGGATTCAGCCTTCTGAAACAGCTTAATTCATACTCTTAGAGGAGGTGCTTCCACAATAATGTGATTTGTACCAGATAAAAGGTAAAGTATTGGATTCGTCACACCCCACAGTAAGACATTATRCCATTACCATACCTTTTCATTCTTTAAAAAAATTAAATGATAGCAAGTTTTGCTTTTATACTTTAAAAGACCATCAGACTCGCCCATGTTCCTCATTATCCCAAGTGTATTTATACCTGTGTTCTCTGTTTGTCTGTTGCCAGTTCATCTTGTRTTGTCAGGTCTTACCAGTGTGTTTTCCCATCTCCCTGCTTTCTCAAGTTCTGTTTCCTATTTTCCCCGGTTCTGACCATTCTGCCTGCCCTGACCCCGAGCCTGCCTGCCATTCTGTACCTGCATGACTCTGACCCATTTACGAACCTCTGCCTGTCCTGACCCCGAGCCTGCCTGCTGTTCGGTACCTTATTGACTCTGCCCTGCATTACGGACCTCTGCCTGCATTGGACCTGTCTTTTGCCTGCCCCCTGATTGGGTCAATAAACATCTGTGACTCTAGCTGTCTGCATCTGGGTCTTATGCTGAGTTCTGATAGTTTCAAACATGGTCCTTTTTTTCAGTTATCAATGGACAGTTCATTACCTCGGTCAAAATAGTATGTAGCTTAAAGTTATTTTTGTACTTGTATTTCTTTTAGCAAAAAAGATCATGATGAAGCAATAATACACATTTACAATAGGCCTATATCTAAAAATACATACAGCCTGAACCAAAATATCAACGCAACATGAAACAATTTCAAAGATTTTACTGAGTAACAGTCAATTGAAATAAATTCATTMGGCCCTAATCTATGGATTTCACATGAATGGAAATACAGAYTGGTTGGTCACAGATATATTAAAAAGGTGGATCAGAAAACCAGTCAGTATCTGGTGTGACCACCATTTKCCTCATGCAGCGCAACACATCTCTGTCACATAGAGTTGATCAGGCTGTTGATTGTGGTATGTGGAATGTTGTTCTACTCCTYGTCAATGGCTGGTTGGAGGTGATGGATATTAGCGGGAACTAGAACACGCTGTCGTACACGTCAATCCAGAACATGCCAAACATGCTCAATGGGTCACATGTCTGGTGAGTATGCAGGCCATGGAAGAACTGGGACATTTTCAGCTTCCAGGAATTGTGTGCAGATCCTTGCGACATGGGGCTGTGMWTTAACATGCTGAAACATGAGGTGATGGCGGTGGAGAAATGGCACGACAATGGGCCTCATGATCTCGTCACTGCAGAAATTAAGGCTATGCTTCTCGCTCCAATGGTTCTTGCTGGACAAAGGTAAATTTGGTTTTGAGATCTGATTGGCCTGGTAAATTACTGTACACATATGATTGGTCAATTGCATGGACCAATTGAAAAGTACAGTTCCTACCAATGGTTATTGCACCTTTGTAGAATGTAGTCTCCAACCCTTTTCTGCCTAAGCAGAATTGTTAATATTTTGCTGGATCATGACATCTGCGTGCATTACTTAGTATAATTTGCATGTCAAACTATAATTGAAAACATGATACATATTTGAAAGCTGCGAAAGAGCTATTTCGAATGATATGACATATATTAGCACCCCATCAATCAAATTGTAATCAGTCTAGAAAAAAAACACAAAGTGTGGTGTATCTTATACGAAAATGACTGTTTTTCCCCCTAACAACTGCCCTTTACACAACATTCTAATGAAGATTGAGAACGATTGAGTCTTCCTGAAAATATGAAATCAGAAAATAAATAACTTTTACTGTGAATAAGTTACAGCTGCTTTAGTGGCCCACGGTATTCAAGCAATCAATCAAATGTATCTATAAATCCCTTTTTACATCAGCCGATATCACAAAGTGCTATCCAGAAACCCAGCCTAAAACCCCAAACAGCAAGCAATGCAGATGTAGAAGCACGGTGGCTAGGAAAAGCTCCCTAGAATGGCAGGAACCTAGGAAGAAACCAAGAGAGGAACCAGGCTCTGAGGGTTTGCCAGTCATCTTCTGGCTGCGCCAGGTTGAGATTATAACAGTACATGGCCAAAATGTTCAAATGTTCATAGATGACCAGCAGGGTCAAATAATAATAATCATAGTGGTTGTAGAAGGTGCAACAGGTCAGCACCTCAGGAGTAAATGTCAGTTGGCTTTTCATAGCCGAGCATTCTGAGTTAGAGACATTAGGTGTGGTAGAGAGAGAGTTGAAAACAGCAGGTCCGGGACAAGGTAGCACATCCGGTGAACAGGTCAGGGTTCCATAGCCGCAGGCAGAACAGTTGAAACTGGAGCAGCAGCACGACCAGGTGGACTGTGGACAGCAAGGACACATCAGGCCAGGTAGTYCTGAGGCATGGTCCCAGGGCTCAGGTCCTCCGGGAGGGAAGAGGGAGAGAGAGAGAATTACTTAGATTCACACATGACACCAGATAAGACAGGAGAAATACTCCAGACATAACAGACTGACCCTAGCCCCCCGACACATAAACTATTGCAGCATAAATACTGGAGGCTGAGACAGGAGGGGTCAGGAGACATTATGGCCCTGTCCGACGATACCCCCGGACAGGGCCAACCAGGCAGGATATAACCCCACCCACTTTGCCAAAGCACAGCCCCCACACCACTAGAGGGATATCTTCTACCACCAACTTACTACCCTGAGACAAGGCTGAGTATAGCCCACAAAGGACCCGAGGGGGGTGGCAAACCCGGACAGGAAGATCACGTCAGTGACTCAACCCACTCAAGCGACGCACCCATCCTAGGGATGGGATGGAAGAGCACCAGTAAGCCAGTGACTCAGCCCCTGTAATAGGGTTAGAGGCCAAGAATCCTGGTGGAGAGAGGGGAACCAGCCAGGCATAGACAGCAAGGGTGGTTCCTTGCTCCAGAGCCTTTCCGTTCACCTTCACATCCCTGGGCCAGACTACACTCAATCATAGGACCTACTGAAGAGATGAGTCTTCAATAAAGACTTAAAGGTCGAGACCGAGTCTTCGTCTCTCACATGGATAGGCAGACCATTCCATAAAAATGGAGCTCTATTGGAGAAAGCCCTGCCTCCAGCTGTTTGCTTAGAAATTCTAGGAACAATAAGGAGGCCTGTGTCTTGTGACCGTAGCGTACGTGTTGGTATGTAAGGCAGGACCAAATCGGAGAGATAGGTATACGCAAGCCCATGTAATGCCTTTTAGGTTAGCAGTAAAATCTTGAAATCAGCCCTAGCCTTAACAGGAAATCACTGTAGAGGCTAGCACTGGAGTAATATGATCAAATGTTTTGGTTCTAGTCAAGATTCTAGCAGCAACATTTACCATTAACTGAAGTTTATTCAGTGCTTTATCCGGGTAGCGGGAGAGTAGAACATTGCAGTGTTCTAATCTTGAAGTGACAAAAGCATGGATTAGCTTCTCTTGCATAATTTTTGGACAAAAAGTATCAGATTGTTAAAAAAAATTGAAGATGGAAAAAACCTGCCCTTTAGATGTGTTTGTCAAAAGACAGGTCAGGGTCCAGAATAACGCAGAGGTCCTTCACAGTTTTATTTGAGACGACTGTACAACCATCAAGATTAAATGTCAGATCAAACAGCAGATCTCTTTGTTTCTTGGGACATCAAACTAGCATCTCTGTTTTGGCCGAGTTTAAAATTAAAATAAATGCTGCCATCCACTTGCTTATGTTTGAAACACAGGCATCTATGGTAGGCAATTTTGGGGCTTCATCATGTTTCATTGAAATGTATAACTGTGTGTTGTCTGCATAGCAGTGAAAGTTGAYATTGGGTGTTTCTCAAAATGCATAATACCATGCTTTGAGCACGCAAATTGGAGCCCAGGAGGGTCAGTGTATGAGTCGAAATCAAAGTATGCAAAATAGAGCATGGAGGGCACTTCTCGAATGCTTATTCCGTTTGTACATATTTTGAAGCATGCATTGATGCAAGTTTCAAAATATGTATGCAAAGAAATATGACGCAACCACGTAAGAAATTACACAACATTTCTTGAAATCAATGGCGGCCATTATTTGAGCTGAAGTGAGAGAAAATACACTCCGACTTCGAAAAGAAATGTTGCCTATTTACATCTCATATGTTGCCTGAACACAATATTTTATCTTGATGTTAGCTAGCTACCCAAGAAGAACTCTACCTTGCATAACATTAGTTTTAGGTAATTTTTGCCTGTTAAGCTATCTGATTAGGTACATTATTACAATTCACATATACAGTTGAAGTCGGAAGTTTACATACACCTTAGCCAAATACATTTAAACTCAGTTTTTCACAATTCCTGACATTTAATCCTAGTAAAAATTCCCTGCCTTTGGTTAGTTAGGATCACCAATTTATTTTAAGAATGTGAAATGTCAGAATAATTGTAGAGAGAATGATTCATTTCTGCTTTTATTTCTTTCATCACATTCCCAGTGGGTCAGAAGTTTACATACACTCAATTAGTATTTTGGTAGCATTGCTTTAAATGGTTTAACTTGGGTCAAACGTTCGGGTAGCCTTCCACAAGCTTCCCACCAATAAGTTGGGTGAAGTTTGGCCCCAATATGTATGACAGAGCTCGTGTCACCTGGGAAGGGTCCCAGGTTTTGTAGGCTCCTTAGCTCACAACATGCTTTTTTTTATTCTCCAAAAGTTTATCATAGGCTTCTGAGTCACGCTTTTGTGATGGCACTCCAATAGCCTTGACTCTTTGTTGTCCTACTTAAGCCATTTTCGACTCCACAACTTTGTACAGTAATGGCTTGGGCCTCATGTCCATTTGGTAAGACCCATTTGCGACCAGCTATAACTTCCTGACTATTCTTGAGATGTTGCTTCAATATATCCACATAATTTCCTGTCTCATTGATCCATCCAATTCTCGTGAAGTGCACAGTTCCCTCCTGCAGCAAGCACCCCGTAACATGATGTGCCACCCCCAGCTTTCACGGTTGGGATGTATTCTTCTGGCTCCAGCCTCCCCTTTTTTTCAAAAACATAATGATGTCATTATTATGCAAAACATTTATATTTTTGTTCATCAAGACTAGAGGACATTTTCTCCAAAAAGTACAATCTTTGTCCCTATGTGTCGAGTTGCAAACCGTAGTTCGGGCTTTTTTATGTCGGTTTTGGAGCATGGGCTTTCGTCCTCCTGCAGGACCTTCAGGTTAGTCCCATATAGCGACTCATTTCGACTTGGATTAGTAGATACTGTTCTCCCTTCTAGCATCTTCACTAGAGGGTCCATTTGCGATGTTCATGGGAATTGATTTGCACTTTTCACACAAAACGTTCATCTCTAGAGAACCAAACGCGTCTCCTTCCTGAAAGCAGTTTTATGAACGGCCGCGTTTGTCCCGATGTTGTGTACTTGATACTAAGTTGTACCAAATGAGTGTGGTATCCTTCTGCGTTAGAAATTGCTCCAAGGATGAACCAACTTGTGAATTGAGCGTCTACCAATTTTTTTTCTGAGTATGGCTGATTTATGTTGATTTTCCATATAGTCAAGTAAAGAAGCACTAAGTTGAAGGTAGCCTGAAAATACATCCACAGGTACACCCTGCCAATTGACTCAAATGTGATGGTCTAAGTTATGTACCACCTTTTTCAGGAAGCATTACTCAGCCTAAACTATCATAATTTTCTGGAATTTTCCAAGCTGTTTAAAGGCACAGTCAACTTAGTGTATGTAAACTTCTGACCAGCTGGAATTGTGATACAGTGAAATAATCTGTCTGTAAACAATTGTTGGAAAAATTACTTGTGTCATGCAGAAAGTAGATGTCTTTCCCGACTTGCCAAAACTATAGATTGTTAACAAGAAATTTGTGGAGTGGTTGAAAAACGAGTTTTAATGACTCCAACCTAACTTCCGACTTCATCTGTAGCTAGCTGATAGTTACGAAGTAAAATGTTTCCTTTGTGTATGTCTTGCTTGGTCTCTATTGTTGCCATTGTCCTGGCTGGAAGAAGGTTCAGTTAATGGGGAGATGCAGCGTGAGGTAATACAATAGGGGAGTGAGAGTGCTTCGCAAATGTAATGTTTTATGCGTTCTCCACACTCCAGCATGAGGACAGACGCAGAGCTTTGGTCTGACACCTWTAAAAGGTTATTTACCACTTTCAGGAGTGCGGTCTCAGTACTATGATGGGGTCTAAAATCAGATGGGAGCATTTTGTATCCATTATTTGTATTCAGGAAGGCAGTCGCAACAACTTTTTAAAAGATTATTGAGAGGAATGTAGGCCAATAGTTTTGTTAATTTTCCGTGTCAATGTTTGGCGTTTTCAGGAGAGGACTTATTTTTGCCACTTTTTGTGATTCTGGTATACATCCAGAGGACAGGGAGCCGGTGTCAGAGGAAGGCCCAAAAAATTGTCAAGGACTCCAATCATAGACTGTGCTCTCTGCTACAGCACGGCAAGCGGTACCTGAGCGCCATGTCTAAATCCAAAAGGCTCCTTAACAGCTTCTATCCCCAAGCCATAAGACTGCTTAACAATTAATCAAATGGCTACCCAGACTATTTACATTGACACCCCCCCTTTCTTTTTACACTGCTGTTACTTGCTGTTTATTATCTATGCATAGTCACATTACCCCTACCTACATGTACAAATTACGTAGACTAATCTGTACCCCCACACATTGACTCGGTAGTGTTACCCCCTGGATATAGCCTCATTATTGTTATTTTATTGTGTTACTTTTTATTTTATTTTTTACTTTTGTTTATTTTGTCAATATTTTCTTAATTTCTTAACTCTATTTCTTGAACTGCATTGTTGGTTAAAGGGCTTGTAAGTAAGCATTTCACAGTAAGTTGTATTCTACGCATGTGACAAACAAAATCCGGGGGGTAAAATGTGTGTTCCGAAGCCGGCCTCCGAGGTAAAAGGCCCTGACCTCCTCTTCCGAGGGTTAAGCCCTGAGCCCACTTCTCCGAGGCTAGAAAGTCTGCTCAGACGCCAGTCTCGAGGAAGGCCCCGAGCCACTCTCCGGAGGGCTAATAAGGCCGCCAGCCCACCGTCTCCGAGGGGTAAAAGCCCCGAGCCACTTCCGAGTAAACGGCCCGAGCCACTTCTCCGAGGGTAACAGAGGCCCCGGCCTACGTGTCTCCGGGGTTCAAGGCTCCGAGCCCACTCTCCGAGTAAAAGGCCCCGACCCACCTCCGGGGTAACATAGGGCCCGAGACCCACTCGTCCGAGGGTAAAGGCCGAGCCACTCTCCGAGGGTAAAAGGCCCGCGAGCCACTCTCGGAGTGGTAAGGGCCCGAGCCCACTCTCGAAGGTAAAGCGGCGACGCCGCACTTCCGAGGGTAAAGAGGCCCCGAGCCCACTCTCCGAGGTACAAATAGGCCGATCTCCACTCGTCCGAGGGTAGAAAGGCCGGCCCACTTCCGAGGTAAAAGGCCCAGATGCGTCCACTCTCTGAGGGTAAAGGCCCCGAGCCCAACTCTCCCGAGGATAAAGAGGCCGCCGGGCCTACCTCCGAGGGTCAAGGCCCCGAGCCACTCCTCCGGAGGGTAAATATGGCCTAGCCCACTTCCAGGGTTAAAAGGCCCCCGAGCCCACTCCCGTGAGGGTAAAAGGCCCGAGCCCACTCTCCGAGGGTAAAAGGCCCCGACGCCCCATCTCCGAGGGTAAAAGGCCTGACCACTCTCCGCAGGTTTAAAAGGGCCGGAGCCTCATCCCCGAGGGTACAAGGCCCCGATCACTCACTCTCCGAAGGGTAAATAGGCCCCGAGCCCAATCTCCGGAGGTAACATGAGCCCGAGCCCATATCTTCCGGGGTACAAGCGACCGAGGCCACTCTGCCGGCGGGAGGTTAGAAAGGCCGCAGCCCTACCTCTCTCGAGGGTAAAGGCCCTGTAGCCCACTCTCCGAGGGTAAAAAGTGCCTGTCCCAGACTCTCCCCGAGGGAAAAAGGCGCCGAGCCACTCCCGAGGTTTAAAAGGCCCCGGCACTCTCCGAGGTAAAAGGCCCCGAGCCACTCCCGAGGTAAAAGGCCCGAGCCACCTTTCCGAGGGTCAAAAGGCCCCGAGCCCATCTCCGAGGGAAAAAGCGCCGAGCCACTCTCCGAGGGCTAAATAGGCTCCCCGAGCCTATTCCTCTAGATGTTCAAAAAGGCCCCGGCACCTCTCCGAGGGTAAAAGGCCCGAGCCCACTCTCCGAGGGTAAAGAGGCCCCGAGCCCACTCTCCGAGGTACAAAGCTGAGCCCACTCTGCAGAGGCGTCTCAGGGGCCAATTTGGTATGCACAAACACAGTTCCATTTCCACAGCCTCACACTTCACCAACTATTTTGACCCTTTTGAACCCCTGAAGACCACCCTCGGGTTTACGTGTGCTGTGTGTGTGTGTGTGTGTGTGTGTCTGTGTGGTGTGTTGTGTGTGTGTGTGTGGTGTGTCTCTCTCGATGTGATCTGTGATCTCCTGTGGGAGTTAGAGACGGTTTCCCCGATTCTCCCTGCAGCTAATATGTTTAAACATTCACACACACCAACACCACCCCTGTGTGCTTTGTAAATTGCACAACACCCAGCAACTGTAGATGCACACGCCAGGTCCTCTAATAACACACCACTCTGCAGAACATCCACTAGGTCTATTAATGCTCTAAAGACACATATCAGACTGCTCAATCACACAAGACACCCGAGTAGTGTGTAAACCAGTAGAATGCTGTCTTGTGTTATTATTAATGCTGTCTTCCGCAGACGTCTCCTGTCCCAATCCGTCTATCTGTCGCTGCCTTGAGGTGTGTTCTGGCGTCGCTGCTTTCTTGCTTCTTTTCTTGTGTTCTTTTTTTTTTTCTTTTGTTTTTTTGGTCATCATTTTTACCTCTATTTTTGACACTGATTGTTGGTTCAGGGCTGTAAGTAAGCTTTACCAGTCAGTTGTATTTCACGCATGTGCACAATTGCTTTCACATAAGAGGGCGACAGGAATGATTTTCTCCGTAGTTTAGTTTGGAAAGGGTATCGCATTGGACGTTTTAGCAATGATTTTTTCCATGAATGTGTGAAGTAAAGCATACAACTTGAGTGTTCCATGATTTTAGGTTGGCAGTTTGTGTGCAGACGATGAGGATATGAGTTTTTGGAGAAATACATTTTACACAGAGGATTTTGTACATTTTGCTTTTATGACTCATGGATTTTTAATTGAAGTGTGAATGTTTATGAATGAAGGTATACTATTAGGGAAAGCTGTTTTTGTTAGGTTTGCGACAGTATAATAGTTTTGGATTGTTTTTTCCCTTCTACATCAGGTTCGAACGTAGGCTGATGGAGCAGCTTTTGATTTGCACAGTACTGTTTTCAGCTAGTCGAAGAATAGCAATTTTGTCGAGTCGATTTTGTTTTAATTTTTGGAAGTTTGACCTTAGGGGTAAGCTATTTTTGTTATACATTATCTTTGTTTGTACAAATGTTATTATGGTTTTTAGTGGTGGCCTGATCTAGGGTATTACGAAGGTTAAGTTTAGATCCTCGTTGTTGTTACC
>NC_036839.1:7192393-7198960 GCF_002910315.2 Salvelinus sp. IW2-2015 | reverse complement strand
GTTACCTGATTTTTGTACTCTAACTTCCTTGGGTAGGTGGAGGGAGTCTGGAAGGGCATCTAGGAATCTTTGAGTTGTCCGAGTATTTATAACGTGACTTTTGATAATACTTGTTTGGGGTCTGAGCAAATTATGTGTTGCGATTGCAAACGTAATAAGATGGTGGTCTGATTATGAGGAAGAASATTTAGATCCACAATATCTAATCTACAGAACAAAACTAGATCCAGGGTATGATTGTGGCAATTCTCCATGTTAATATTGTAGTCACCAAAAAATTTAAATATTATCTGCCGTGACTACGAGATCTGATAGTAATTCAGAGAACTCAGTGAGGAATGATGTATACGGTCCAGAAGGCATGTAAACAGTAGCTATAAAAAGTGATTGAGTAGGCTGCATAGATTTCATGACTAGAAGCTCAAAAGACGAAAACACCTCCGCATTTACAGGATGCGCAGGGGATATGGCCACTCGTGTAACCAGGAGGAGAGGCCTCATTTAACACAGTAAATTCAGCAGGCTTGAGCCATGTTAACGTCAGGCCAATCACATCAAGTTTATGATCAGTGAATAGTTCATTGACTAAAACTGCCTTAGAAGTGAGGGATCTAACATTAAGTAGTCCTATTTTGAGATGTGAGGTATTAACACAATCTCTTTCAATAATGACAGGAATAATGACAGTCTTTATTCCAGGGAGATTTCTAAGGCGAACACCGCCATGTTTAGTTTTGCCCGACCTAGATCGAGGCATAGACACAGTCCCAATGGGGAAAACTGAGCTGACTACACTGACTGTGCTAGTGGCAGACTCCACTAAGCTGGCAGGCTGCGCTAACAGCCTGCTGCCTGGCCTGTACCATATCTCATTGTGGAGCGAGAGGAGTTAGAGCCCTGTCTATGTTGATAGATAAAATGAGAGCACCACTCCAGCTTCGATGGAGTCCGTCACTCCTCAGCAGGCCAGTCTTGGTCCTGTTTGTGGGGGAGTCCCAGAAAGAGGGCTAGTTGTCTACAAATTCTATCTTTTGGGAGGGGCAGGAAACAGTTTTCAACCAGTGATTGAGTTGTGCGAGTCTGTTGTAGAGCTCAAACACTCCCAGAGAGAGTTACTCGATGCCAACACATCTTTCTAGCTAAGTTACATGCTGAAGTTATGTTGCTCTTGGTAACTGTTATGTAATTTAGTAATTMATGTTCATAAATTGCAATKATCTTTTTAGGTCTGAACCCCAGAGATTGTAAAGCTCTGGTTTAAATGAAACAGACATAATTCCCATCTCACAATTAGTCAGATACAATTTTATTTGATACAAAAACKTTCCTTTTATACCTTCTCTTAAACTACGCACATACATACGTACTATATTTGGATTATCCCCTGAAGTCTCACCACAGTTTATTACCACTCAGCTGACAGTTCCACTCCCCCCCAGATACGGAAAACCTGGAGGGGCTCTCCCTGTCTTATCTTATCTCCACAGAGTTATAGCTGGGTCGGTTCAAACATAGGTTAAGGAGTCTCTTTGCTTTCTTTCGGCACACACATACTGTACATTCCTTTCTTCCCCAATGGTTATCATTTTTAATTACCCCTTGTCCATGCTACATAACCTCTAATCCTAATGGTTACGTTTCTGGTTAGAATGGTAGTGGAGTGGTCAACACTTCTTAAATCAGGCAAGTTTTTACCCCTTGGGGCCCAGAGTTGTTCATTATCTGTTAAGGAGGATAACAAGRAAAACTCTGGACCCTATAAGGTATGACAGCGATTAATCCGTTGTAAAACGGTTTTATAAGGGCTATGATGGGACCTGTTTTTCCTAATCAGGTCACACGGTTTTAAAAAACTGAAGAAAAAAAACTCCTGGCCCTGGAGGTGATGGATGAAAACCCTGTCAAACTGCAGCAACCTTTACTAAGTTCATATGAATTGTATTTAGACTAGATTAAAAGGGGATTCCTCTATCCAGACACAGAGACAACAAATTATATGCAATAGAACTCACAGGGCTGAGCTTGCTTCATGCATGTTCGCATCATGCAGGCCTATGCAAATGTGCCTATAAAAAATAACTCACATCTGACATCACTATTATGTTGATTGATTCATTCAGTTAATAATTTTGCATTGAAACGTATATGCAGTCTAGCAGCCCAATTTCAATATAAACCACATTTGATCACATTCACATTTTCTCCTGACACCACAAATGACTATAAATACATAACGTTACCAATTAGTTACCCTGCAAATGGACAGCCACATAGCGTGTATGCATCTGCTTTTATTGTAGCCTACAGTTAATTAGAATGAAAATTGTCTCGTTTCATCCCACACAGCGTGTCAAACGCTCTAATGTTTAGTGTAGCTAGGCTGCTGCAATATTAGTAATGAGTTTTTGCTTGTGTCTGTCGGAGTGAGATGTGTTATCATCTTTGCTAAATAAGTAAGAGGAAAAGTGTAAAGGCCTAATGAGTACGCGAAAAATGCGTCTGAGTCAACCTTTCTCTTTAATCTAAATTTTAAAGGATGATGGAAGCTACCAAATCATTCTGAATTGATTTTGACATCCCAAAAAAGACAGTAGGAAGTTCCATATGTTCAGCAAGTAAAGCATCGTAACGCGCAATTGCTGCTGCAAGCTCCTTGTAGTTGCACTTGTTAGCAGAACTTTCCCTCTCAATGTGTCCTCTGAAAGCCAATTATTGCATGCCCAAAAATGTGGTGGTGTTTATAAGCCGCTTGAGAACATCCCTGTTTCTTCTTACTTGCTCGTTGTGTTGCGCAGTTTGAATACACAGACCTTCGTCATGATCGATGCAGCTTTTTCCCAGAAGCTTGAATCTGATGTGGGTATTTATATGATCCCTGCTTTTGTTTTGCCGTTTAGCTGAACGATCGATGTTCTTCAGGTCACTGTACCCCTCWTTTGGCTTTCCAAAAAGCAGGCAAGGCCAACAATACAGATGAAAGGTTCCMTGTTAACCAGCTATACATTTGATACCAACTGGTATTGAATGCAATCACCTTTTCATCCTTCTTCATGAAACTGATCTTAGGTAGAGGTCAACCCTGGTAGCTAGCTAGCTACTGCTACTTGCTACTGAAGTTAGCRAGGCAAATTGAAATAAATTGCACTAACTGGACACAAAAATAMAGTTATAAAACCAAGAAAACCATTTATAATCTACCTCCTCTGTCTCCTGTAACTTGAAGAAACTAATTTGAATTAAATAATATCCCAAAAATGCTAAACTATCACTTTTCAATCTCTATCCAATAATGTCCCCAACTCAACAAGCTTCTCCACACATAGAACCTCCCCAGCCCCCATAATGCTCTGCGGCACAACCCCAATACAACACACTAGGTTCGTTCTCTGATCCTAATCAYATGACTGGATGGGACAACATGTCAGTTCATACTGAAAAATCGTTGATTGGTTGGAGGACGTCCTCCAGAAGTGGTCATAATTACCATGTAGGTCTATGGAAGGGGGTGAGGCCTACGAGCCTCCTAGGTTTTCTATTGAAGTCAATGTACCCAGAGGAGGACAGAAGCTAGCTGTCCTCCGGCTACACCATGGTGCTACCCCAGAGAGTGCTGTTGAAGTTACTTTAGCCCTTCATTGCAAAACAGTGTGTTTTAATCAATTATTTGGTGACATATGAATATATTTAGTATAGTTTTATCTAAAAAGGATAACYTTTTTAGTGTTTCACTATTTTTATTTGCATGAAATTTCACTGAGGAGGATGGTCCTCCCCATCCTCCTCTGAGGAGCCTCCACTGGTTGTGYTGACATGGATAACAATATTCCTATACCATCTACACTCACCAGTTTTAGCCTCAGACAGCACTATCTTTAGATTAGCCTTTATGTTGGTAGCCCTGCCYCTTGTAAACAATGTATGATCACTGGATGATTCTTAAGTCTAATATTGTGGGTAATGRAGTAGCCAATGACTGGGGTTTTCAATTTGTCAGAGTTAATGGTGGGAGGCTTCGGCGGCTCGGAACCCGTGACGGGTGGAGGAAAGACTTGAGAAGGCTCGGCTCGGTCTGACTCCAACCTGTTGCTTTTTCGGGAAAACCGGTTGAACCGGCTGAATGAGCAACACTGGTTGAGCATGCCGACAGTATTTCTTTCCAGAAGCCGTGAGAAAATTGTACGGCTGCGGGGACTGTGCAGGGGGATTAACACTACTACCTGTAAGTTTAATTTCACTAGTACTGAAACAGGACACAGATAATAAGTATAAAGATCCAGTCCATTTAAAAAACTGGAGGTCTCTTGCACTTCAATGTTGTGATGCAAAAATCCTTGTGAAAAGCATAACGCATAGAATTTAAAAGGTTTTACCACATATTGTTTATTCTGATCAGACATGTKTTTTTACATGGACGATACGTTGTAGTTAATATTCAACAATTACTTRAAACAATAGAACACTATGAAACATCAAAGAAACCCGGCCTGGTCTTTATAGCAGATTTTGAAAAAGCTTTTGATAAGCTACGACTAGAATTCATATATAAATACTTTGACTATTTACATTTTTGTGAATCTCTTATACAATGGGATAAAGTTATGTATAGCAACTCTAGGTGTAAAATAATAAATGATGGTTACTTCTCAGAAAGAATTAAACTGTCGAGGAGTAAAACAAGGTTGTCTGCTATCTCCATATCTATTTGTTATGGCCAGTGTTATGGTACTCGAGACTGTCTCGAAAACACTTATTGAGTGTCTCGGCTTTGTCTAAAACAGGTTTTTAGAAAATTTAACGCCACACAGGAATATGTAATAAATATAAAAAGTTAAAAAACTGAGATATATAACAATTTAAATAAAGTAATTAAGATCCTATTATATAATCTCAAGTACTTGTCTGCTAGTCGTATTTAACTTTGGCAGTAATATACGAGCCTCAAAGTCTCTTATTGGGTATTTACGCTACAGCTTGGCACACTGTCTATCTTGTTTCTCCATTCTTCTCTGCAGATACCTTTATAAGGCTCTGTTCAGGATAGGTTGGACGGGAGCGTCGCTGCACGTGCTATTTTCCACCAGGTCTCTCCAGAGAGAGTTTGGATAAGGACAAAGCTAACGATGTTTTCAATGTCCAGGCTCTTGAGGCCTGAGGCCACTCAACGGGGACAGTATCCAGTCAGAACGTATTGTGCTGAGGCGGTCTACGCCTGCGGTTGTATGGCTGGTTCCGCTTAGAGGTTGTTGTTCGCTGTTTGGGATAAGGGTGGAACGCGCTTCGCCCTCAGGTGGTTGTAACGGAGTCCCTGAGCACTTCTGTGAGCAGGTTTTGGTCAATCAAGGATGATTCTCATGTACTTTGCTTGGTTCATCTTTTCCTTCGGATCCGCGAACTAGTCCACTATATGGGCCTCACTGCCGCTGATAGAAACGCTCCCCAACAGCATAGAATGCTGCCGAACCACCGTCCTTCATCGTAGGGATGGTGCCAGTTTCCCCCAGACGCAACGTTTGCATTCAAGAGTTCATTTTAGTTTCATCAGACCACAGAATCTTGTTTCTCATGGTCTGAGAGTCCTTTAGTGCCTTTTTGGTAAACTCAAGGGGCTGTCATGTGCCCTTTTACTGGGGATGCCTTTTACTGAGGGTGGCTTCCTGTCTGGCCACTCTATCATAAAGGCCTGATTGTGTGGAGTGCTGCAGAGATGGTTGTCCTTCTAGAAGGTTCTCCATATCCCTAGAGGAGCTCTGTCAGACTGACCATGTTCTTGGTCCCCTCCTTGAACCAACATCCTTCTCCCCTGATTGCTCAGTTTGGCCGGACGGCCAGCTTAGGAAGAGTCTTGGTGGTTCCAAACTCTTCCATTTAAGAATTATGGAGGCCACTGTGTTCTTGGGGCTTCAATGCTGGCAGAAATGTTTTACACTTGCCAGATCGTGTGCCTCGAACAATCCTGTCTCGGAGAGCTGGACAATTCTTCAAACCTCATGGCTTGGTTTTTGGCTCTGACGTGCACTGTCAAATGTGGACCTTGTATAGAAAGGTATGTGGCCTTTCCAAATCATGTCCAATCATTGGAATTTACCAGGTGGACTCCAATCAAGTTTAGAAACATACTCATGAATTATCAATGGAAACAGGATGCACTGGAGCTCAATTTTCGGGTCTCATAGCAAAAGGTCTGAATATTTAATGTAAATAAGGTATTTCTGTTTTTTTATTTTTATATGCATTTGCAAAAATTTCTAAAACTCATGCCTGTTTGCACTTTATCATTATGGGGATATGGTTGTAGATTTGCATGAGAAAAAAACATTTAATTTACATCTATTTTAGAACGGCTGTATACGTACACAAATGTGCGGAAAAGTCAAGGGGTCTGAATATTTTTGAATGGCGCTGTACTTCTCTAATAATCCCTTCTGTTGCATATCAAGTATTGTAGTGGTAGGTATACCAACTTATTAATTTATGTAGTACAATAGAGAAAATCATGCACACAAAGTAGCTCACCAATCCAAAGCACGTGAAATATATTCACATGCCTCGCAGGCATGACATACAGCA
>NC_036839.1:7173262-7192368 GCF_002910315.2 Salvelinus sp. IW2-2015 | reverse complement strand
TCTCTGCAGATATTTTAAGCTCCGGTTCCAGGTTGGATCGTGGGGAGCGTCGGCTGGGACACCTGCGGTAGTTTTGTGTTCAGGTCCTGTCCAGCTAAAACCCGCCATCCTGTGGGGACGTCGGCGCCCTCTCATACTCTCCAGAGATGTTTCGATCACGGTTCAAGTCCAGGCTCTGGCTGGGCCACTCCAAGGACATTCAGAGACTTGTCCTGAAGTCACGCCTGCGTTTGTCTTGGCTGTGTGCTTAGGTTGTTGTCCTGTTGGAAGGTGAACTTTCGCCCCAGTCTGACGGTCCTAATGAGCTCTGAGCAGCAGTGAGCAGGTTTTCAGTCAAGGATATCTCTGTACTTTGCTTGGTTCATCTTCTCGTCGATCCTGACTAGTCCCTCCCAGTCCCTGCCGCTGAAAAATCTCCCCACAGCATATGCTGCCACCACGCAGTCACCCTTGTCACCGTAGGGGATGGTGCCAGGTTTCCCCAGACGCAACGTTTGCATTCCAGAGTTCATTTTAGTTTCATCTCAGACCACAGATCTTGTTTCTTCAGGGGTCTGGAGAGTCCTTTAGTGCCTTTTTGGTAAACTCCAAGCGGCTGTCATGTGCCCTTTTACTGGGGGAGTGCCTTTTACTGAGGAGTGGCTTTGTCTGGCCACTCTATCATAAAGGCCTGATTGTTGTGGAGTGCTGCAGAGATGGTTGTCCTTCTAGAAGGTTCTCCATATCCCTAGAGGGAGCTCTGTCAGACTGACCATCATTTTCTTGGTCCACTCCTTGAACCAACATCCTTCTCCCCTGATTGCTCAGTTTGGCCGGACGGCCAGCTCTAGGAAGAGTCTTGGTGGTTCCAAACTTCTTCCATTTAAGAATTATGGAGGCCACTGTGTTCTTGGGACCTTCAATGCTGGCAGAAATGTTTTGGTACACTTGCCCAGATCTGTGCCTCGACACAATCCTGTCTCGGAGCTGGACAATTCCTTCAACCTCATGGCTTGGATTTTGCTCTGACGTGCACTGTCAACTGTGGAACCTTGTATAGAAGGTTTGTGCCTTTCCAAATCATGTCTCAATTTGAATTTTACCACAGGTGGACTCCAATCAAGTTTTAGAAACAATCTCATGAATTATCAATGGAAACAGGATGCACTGAGCTCAATTTCGGTCTCATAGCAAAAGGTCTGAATAGTTTATGTAAATAAGGTATTTCTGTTTTTTTATTTTTAATGCA
The DNA here is from genome assembly GCF_002910315.2 of Salvelinus sp. IW2-2015. Classification (NCBI taxonomy): domain Eukaryota; kingdom Metazoa; phylum Chordata; class Actinopteri; order Salmoniformes; family Salmonidae; genus Salvelinus; species Salvelinus sp. IW2-2015. The sequence goes on along the minus strand of NC_036839.1, from coordinate 7,191,140 downwards.
TTTGCAAAAATTTCTAAACACCTGTTTCACTTTATCATTATGGGGTATTGTGTGAGTTGATGAGGAAAAAACATTTATTTAATCTATTTTAGAACACGGCTGTAAGTAACAAAATGTGGGACAAGTCAAGGGGTCTGAATAATTCTGAATGGCGCTGTACTTCTTAATCCTTCTGTTGCATATCAAAGTATTGTAGTGGTAGGTTACAATTTTAATTATGTAGTACAATAGAGAAATCATGCACAAAGTAGCCTACACAATCGAAAGCACGTGAAATATATTCACATGCTCGCAGCATACATAGCCTAGTTTCAGCTGAAATATAATTTACAGGGACAAGTGCGGGCAGCTCTCAACTGGTTGTCGCATGGAACAGCTCACAGAGGAATGACATCGGTAGCCAGTAGATAGGAAAAGATGTTTCAACTTATGAATCATTTTACCTGTAAATGCTAACTAAGGCAACAATGGGTATGCAAATCAGGTATTAAAAAAGTATTGTCCTTAGTATTTGGTTAGCAGGCTATTTGCGATCATCATGCACCTGTTTTGCTGATAGGTTTTCTCCCAAATAAACATCCCAATTAAATGTTGACTTCAATGTAGGCCAACCTGACAGAATGATATAATGCTGATTTGTGTCAGTGGGGAGGGAATTTGTTTGACTCAATTGAATTAAAGAGCAACTACACCCTGGATTTTTCCCAGACCTTAATAATGGTCTCCTGATATAGTTAAAGCATTGTTGTGGACTTTTTTTCTTCATATTTTTTTTTTTTAAGTGTGATTTTGAAAGTGAAAATCTTAAATATCTATTGGAAAACATAGGATTTTTCACACAGGATGCCTTTCCTTCACACTGGACCCACTTCCCCAGGCACCACTACACCACTACATAGAGCCAATGGAAAGACAGCAGTCCATTCACTCGGACATAATAAGCCAGTAGGTCCCAATCATAATACAAAAATACAACCATTAGGTTAAGCATTTCCCAATCGAAATGTACAACTATTACTTCCTATTGCAAAAAACATTTCACATTTGTGACCCGATTCAGGAAACTAGGTGTATGTCACAAGTCATGACTTCACAGGAGAGCCGTTTGAACTTGAAAATGCGTTTTTTGGCAGAAATGCCTTCTCGGTCATGTGAACTTTCATGTGCCTTAATAACAAACGTGTATGCCATCGGTAAATTCGAATACAATTGTTAAATTACGAGCCTTGCTGGTTAATTAAGCCACAGAAAAAGTCAGAAACCTTCCCACTAGCCATGATTGGCTGAGATAATGAATAGGCTGGACAAGCCGAGAGAGGAGTTCCGATTGGTCTGCCATAAAGAGGGCTTCTTTTTTTCAAATGTATTGTGTAGTGGAGGTGCATAAGTGTTGCTTTCTACTTTCTGGACGATCAAGTTTTGAAATCAGTGGAATTAGATTATGTTAGCTAAAGAAAACACCTGTCTCCAGATTACATCTTCAAACTAAGGGTAACGGTGGTATGGCATTCCTGACAGGGAGACACATCCATCATGCATGATGATGTATAAAGGTAAGATAGCGTTAGCTATCTACATTTTCAGATATTACACGTTTCTAATTTTGACAGAAAGTGGTTTCATTTCAAGCTAAAGTGTACTGTTAGTTAGCTAGCTAAAGTTAGCTGGCTGGCTCGTTAGCTAAATTTGTGTGACATTTGTGATCTTACACTTTGTTTACCTAGCTAGGCTCATTGGTTACCTAGCTAGCTAGCTATATGTCTTACGCTAAAGTGTACAGTTAGCTAACTAAAGTTAGCTGGCTAGCTCCCTAGCTGAGATTATCATTTGTATCCCAGAGCCGTTTGTTTTTCTAGTTAGAGCCTAATGTTAGCTAGCTAACATTGAACCTGGTTGGTTAGCTCCCAGCATTGTTGGCGCTGTGTTCATTGTTGTTTAACTAGCTAAAGTTAGCTGGCTGGCTCATTAGCTAACGTTACATGACATGTGTGATCATACACTTTGTTTACCTAGCTAGGTTCATTGTTTACCTAGTTAGCCAGCTACATGTCTTAAGCTAAAGTGTACTGTTAGCTAGCTAACGTTAGCTGGCTGACTCCCTAGCTGACGTTATTATTTGTGTGTACAAGACCATGTTGAATAAACGTCTGCAAAAAAGCAAAATTTAATTGTTGCCAGCAGAGCTGGTTAGGCTGTTTTCATGTTTTCATAGGTAAACAAATCATCTGCCAGAGCGTCAAGTGTGCTCTCCGAGAGCGAAACAGGGTGTGAACGATGCTGAATGGGTGTAGACAAAGAAGAGCTCATCACAAGATACCAAAACATTCAAAGGCCATTTTCTCAAAATTGAGTTAACAAGTTGATCAACTTTCAATGCAGAATTACTTTCCCATTGTTCCTCAAATGCAGTGTATGACATAGCATTTTGTAGCTCTGAGTCTCTACCTTTATCCAATGTAAAAATCACCATTTCAAATTTTGCTACATAAGATCCAGGTGGTGAGTCACATTTAGCACACAAATAACCAGTGATCTTAAGTTTAAATGCAACAATGTTTCAAACACAAGTTATTTTCAAAGAGATCACAGCACAGTAGAAAAATATATGGCACATGGAAATCAAAATATTATTTTATTTATTTAACCTTTATTTAACAAGGCAAGTCAGTTAAGAACAAATTCTTATTTACAATGACGGCCTAGGAACAGTGGGTTAACTGCCTTGTTCAGGGGAAGAATGACAGATGTTTACCTTGTCAGCTCGGGGATTCGATCTAGCAACCTTTTGGTTACTGGTCCAAAGCGCTAATCACGAGAATACCTGCTGCCCCACATATGGAAGAGGGTGGTCTACGGAGAGTAGCTGAGCGGTAGGATTAAAAAGCTCATGGTYGGTAATAGATATAACTCAAAACANAATGCTGTTCATTGACTACAGCTCAGCATTCAACACCAYAGTACCCTCCAGGCTCATCATCAAGCTAGAGGCCTTGGGTCTCAACCCCGCCCTGTGCAATTGGGTCCTGGACTTTCTGACGGGCCGCCCCCAGGTTGTGAAAGTAGGAAACAACATCTCCACTTCGCTGACCCTCAACACTGGGGCCCCACAAGGGTGTGTGCTCAGCCCCCTCCTGTACTCCCTGTTCACCCATGACTGTGTGGCCATGCACGCCTCCAACTCAATCATCAAGTTTGCAGACGACACAACAGTACTGGGCTTGATTACCAACAACAACAGCAATCACTAACTCAGAGAGGCTGCTACCTACTTAGAGACTCATATCACTGGCCACTTTAATACATGGATCACGAGTCACTTTAAACAATGCCACTTTAATAATGTTAACATATCTTACTTTACTCATCTCATATGTAAATACTGTACCTTATACCATCTATTGCACCATGCCAATGCCGCTCATCAATATATTTACATATTCTTATTCCTCCCTTTAGATATGTGTGTATTAGGTAGTTGTTGGGGAATTGTTAGATAACTTGTTAAATATTACCTCACTGTCAGATCTAGAAGCACAAGCATTTCGCTACACTCACATTAACATCTGCTAACCATGTGTATGTGACCAATTCAATTTGATTACAAATGTTAATTTTCGGTTAATTGAAAATGAAACTTTATTCAAAGTACAGTAAGACCCTTTCTTAAACAAGCCATACAAAGCTGGTTACAATTTAAATGTCATGCTCCAGAAAAGACAGAACAAATATTACAACATACTGATTGATAATAGTCTTTTTTATGGTATTATATTTATTAATGATATTATGAATAGAAATGGTGGAATTATGTCACACATGCAGCTATCGGAAATATATGGGAATGTTTGCTCAATCCAAAGCTAAAACCAACATTGCAGCATTATTGCATAAATGGATGAGGCAAGTGGGAGGGGGAGAAGGTAGGGGATTTGTCTGTCTGCCATATATTAAAGACCAAAATTGGCTGAAAAAGATTGGCATGAATTGAAAAATATACCAGTTTCATTTGGGGACAGAAATGTTGACAGCTGCGCCATACAGGTTGCAAAATAGCTGGGAAGAGATTTTCAATGTACCGATTCCATTGCACATGGTGTATGAATTGGATTCAACAATTCAAGTTTTTTTATTTAAATTATTATACAAAATTCTTGCCACCAACAGAATTTTATATACACTGCTCAAAAAAATAAAGNCATTTAAGAATTATGGAGGCCACTGTGTTCTTGGGGACCTTCAATGCTGCAGAAATGTTTTGGTACACTTGCCCAGATCTGTGCCTCGACACAATCCTGTCTCGGAGCTGGACAATTCCTTCRACCTCATGGCTTGGWTTTTGCTCTGACGTGCACTGTCAACTGTGGRACCTTGTATAGAAAGKTGTGTGCCTTTCCAAATCATGTCCAATCAATTGAATTTACCAYAGGTGGACTCCAATCAAGTTTTAGAAACATCTCATGAATTATCAATGGAAACAGGATGCACCTGAGCTCAATTTCGAGTCTCATAGCAAAAGGTCTGAATAKTTATGTAAATAAGGTATTTCTGTTTTTTATTTTTAATGCATTTGCWAAAATTTCTAAACACCTGTTTTCACTTTATCATTATGGGGTATTGTGTGTAGATTGATGAGGAAAAACATTTATTTAATCTATTTTAGAAYAMGGCTGTAACGTAACAAAATGTGGGASAAGTCAAGGGGTCTGAATAATTTCTGAATGCGCTGTACTTCTTAATCCCTTCTGTTGCATATCAAAGTATTGTAGTGKAGGTATACAACTTATTAATTATGTAGTACAATAGAGAAATCATGCACAAAGTAGCCTACACAATCRCAAAGCACGTGAAATATATTCACATGCTCGCAGCATACATAGCCTAGTTTCAGCTGAATATAATTTACAGGGAGCAAGTGCGGGCAGCTCTCAACTGGTTGTCGCATGGAACAGCTCACGGAGGAATGACATAGCTTCTAGTAGATAGGAAAGATGTTTCAATTTATGATATTTACCAGTAAATGCTAACTAAGGCAACAATGGGTATGCAACTCAGGTATTGAAAAAGTATTGTCCTTAGTATTGGTTAGCAGGCTATTTGCGATCATCATGCACTGTTTGCATGAAGGTTTTCCCAAATAAACATCCCAATTAAATGTTGACTTCAATGTAGGCCAACYTGACAGAATGATATAATGCTGATTTGTGTCAGTGGGGAGGGAATTTGTTTGACTCAATTGAATTAAAGAGCAACTACACCCTGGATTTTCCCCAGACCTTAATAATGGTCTCCTGATATGGTTAAAGCATTGTTGTGGACATTTTATCTTCAGATTTTTTTTTTTTTAAGTGTGATTTTGAAAGTGAAAATCTTAAAAATCTATTGGAAAACATAGGATTTCTCACACAGGATGCATTTCCTTCACACTGGACCCACTTCCCCAGGCACCACTACACCACTACATAGAGCCGATGGAAAGACAACATAGAGCCGATGGAAAGGCAGAAATGCCTTCTCGAACATGTGAACTTTCATGTGCCTTAATAACAAACGTGTATGCCATCTGTAAATTCGAATACAATAAATCATGAGCCTTGTTGGTTAATTAAGCCACAGAAAAAGTCAGAAACCTTCCCACTAGCCATGATTGGCTGAGATAATGAATAGGCTGGACAAGCTGAGAGAGGAGTTCCGATTGGTCTGCCATATAGAAGGCCTCTTTTTTTCAAATGTATTGTGTAGTGGAGGTGCATAAGTGTTGCTTTCTACTTTCTGGAGGATCAAGTTTTGAAATCAGTGGAATTAGAGCATGTTAGCTAAAGAAAACACCTGTCTCCAGATTACATCTTCAAACTAAGGGTAACGGTGGTATGGCATTCCTGACAGGGAGACGCATCCATCATGCATGATGATGTATAAAGGTAAGATAGCGTTAGCTATCTACATTTTCAGATATTACACGTTTCTAATTTTGACAGAAAGTGGTTTCATTTCAAGCTAAAGTGTACTGTTAGTTAGCTAGCTAAAGTTAGCTGGTTGGCTCGTTAGCTAAAGTTGTGTGACATTTTGTGATCTTACACTTTGTTTACCTAGTTAGGCTCATTGGTTACCTAGCTAGCTAGCTATATGTCTTACGCTAAAGTGTACAGTTAGCTAACTAAAGTTAGCTGGCTAGCTCCCTAGCTGACATTATCATTTGTATCCCAGACTCGTTTGTTTTTCTAGTTAGAGCCTAATGTTAGCTAGCTAACATTGAACCTGGTTGGTTAGCTCCCAGCATTGTTGGCGCTGTGTTCATTGTTGTTTAACTAGCTAAGGTTAGCTGGCTGGCTCATTAGCTAACATTACATGACGTGTGATCTTACACTTTGTTTACCTAGCTAGGTTCATTGTTTACCTAGCTAGCCAGCTACATGTCTTAACTTCTTGTCAATATGGGGGCGCTGTTTTCACTTTGTAAAAATTCGTTCCCAAATTAAACTGCCTCGTACTCAATTCTTGCTCGTACAATATGCATATTATTATTACTATTGGATAGAAAACACTCTCTAGTTTCTAAAACCGTTTGAATTATATCTGTGAGTAAAACAGAACTCAAGTTGCAGCAAACTTCCTGTCAGGAAGTGAGAAATCTGAAATCGGGCACTCTGTTCCAGGGTCAGTTTATTAATTTGCATGTAATCTATGAGTCGACATGCACTGCATACGATTTCCCCTAGATGTCAGTAAGCAGTGAGAATTGGAATGGAGTTGCTAGGTAGATCTGAGGCCGTATAAAGGCTCTTGGAACGGGGGGTGCACTCTTTTCAACTTTCGTCATGGCGCAAGACAGACCTCAGGATGACATTCTGAAAAGCTCTCGTTATAGGCCTTAGATATATCCGGCTCTGATTTTATTCGATATAGGTGTTAAAAACATCACAATGTAGTTATTTTAAACCGAGTTATATCAGTTTATATCAGTATATTGCGATTTTCGGTATTTCATTTGTGCTGCGTTATAGTGAGTTGGACACGTCTTCGTCACATGGCTAACGTTTGCTGCTAATTCCAAAGTTGAAGACGACAATAAAAAGTTCCACTCACCTAATACAGTTGAATGGCAGATGTCTTATATCAAGCTTCTGATAGCTAAGTCAGACATTGGCTAGGCTATCTAGATTTATCTCCCCAGTGAACACCAAAGAAAATATTGAACCTTTACCTTCCTAACAAACACTGAATAGATTAAATCATACTTCATATTAATTTCTCGAAAGATGTAATTTAACGTACCACAACAAAAATGGATAAAAATTGACAAACTCCTGCAACCATGGAGATCTATTTAAGGAAAAATCACTCTTTAGTCCTATCACAGTTTACTTACGGCGGATCCTACTCCAGACGACTCATTTTTTAAATCATATGAGCAAGAAATATTTAACTTTATTTGGAATGCTAAGTCAGACAAAATTAAACGTGCCTGTTTATACAGTATAATGAATATGTTTCATGAATTAAATTATTAAATATTAAAGCATTGAACCTCTCACTAAAAGCCTCTGTAACGACTTTCTTCCTGGGATGAAGGAGAGGACCAAAATGCAGCGCGGTTAGTGTTCAACATGTTTAATTTGAACATAAACGGTGAACACTTACAACAATACAAAAACAACAAATGTGAAAGCCGAGACAGTCCTATCTGGTGCAGAACACAAACACAGAGACAGGAAACAAACACCCACAAAATCCCAACACCAAACAAGCCTCCTATATATGATTCCCAATCAGGGACAACGATTCACAGCTGTCTCTGATTGAGAACCATATTAGGCTGGACACAGAAACAGACAAACTAGACACACAACATAGAATTCCCACCCAGCTCACGCCCTGACCAACACTAAACAAGAAAAACACATAAGAACTCTGGTCAGGACGTTACAGCCTCACTCATATACAAGTTATACTTAAACCAAAACTGGTTCTCCAGTAGATTACCAAGAAAGCTCATCCTTTGTAAATAAAAAATGTAATTTTTGCTTTTATACTGAGCAAGATGCCGCCGACAGAGATGGTCGCCTCGTTTCGAGTCCTTAGGAGACTATGCAGTATTTCGTTTTTTTAATGTATTATTTCTTACATTGTTAGCACAGAAAACCTTAAGTGTTATTGCATACAGCCGGGAAGAACTATTGGATATGAGAGTGAAGTCAACTTACCAACATTACAAACAGGAATACGACTTTCCCAAAGCAGATCCTTTGTTCGGGCCACCACCCCCAGAGAACACAGTGGATCTAATCCCAGAAGTCAACCCAAAACAACATCGCCGCAGAAGAGGCAGACGGAGCGGCCTCCTGGTCAGGCTCCATAGGCGTGCACACCGCCCACCGCTTCCGAGTATACTACTCGCCAATGTCCAGTTTCTTGACAACAAGGTAGACGAAATTAGTGCAAGGTTTGCCTTCCAGAGAGATATCAGAGATTGTAACATTCTCTGTTTCATGGAAACATGGCTCTCTCGGATACGTTGTCGGAGTCAGTTCAGCCACCGGGCTTCTTCATGAGTCGCGCTGACAGAGATTAACACCTCTCTGGGAAGAAGAAAGGCTGGGGTGTATGCTTCATGATTAACGACTCATGGTGTAATCATCACAACATACAGGAACTCAAGTCCTTCTGCTCACCCGACCTATAATTCCTTACAATCAAATGCCGGCCATATTATCTTCCAAAATAATTCTTGTCAGTTAACTTCACAGCTGTGTATATACCCCCTCAAGCAGACACCATGATGGCCCTCAAGAAACTTCACTGGACTCTATGTAAACTGGAAACCATATATCCTGAGGCTGCATTTATTGTAGCTGGGGATTTTAAGAAAGAAAATGTGAGAACAAGGCTACCTAAATTCTATCAGCATATTTATTGCAGCATTCACACAGGCATTACACTCGATCACTGCTACTCTACTGTAACTTCCGCGATGCATACAAGACCCTCCCTCGCCCTCCTTTGGCAAATCCGACCACGAGTCCATCTTGCTCCGACCGTTTTATAGGCAGAAACTCAAACAGGATGTACCCGTGACTAGAACCATTCAATGCTGGTCTGACCAATCGGAATCCATGCTTCAAGATTGTTTTGATCACACGGACTGGAAAATGTTCTGAGCAGCCTCAGAGAATAACATCGATCTATACGCTGACTCGTTGAGTGAGTTTATAAGTGCATTAGAGATTTTGTACACACTCTGACTATTAAAACCTACCCTAACCAGAAACCGTGGATGGATGGCAGCATTCGCACAAAACTGAATGTGCGAATCACCGTATTTAACCATGGAAAGAGGACTGGGAATATGGCTGAATATTTACAGTGTAGTTATTCCCTCCACAAGGCAATCAAACAAGCGAAATGTCAGTATAGGGACAAAACAGAGTCGCAATTCAACGGCTCAGACACGAGACGTATGTGGCAGGGTCTACAGGAAATGACGGACTACAAAAAGAAAACCAGCCATGTTACGGACACCAACGCCTCACTTCCAGGACAAACTAAACACCTTCTTTGCCCGCTTTGAGGATAATACAGTGCCACCATCGGGCCGACCAGGACTGCCCCCCCCCCCTCTCCTTCTCCGTGGCCGACGTGAGTAAGACATTTTAAAGTGTTAAACCCTCGCAAGGCTGCTGGCCCAGACGCGCATCCCTAGCCGCATCCTCAGAGCATACGCAGACCAGCTGGCTGGTGTGTTTACGGACATATTCAATCGCTCCCTATCCCAGTCTGCTGTCCCTCATGCTTCAAGATGGCCACCATTGTTCCTGTACCCAAGAATGCAAAGATAAACTGAACTAAATGACTACTGTCCCGTAGCACTCACTTCTGTCACCATGAAGTGCTTTGAGAGACTAGTCAAGGACCATATCACCTCTACCTTACCAGCACCCTAGACCCACTCATTGGATACTGCCCCAACAGGTTCCACAGACAATGCAATCGCCACCACACTGCACACTGCAATGCTGTTCATTGACTACAGCTCAGCATTCAACACCATATACCCTCCAGGCTCATCATCAAGCTAGAGGCCTTGGGTCTCAACCCGCCCCTGTGCATTGGGTCCTGGACTTTCTGACGGGGCCGCCCCCAGGTTGTGAAAGTAGGAAACAACATCTCCACTTCGCTGACCCTCAACACTGGGGGCCCCACAAGGGTGTTGCTCAGCCCCCTCCTGTACTCCCTGTTCACCCATGACTGTGTGGCCATGCACGCCTCCAACTCAATCATCAAGTTTGCAAGAGACACAACAGTACTGGCTTGATTACCAAAAACAACAGCAATCACTAACTCAGAGAGGCTGCTACCTACTTAGAGACTCATATCACTGGCCACTTTAATACATGGATCACGAGTCACTTTAAACAATGCCACTTTAATATGTTAACATATCTTACTTTACTCATCTCATATGTAAATACTGTACCTTATACCATCTATTGCACCATGCCAATGCCGCTCATCAATATATTTACATATTCTTATTCCTCCCTTAGATATGTGTGTATTAGTAGTTGTTGGGGAATTGTTAGATAACTGTTAAATATTACCTCACTGTCAGATCTAGAAGCACAAGCATTCGCTACACTCACATTAACATCTGCTAACCATGTGTATGTGACCAATTCAATTTGATTACAAATGTTAATTTTCGGTTAATTGAAATGAAACTTTATTCAAAGTACAGTAAGACCCTTTCTTAACAAGCCATACAAAGCTGGTTACAATTTAAGTCATGCTCCAGAAAAGACGAACAAATATTACAACATACTGATTGATAATAGTCTTTTTTATGGTATTATATTATTAATGATATTATGAATAGAAATGGTGAATTATGTCACACATGCAGCTATCGGAAATATATGGGAATGTTTGCTCAATCCAAAGCTAAAACAACATTGCAGCATTATTGCATAATGATGAGGCAAGTGGGAGGGGGAGAAGGTAGGGGATTTGTCTGTCTGCCATATATTAAAGACCAAAATGCTGAAAAAGATTGGCATGAATTGAAAAATATACCAGTTTCATTTGGGGACAGAAATGTTGACAGCTGCGCCATACAGGTTGCAAAATAGCTGGAAAGAGATTTCAATGTACCGATTCCATTGCACATGTGTAGAATTGGATTCAACAATTCAAGTTTTTTTATTTAATATTATACAAATTCTTGCCACCAACAGAATTTTATATACACTGCTCAAAAAAATAAAGGGAACACTTAAACAACACAATGTAACTCCAAGTCAATCACACTTCTGTGAAATCAAACTGTCCACTTAGAAGCAACACTGATTGACAATAAATTTCACATGTGTTGTGCAAATGAATAGACAAAAGGTGGGAAATTATAGGCAATTAGCAAGACACCCCCAATAAAGGAGTGGTTTTGCAGGTGGTGACCACAGACCACTTCTCAGTTCCAATGCTTCCTGCTGATGTTTTGGTCACTTTGAATGCTGGCGGTGCTTTCACTCTAGTGGTAGCATGAGACGGAGTCTACACCCCACAAGTGGCTCAGGTAGTGCACTCATCCAGGATGCACATCAATGCAAGCGTGGCAAGAGGTTTGCTGTGTCTGTCAGCGTAGTGTCCAGAGCATGGAGGCACTACCAGGAGACAGGCCAGTACATCAGGAGACGTGGAGGAGGCCGTAGGAGGGCAACAACCCAACAGCAGGACCGCTACCTCCGCCTTTGTGCAAGGAGGAGCACTGCCAGAGCCCTGCCAAAATGACCTCCAGCAGGCCATAAATGTGCATGTGTCAGCATATGGTCTCACAAGGGGGTCTGGGACTTCATCTCGGTACCTAATGGCAGTCAGGCTACCTCTGGCGAGCACATGGAGGGCTGTGCGGCCCACAAAGAAATGCCACCCCACACCATGACTGACCCACCGCCAAACCGGTCCATCGCTGGAGGGATGTTGCAGGCATGCAGAACGTTCTCCACACGGCATCTCCAGACTCTGTCACGCTGTCACAGTGCTCATGTGCTCATGTGCTCAGTGTGAACCTGCTTTCATCTGTTGAAGAGCACAGGGCGCCAGTGGCGAATTTGCCAATCTTGGTGTTCTCTGGCAATGCAACGTCCTGCACGGTGTTGGGCTGTAAGCACAACCCCACTGTGGACGTCGGGCCGTCATACCACCCTCATGGAGTCTGTTTCTGACCTTTTGAGCAGACACATGCACATTGTGGCCTGCCTGGAGGTCATTTTGCAGGGCTCTGCAGTGCTCCTTCCTTGCACAAAGGCGGAGGTAGCGTCCTGCTGCTGGGTTGTTGCCTCCTACGGCTCCTCCACGTCTCCTGATGTACTGGCTGTCTCCTGGTAGCGCTCCATGCTCTGGACACTACGCTGACAGACACAGCAAACCTTCTTGCCACAGCTCGCATTGATGTGACCATCCTGGATGAGCTGCACTACCTGAGCCACTTGTGTGGGTGTAGACTCCGTCTCATGCTACCACTAGAGTGAAAGCACCGCCAGCATTCAAAGTGACCAAAACATCAGCAGGAGCATAGGAACTGAGAAGGGGTCTGTGGTCACCACCTGCAGAACCACTCCTTATTGGGGGTGTCTTGCTAATTGCCATAATTTCCACCTTTTTGTCTATTCCATTTGCACACGCATGTGAAATGTATTGTCATCAGTGTTGCTTCCTATGGGACGTTTGATTTCACAGAAGTGTGATTGACTTGAGTTACATTGTGTTGTTTAGTGTTCCCTTTTTTTTTTGAGCAGTGTATATTGGACATTCAACATTCTCAGCTCTGCAGTTTGTTGCGGAAAACAGAATCATTAATCATTATTTTGGTATTGCCTCCATGTTAATAATGTCATGGCTGAACAAAATCACAAAATCTATTAAATGAACCCTGCAAACAGCAATATTAGGCAATTTGGAGGGACATAGTCAATCTGTCAATAATATACAATACTCTTAGGAAAATTTTTATCTTTAACTCACAATTTATGGATACTATGCAATTAGAAAGGTACAAATGTATGTAAAGACATCACAGCACAGTAGAAAAATATATGGCACATGGAAATCAAAATGTTATTTTATGTTATTAATTTTAATTTAACTAGGCAAGTCAGTTAAGAACAAATTCTTTTTACAATGACGGCCTAGGAACATGGGTGTAACTGCCTTGTTCAGGGAAGAATGACAGATGTTTACCTTGTCAGCTCGGGGATTCGATTCTAGCAACCTTTTGGTTACTGGTCCAAAGCGCTTAACACGAGAATACCTGCTGCCACATATGGAAGAGGTGGTCTACGGAGAGAGCTGAGCGGTAGGATTAAAGCTCATGGTCGTAGATTAAACTCAAAACATATATATAATGTATACTGATGATCTGATACTAATTATTTAACATTATGTGTATACAACAGTTGAAGTCGGAAGTTTACATACACCTTAGCCAAATACATTTAAATCAGTTTTCACAATTCCTGACATTTAATCCTAGTAAAATTTCCCTGTCTTAGGTCAGTTAGATCACCACTTTATTTTTAAGAATGTGAAATGTCAAATAATAGTAGACAGAATGATTTATTTCAGCTTTTATTCGCTTCATCCATTCCGTGGGTCAGAAGTTTGACATACACTCAATTTAGTATTTGGTAGCATGCCTTTAAATTGTTTAACTTGGGTCAAACGTTTCAGGTAGCCTTCCACAAGCTTCCCACAATAGTTTTGGGTGATTTTTGGCCCATTCCTCCTGCAGAGCTCGTGTAACTGAGATAGGTTGTAGGCTCCTTGCTCGCACACGCTTTTTTCAGTCTTGCCCACAAATGTTCTATAAGGGTTAGGTCAGGGCTTTGTGATGGCCACTGCAATACCTGTATTTGTTGTCCTTAAGGCACAGTCACTTAGTGTATGTAAACTTCTGACCCACTGGAATTGTGATTAAGTGAATGATAAGTGAAATAATCTGTCTGCTAAACAATTGTTGGAAAAATTACTTGTGTCAGCCAAAAGTAGATGTCCTAAACCAACTTGCCAAACTATAGTTTGTTAACAAGAAATTTGTGGAGTGTTGAAAAACTAGTTTTAACCTCTACGGACACCCATCTCGGATCTGGGATCATTCTCATCAGAAACGCTGACTAGCATAGCCTAGCCTAGCGCCACAGGGATATAATATAATTATAATTCATGAAAATCACAAGTCCAATAAGCAAATTGAAAGATAAAATCTTCGTGAATCCAGCAACATGTCGATTTTTTAAATGTTTTACAAGCGAAAACACACATATTTTATGTTAAGCTCACCACAATAGCCCAACACAACAACGCATTTTTCCACCGCAAAAGATAGCTTTCACAAAAAACCCACAAATAGAGATAAAATAATCACTAACCTTTGAAACAACTTCATCAGATGACAGTCTTATGAATCATGTTTATTACAATACATTTATGTTTTGTTCGAAAATGTGCATATTTATAGCTACAAATCGTGGTTTTACATTGGCGACATGGTCAGAAATGGCTCCAAAATGTCCGGAGAAATTTTAGAGAGTCACGTAATCTAACAGAAAAACTCATCCTAAACTTTGCTGAAAAATACATGTTGGACATATAATTAAAGATACACTGGTTCTTAATGCAACCGCTGTGTTAGATTTAAAAAAATTACTTTAGTAAAAAGCACAGCATGCAATAATCTGAGACAGCGCTCAGCCATTCTCCGCCATGTTGGAGTCATCAGAGTCAACAAAAGTACGAAATAACATCATAAATATTCCTATACCTTTGATGAACTTTCATCAGAATGCAGTGCCAGGAATCCTAGTTCCACAATAAATCGTTGTTTTGTTTTAGAATGTCCATTTCTTCTGTCGAATTAGCAACTTTTGCTAGCATGTGTAGCTCACGTGTCCATGAAGATTTGACGCAATGAACGAAAAATTCAAAAAGTGATAATAAAAGTCGAATAAACTGGTCAAACTCAGTTGAGAATCCATCTTTAGGATGTTTTTCTCGTATATATCCAATAACGTCCCAGACGGAGCATTTCTTCGTGTCTACCTAACGCATTGCAGACAAAGATATGACATGCCCAAGTGCGTAGCCAAATACTGCCAATATGGCTGACCTGTCACTCCAAAGACTCTCATCCGTTCAAACATAAGGCTAGACACTTCATTCCACGTTCTACTGCCTGTTGACATCTAGTGGAAGGCGTATGAAGTGCATACAGATCCATAAATACAAGGCAATTGAATAGGCGATGCCTTTCACAGAGACCCATTTCAGAATTTTCACTTCCTGTTTGGAAGTTTGCCTGCCAAATGAATTCTGTTTTACTCACAGATATAATTCAAACAGTTTTAGAAACTTCAGGGTTTTCTATCCAATAGTAATAATAATATGCATATCATATGATCTAGGACAGAGTACGAGGCCGTTTAAATTGGGCACAATTTTATCCAAAAGTGAAAAGGGGTTTTAATAACTCCAACCCAAGTATATGTAAACTTCCGACTTCAACTGTATATCTACAGTACCAGTCAAAAGTTTGGACACATCTACTCATTCAAGGGGTTTTCTTTATTTTTACTATTTTCAACATTGTAGAATAATAGTGAAGACATCAAAACTATGAAATAACATATAGAATAATTTAGTAACCAAAAAAGTGTTAAACAAATCAAAATATACTTTATATTTTAGATTCTTCAAAGTAGCCACAGTTTGCCTTGATGACAGCTTTGCACACTCTTGGCATTCTCTCAACCAGCTTCACCTGGAATGCTTTTCGCGAACAGTCGTTGAAGGAGTTCCCATGTATGGCTGAGCTCTTGTGGCTGCTTTTCCTTCAACGTCCTGTGGTCCAACTCATCTCAAAACCTATTCTCATTTGGGTTGAGATCGGGTGATTGTGGAGGCCAGCGTCATCGTATTGCAGAGCGCCTCCATCACTCGTCCGTGTTGTCAGAGATCGAGGTGTGTCTTACACAGCCTGGGAGGTGTTGTTGTGGGTTCAATTGTCCTGTTGAAAAACGCAAATGAATAGTTCCCACTAAGCTCATAACCAGATGTGATGCCGTATCGCTGCCAAATGCTGTGGTAGCCATGCTGGTTAAGTGTGCCTTGAAATCTAAATTAAACACTGAACCAGTTTCACCAGTAAAGCACACCCCACTAACTTCACACCTCTCCTCCATGCTTCACGGTGGGAAACACACATACAGAGTCATCTGTTCACCAAACCTCTGCATCTCACAAAGAACACCGCAGTTGCATCAAAAAATCTCAAATTCGACTCATCAAGACGAAAAGGACACATTTCCACCGGTCTAATGTCCATTGCTCTTGTTTCTTCCCCAAGCAAGTCTGTTTCTTATTGGTGTGCTTAGTTGTGGTTTCTGTGTTAACAGTCGACCATGAAGGCCTGATCATGCAGTCGCCTCGCTGAACAGTTGATGTTAAATGTGTCTGTTACTTGAACTCTTGAAGCTTTTATTGGGCTGCCAATTTTCTGAGGCTGGTAAACTCCTGATGAACTTATGCCTCTGCAGCAGAGGTAAACCTCTGGGTCTTCCTTTCCTTGCGGTCCCATAGAGCCAGTTCATCATAGCGCTGAGGTTTTTTTCGAATGCACTTAGGAAAGTTCTTTAAAATTTCCGCATTACTGCAACTTCATGTCTAAGTAACGACCGACTTGTTGATTTCTCTTGCTAGTTGAGCTTTTCTTGCCATAATATGACTTGGTCTTTTTCCAAATAGGCTTTCTGTATACCCACCTACCTTGTCACAACACAAGAGTGGCTCAAGGATAGAGGGCGCGCGACAGAAATTCCACAAATGTACTTTTAACAAGGCACACCTGTTAATTGAAATGCATTCCAGGTGACTACCTCATGAAGCTGGTTGAGAGAATGCCAAGAGTGTGCAAAGCTGCCATCAAGGTAAAGGGTGGCTACTTTGAAGTGTGGCTACTTTGTTTCACACTTTTTTTGTTTACTACATGATTCCATGTGTGTTATTTCATAGTTTTGATGTCTTCACTATTATTCTACAATGTAGAAAATAGTAAAAAATAAAGAAAAAGGTGTGCCCAAACTTTTGACTGGTACTGTACATCAAAAAATGACTGTGTCTTTCAATTTTAGGAAGGTGTTCCTAATGTGTGCAATGTATATGTAGCAAAAAAGCTGTAGAAACAAAGAGGWGGGGTGATGGATCCGCCAATACATTTTTCAAACACAACAAAAATAAATAGAGTTTATAGAGCAGGTATATATATATAAACACKACTACCTGTATTTAATGGTGGAATCGCTGTATCATCCTTTCCTACATTTAAATTTCCCTTACCTAACGATTGCGTCTGAAGCCGGGCTTGCAACTCAGCTATCCTCACCATAAGGCGATAGTTCTTCTGTATATTATGAGTACAGCGACTGCAACGAAAAGGCATAATGTTACTTAGCTTTTTCGGCTGGAGGAGGTCCTGCAGATCTATGTCCAGATAAAGCGTCCGGGGGGAAAAAGTTCAATGAAAAAAGTTGTGTGAGTACCTGCRGGTTAATGTGGAAAAGTTTGAGAGTGCACCTTTGAAAACGAAATAGATTCACTGTTGCTATCAAAGTCATTCCACAAGAAAGGTTTAACATAGTACATTAAATGTGACCATACTTTATCACTCATATATCATCAGTGAKGCTATTTACGCCTATATAGAATTTGCAGTCATCAACAGCTAATGTTTTAATACAATAGGCTTAGGGTTTCAAGCTCAGGTTGATTTAATATGTAATGATATTTGGTGATCAATGCCGTTCGAGATTATGCACAGATTATTACAGCAATTGTG
>NC_036839.1:7166459-7172545 GCF_002910315.2 Salvelinus sp. IW2-2015 | reverse complement strand
CAGTGTGCAGAGGGTCCCTGGTTCGCGCCCGTGTCGGGGCGAGGGGACGTACTAAGTTATACTGTTACATATAGTCACAGTAACATCAATGTGAAATGTTTTCTTCAGTAATCATAAAAAAGTGTGCATGTTCAAGATAGTGTGCATAATTCGTTGCAGGCTGTGGAGACCAAGTTTTCACACAGCCGTCTCCCTTGGTGTGCAACMCTCCCACTAGTATGTTCTCTGGGTGTGTCACAGATGTGGTGTACAGTGCTCATAGTAGGACATACAAGCTAGTGGTGCTCTGTTGAACGTAGGTGGTTCTTAGCTTCTTGGGCTCCCAGTGTTCATGGGGAGAGACCATTTGATAATGCTGCCTGCTGTTATCCGCTTGTGTCCATGCATTCTAGTGGGATTTTGCTACTCTCAAACCATATGTGGATGGGTTGCTGATGAGTACACACTTAAAAAAATAAAAAGTTTCCAAAAGGGTTCTTTGGCTTTCCCCATAGGAGATCCCTTTTTTGGTTCCACGTACAACCCTCTGTAGAAAGGGTCCTACATGGAACCAAAAAGGGTTCTTAAAAGGGTCTTTTAGGTAGTAGATAGCACCTTTTTTTCTAAGAGTGTAGATGTCAATAACCACGGAGCATTACACGGCTCTTGTGTTGTGGTATAACAAAGAGATAGGGGATTGAAAACCGATGTAAATGGCCTACTCACTATCTATCACTGTCTTTCATGATTTTTTCTCGAACGTCGCTGTAACAACTTTGTGAACGAGCTGTTTGGAAGTGATTTAGGAAGCATTTGTACCAGTAAAGGTTTGCATCTATTATTTTTGGAATTAAAGACAAAAACAAAGCTTACACCACAAACAGTCTTTATTTATACTTTAACTTCATGTCCCTTGCCTAATCATCTTTCTACCTTTTTGTTCCATCTTTATTGTTTTATTCCCTCTTAAATGCAAATCTGGCCCGCTACTGTTGGCGCCATAACACTGAAACCATTTAAAATATGATTTATGCTGCACTTTGTGTCACTATCTCTCTGTTCAACAGAAACGTTCCCGCTCTYGGGTTATTCCCTCTGTGCAGCTATTCTCACTCTTTCTCTTCTTAATTGCAAAAAGTCTTATATAGCTCCAACGCATTAATTATTATTCCGTCAGGCTTACACCCATACTGTGAAGTGTGCCAGTGGAGGTCCCAAACGCCCGGGATAATCTCCACTTGATGCTCTACAAAGCASACAGTTAGCCGTGTGAATCTCTCCTTGTTAGAGTAAATGGGGTTCAAGGTGAATCCACRCTCACCAAGCCATGTGCAGCTACGTAAGCCATGTGTATCTACATAGCGATTAAGTTYCTAATTGTTTTAAGGAAGAAAGAAATGCAGAATACACACAGCTTAAATCCAGACAGTCAAGTCAAGCATGTTGAAATACCAATAGCTCACGTTACAGTGTAGCCTATATTCTTTGACACAGTTCTTAGTTATCATTATTCCAGCATAATTTATTGATCACATATGTCGATGGCTTTGCTGCCATAGAGTAGGCTAGTCTTTCAATTYCCTCTCTTCTGGCTATTTCTGAACATCTGTTATGCACACACAACATACGGCATTTACCTGAAGGAAMGGTGCCCTTATTTCAAACCAGCTCATAGTCCCTGAGCTATCTTCTTTWTATGTTCTACACTTATTTTGGATCTGCTGTACCCATGCCAGGGACCTACATTTGCAGTGGCTTGTTCATGGGGTGGCCCAGGGTTGGCCACGGCCCCTGCTGAAATCTAATTGGCCACCCCAATTCTGAGATCTGATAGGTCATCTCTGAATATATTGATAATTTCGACCAAGATGTGCACAGACAGCAAGACTCATCAATCTCACAGAAGAAAGCATCCGAGCGAGTGAAACAGCACCTCTCTGTCTTAGTATGTGTACAAAAAGCTTATTTCTTTCAAATTTGCCAGGATAATCCATCCACCTGACAGGTGTGGCAWATCAAGACGATGATTAAACAGCATGATCATTACACAGGTGCACCTTGTTCTGGGAACATTAAAAAGGCCACTCTAAAATGTACAGTTTTGTCACACAACACAATGCCACAGATGTCTCAAGTTTTGAGAGAGCGTGCAATTGGCATGCTGACTGCAGGAATGTCCACCAGAGCTGTTGCCAGATAATTTCATGTTCATTTCTCTACCATAAGCTGCCACCAACTTTGTTTTAGAGAGTTTGGCAGTATGTCTAACTGGCCTTACACAACCGCAGACCACGTGTAACCAYGCCAGTCCAGGACCTCCACATCCGGCTTCTTCACATGCGGGATCGTCTGAGACCACCTGATGTTTCAGCATGATAATGCATGGCCCCATGTCGCAAGGATCTGTACGCAAATTCTGGTAGCTGAAAATGTCCAAGTTCTTCCATGGCCTGCATACTCACCAGACATGTCACCCATTGAGCATGTTTGGGATGCTCTTGACCGACGTGTACAACAGAGTTTTCCAGTTCCCGCCAATATCCAAGCCCCTACCTTTTTTTTAGGTATCTGTGATCAATAGATGCATAACTGTATTCCTAGTCATGTGAAATCCATAGATTAGGGCCTAATGTCATGCCCTGATCTGTTTCACCTGTCTTTGTGATTGTTTCCACCCACCTCCAGGTGTCATCTGTTTTCCCCATTAGTCCCCGGTGTATTTATCCCTGTGTTTCCTGTCTCTCTGTGCCAGTTCGTCTGGTTTTTGCCAAGTCAACCAATGTTTCTCCTAGCTCCTATTTTTCCCAGTCTGTTTTTTCCTAGCCCTCCTGGTTTTGAACCTTGCCTGTCCTGACGCTGAATCCACCTGCCTGACCACTCTGCCTGTTCTGACCTCGAGCCTGCCTATCCGCTTGTACTGTTTGGACTCGGACCTGTTCACAGAACCCCTGCCTGTCCTGACCTCGAGCCTGCCTATCGCCTGGTACTGTTTGGACTCTGACCTGGTTTATGAACTCTCGCCTGTCCCCTGACACCTTTTGTTAAAATAAATATCGGAGCTCAACCATCTGCCTCATGTCTCTGCATTTGGGTCTCGCCTTGTGCCCTTATGCCTAATTAATTTATTTCAATTGACTGATTTCCTTATGAACTGTTGCATGTTGCATTTATATTTTTGTTCAGTGTAGATTCAGCCTCTKGCGAATTGAAGTAAAATTATGAAAACATGGATAGACACAAATGAGAAATAATTTTCTACRTTTCTTTTTTATTGTTACAATTTTGGCATCCATTAATACACGCCACTTTGTAGATTTAATGTCATCACACGTATGGTGTTTGTAATAGATGTCCCTTTCCATTCCAATGSCGGGTGCRCAGTGCACTGTTCGGATGCTGGACTTACTTTGGAGTAGATGAATGTGCACAGCTAACCWACTTAACCAAACGTCATGACTGGTTGTGTTCATGACACATTAAAAGGTATTTTTACAGTTCTGTTACATGTCTTTACTATAAAGCCCATAAAGCGAGTGCAGACATAAGAGGTTCCCAAAAAATAAATACAGACCCGCCCGAATGTCACGGTGTAATTAGCATACCTTCATATGAATTACTGACCTTGAATGCGAACACTGTAACAAGACTTTTGGAATTATTTTATGATTTATTTGAACAGGGAATTGTACCAAACCTAAGCTGAAGTATTTAATGCGTTGAACCATCAAAATTGCATTGAAAACATCAGCCGTGCATCGATTAAGGTTCGAAATGTTATGGCCCCCCTAAACTAGGTCTGTACCCCACCTTGGCCAACCCCTTTCAAAATGTGCTGGACACGCCACTGTACATACTGTATATACACTTACTCAGTGGCAAACCGTCATTCAGAGCCCTAACTGTTTAGGTAAAAAAAATGTAATTTTTTTGTTGACTGTTTTGCATGTTATTAAGGCATTAGTACGTGTCACAAAGCAGTTTGCAWACAATGTAAWWWWTTWWATTGAGTTAATAAAGCTGCATACAAACATGGTCTCTTTTTTGCTTTCCTGAGTAAGGCAGCTCTTAAATGCAGGTCCTTCAGCCTAGCTCAGTGCTTTCTGTGGTGGTTGGGCAGCCAGCGGTAAATACGGWGCGTAGGGGTTAGTAATGTTCTTTAGTTGCRCSGTGATTGGCTCAGCCTTCTGTCACTCATGGGGACACTACGTCACCGCAAAATCTACGGGGAGCACTCGCCATAGAGTTAGAATAGAAGTGCCCATCCAAGAAGGTTCAAGGTCATTGGCCACAGAYGTCAAATCACATTATATCTACCGTAGCTTTGATTGGACTGATCATGTCAACATCATACTTTTAAAATCTTAACTAGCAAACTAGACAAGCAGTCATCATCCTGAATCATGCCAACAATCTACTGGCAAATCCTTTTCAATCCTTGTCATATGAAGAGAAATTAGAGATAAAACGTATCGGTGCTCATCGGCCATTGGACATAAACATTACACAACAAGTTGGGAATTGAAAATTTAACAATGAGTGGTTTGGAAGGGATCAGTGGCTAACTGCAAGCGTTGCAAAGAAATCACTATCCTGCTATTCAGTGGAGTGGGTGTGTGGTCAAAGTCTGGGTTTAAGGGTCTCTTTTCCAAGCTTAAAATAACAAACATTCACATGCTATGGGACAGAAAAAGTTGAATAAATCAATCCAGCCTGACTTCTGCCACGTTCAAAACAACTGGAAACTTGGAACTGGGAAATTTCAGACTTCAGTTGAATGGTCATCCAACTTGGAATTTCAAGTCAGGAACTCGGGCCTCTTTCTAGAGCTCTGACTTGAAGATCACTGACGTTGTTACGGTGCCTCCTAACGGAGGAAGGTGCAGGAATTAGGAGCAGGAGCGCAAGGAAATCCYAGTGGTAAAAGTTTAATGAGCAGTCCCAACACAACTACAACATGGGACTAAAACACGCCCTAAACGAGATTGCCACACACAGGGAATAAAGCGTAACACACACGKAGGAGAAACCTCYACTACTAAACTCAAATCCAAAACGGCACAACTGCCGAGAGAAAAGAAACCCCGTGGTGSAGACACGCACCCCTAAATAACGACACCACAGAAAACACTCCCGCACAAAGACTCRCAGGCAGCGGAGGTAAATATACCCACCGAAATCAACTAACGAGACACAGGTGTAAACAATACAGACAGMMACAAACGAAAAGGAAAAATGGATCGGTGGCAGCTAGTAGGCCGGCGACAACGACCGCCGAGCACCGCCCGAACAGGGAGAGGCGCCACCTTCGGTGGAAGTCGTGACAGACGTCATGATTCGACTTCAGTTGTCTTGAAAGCACCATATCTCCAGAGAATGCCAAACTTTGATTAAAAAGTTTGATGACAAAATTTTCACACAAGGACCGCCACGCCACCTTCCTGTTCAAGTGGGTTGGCGCCACCCCTTGGGTTGTGCCGTGGCGGAGATCTTTGTGGGCTATACTCGGCCTTGTCATGTATTTATATTAGCCCTTCTTAACTCAGCTAATATCTCAAAGTGCTTTACAGAACCCAGCCTAAACCCCAAACAGCAAGCAATGCAGGTGTAGAAGCACGGTGGCTAGGAAAACTCCTAGAAAGGCCAAAACCTAGGAAGAAACTAGAGAGGAACAGGCTATGAGGGGGTGCCAGTCCTCTTTGGCTGTGCCGGGTGGGAGAACATGGCCAAGGTGTTCAAATGTTCATAAATGACAGCATGGTCAAATAATAATAATCAGTAGTTGTCGACGGTGCAACAAGTTAGAACCTCGGCAGTCAGTTGGCTTTTCATAGCCGATCATGTCTGGGACAGGTAGCACGTCGGTGAACGGTGTCAGGGTTCATAGCCGCAGGCAGAACAGTTGAACTGGAGGCAGCAAGCACGGCCAGGTGGACTGGGGAGCCAAGGAGTCATCATGTCCAGGTAGTCCTGAGGCATGGTCCTAGGGCTCAGGTCTCTCGAGAGAGAGAAAGAGAGAAGAGAGAATTAGAGAGAGCATACTTAAATTCACACAGGACACCGGATAGACAGGAGAAGTACTCCAGATATAACAGACTGACCCTAGCCCC
>NC_036839.1:7141855-7166434 GCF_002910315.2 Salvelinus sp. IW2-2015 | reverse complement strand
ATGTCAGGTAGTCCTGAGGCTCTGGTCCTAGGGCTCCAGGTCCTCCGGAGAGAGAAAGAGAGAAAGAGAGAAAGAGAATTAGAGAGAGCATACTTAAATTCACACAGGACACCGGATAAGACAGGAGAAGTACTCCAGATATAACAGACTGACCCTAGCCCCCCGACACATAAACTATCGCAGCATAAATACTGGAGGCTTGAGACAGGAGGGGTCAGGAGACACTGTGGCCCCATCCGATGATACCCCCAGACAGGGCCAAACAGGCAGGATATAACCCCACCCACTTTGCCAAAGCACAGCCCACACCACTAGAGGGAATGTTCAACCACCAACTACCATCCCTGGATTTGATTTGAACAAGGTGAGTCCAAAAATGTATTGTATGCTGCTGCATAAATTATGTAATATGCCAGGGAGATGTGTACTGTAGCTAAGAAAGAAAGTACTAAGTGTATGTTGCGTAGTAAGCTGTTAGTAGCCCATGTGCCTCACCCTAATAATTTGACTTGGTGGTGCACAATTTATCCTATAGCCTAATTTTGAGAAATGTAATCAATGAATATTGTAAGAGCTTTCATGGTCTGCTTATATGCCCCCTTTATTTATCCTACGGTTCTGACTTGGTGTACARGGAGAATACTGTAAGAACKGCCCAAGTTCTGAATTCTGTCACTGTACRTTTAAAAAGTGCTGAACAAATAGCTATATTGACTACGTCCGTCTTAGCTCGCTCATTAGAGTCTTAATCGAAATTAAGGATTGCCTCTTATACACTCGTCGTCCCCGTATGCCATCGTTTGCACRTCTCAATTGTCAGTAGAAACGACATTTGTTTAACCAAGTCAGCCATATCAGCTATGYTTTTTAAAAAGGCAGTTAATGAGGYTGAATKAACTGTTTCACTGCCAGACCAGGCTCCACTGAATGCCAGKTGTAGCAGTGGTAAGGAWTCACGCCATTGTGCTGAAAAAAAAGCTCTGCTGTTGGGACAGCTTTATGTAGGCCCAAACCATTTGTGGGCACCGTTTGTCACCGTTATAGTGTAATTCATGTATTATGTAGTTTGCCGCACCAAGATTTACATGCAAAAATCGCCACTGCACTACCTGTGTATCTATGGCTTTGGGTTATAAATTCTGCATGGCATTTCAACACAATCATACTTTGTAGATAGATGTACAGATGTAGGATCATAATTTGATTACCCTGTTGTTGCAGGAAATGTCCTGCACAGCAGGAAATGTAAACTTACGGTGTATTCAAGGCTTATAAAGGCTTCTAAAGTTTGTAAATTCCACTTTAAAATATTTGACTTGATTTGCCCTAACTAACAATGTATCAACCCCGACAAATGTATTTTCTTGCTGTGAGAAACGGGTAAAAACATGTTCCCATATCTTTAGCCGCACTGACCGATTTCAACAGCTTTCTGGACATTATTCACGATGCTATAGTTTCATGTATGTTTGGGTGGTACTTACATCATCCCAGGTACGGTATACATTTCTTCATACCCTGCAGGGTCCTGTTCTGTGAAGCATCTCTCCCTCTCTCTCTCTCTAGTCTTTACAATACTCTTTCATGAAAGCCACAACAACATATTTGGAACCCACCATGCTTTCATTTCATGTATGTTTGGGTGGTGTTTACATCATCCCAGGTACTGTATACACTTCTTCATACCCTGCAGGGTCCTGTACAGTAAAGCTTCTCTCTCTCTCGCTCTCTCGCTCTCTCTCTCTCTCTCTCTTTGAGTGTGGTTTTCTCTCTCATGAAGTAGAAGGAAGTCCCTAGGGTCTCCTCTCACCTTGGCCCCATACCATCAACCCATGTCCCCAACAACATGTTTCAGAGACACAGTCTTTCATTTATAATTAATGGACAACATATGACAAGGAAAAAAGTGGCCCTGGAGAACACAGTTGAGAACACACTCAGCGATATGCGTGATGAAATAGGAAAAAAGAAGGCAACGAAAGGGAGAGAGAGAAAGTGCTAGCGTAGCTGTGTAGCGATGCATGCTACATGCTCGGTGGGTGCTGATTGGGTGTGCCCTGGCTGGCCTTAATAGAAACCTGAGTGGTAATCACAGCTAGCGGCTAGAAGGTCAACCTGCCTACTTCACCTTTCATCGGATATGTGTGGATTGAGAGGGTGGATGCTAGCCTACTTTCCCTCATTTTCCAAGATAAAAAACACAGAAGTGGATGAGTCCACTCAGAAGYATGACCTCTCTGGCTCTCTCTGGTTGTGACATGGCAAATGGAAATCCTATTAAACCATTCCTTTGAATGATTGGGCTTTCTTGGATTAGAACAATGGGGGATACAGCTTCTGGATTACATTTTTATCTCAATTCTCTGTTTGATGAGTTTTGTAGGTTTCATTTGCGAGGCCAAGAAAGTTCTCTTTGCTGTTTGGAACAGAAATATCCAGCAGACCTAATTTGAATACAATGATGAGCATGACATTTGCCAAMATTTTTGTGTCAAAGCAAGTTATAGTTTCATTAAAACAATAAAAATGACATGAAATCAGCTAAGAGTTTAATTAAATAAAGCACCGTGAAGAGAACACATTCTTAATCTCTGAGATTACTTTTTCCATATTACTGTTCTTGTTATTAATGAATACTCGTATCATTGGAGAATGCACATTACTTAAAAGGTTGGGGTTTGGCTACAAAGTGGGCTTGGACAACATTTTCTTTTTTGTACGAGGACAATAATTGTGGTCATATTTTTCCATTATGGGAATATAATATTTTTCCATTAAGGGAAATACATTTAAACCAGCAGATTAACTTCCGATAACGGAACTTTGTGAACACCTGGGAAGTCTGGGATCCATCAAAGGAAGAAAATGACTTCTCCTTCCCATCTAATAAATTCCCTGTTGCATAGGTATAGGAGAGAGAAAGCACACTAGCAGTGGTTGGTTTTTYATGAGAGGATTGAAGACAACACTGTCTAGCACAGAGGGAAAACATCAGAAGAGCATGAAAATAGAAATCTTCCAACCAGGGATTGAAATGTTAAAAGTGAAACGGAGCACTAAACAGGAGGGGGACCATTAAATCAAACAAACACTCAAATCTTTCTCTCTGGGGAGAGAGGGGGTAGAGAGGGAGGGAAAGTGATTGACAGGCTAGGAGTGCCATGTAGTGTAGCTGCCTTAGCTGCAGGTAGGCACAGGAGACGACACTCTCGTTACTGTAGAGTGGTCACTGGGACATCAAGCTGATTTGTTGATTGATTACTGATTGATTGATTGCTTGATTGATGAATCCTTACATTAGGGGACGAGAAAAGCATCATAGACTGTTGTTTAAGGTCCCAATGATCAATGTTGAGCTAAGACAAGACAGACACCGATTAACTCCAGAACCAAGGAGAATAAGGATGACACTGGCTTTCTCACCCTTCTATTTGAAGTCTTTCTCTTCCTCTGTCCATCTCTTATACACTCACGATCTTCCTCATTTTGACGTTTCAGGAGTTATGAATTATTGCATAGAGATCAAAGGAGATTGATGAGAGTGAAWGACACACTCTTAGAAAAAATAACCCTCTGTGTAAAGCGTTATACAGGGAACTCAAAAGGGTTCTTCAAAGGATTTTCCTGTGGGGACAGCCAAAGAACCATTTTCGGTTTTAGATAGCACCTTTTTCTCCCCAAGAGTGCGTAGGAATCAATCCATACRGTGGGTAAATGAGAAGAGACTAGAGCTAGGGCTATAGATAAAACAAATGAAAGAGAATGTTTGAGTGGATAAAATCTGTGTTGTACTGTGCTGACATGATCAGGCTGAAACATCTTGATCATGATTGGCTGCCTCACTAGAGCTTGACCCTTATTCCCACGTTAGAGCTCATAACTGTCACCGGGAGTTGTTTACAGAATACAATAGAGAATGAAATCATGACCAAGTTATAAATAGAAAAAAAATCTATGCTCGCTGGTAGTTAGGGCATATGCATGTTGATTTGATAGATTAAAATAGTCTGAGATTACAGACATTTATTTGGCACCAGAGACTGGTGGGAAATCRGACAGGATTAAATGCACAGATTATTGTCAGGATAAACAGGGAGGAGAGGATGAGAAGTATGTACATGCACAGTGAGGCAGAACGGTCCAAAAAGATACAACGTTGGAAACTGCACAGAAATGAGTGGACCAATGCATCAGAAAGTCATGTAAAATCAGATAAAGTATCTGTTCTCCATTTTCCTAACGGAAGATACTCAGGGGTCACACAGTGAAAACACACACACAAACGAGCCACTTAGATGTGACACTTAGTGACAGATATGCAGGGGCAGTCTTTGGGATGAGAAGACCGGTCTAAAGACTCCTGCAACAGGCTTCATTTCAGAGCCCATCCCCGTCCGACTTTATAGCTACCAGTGACATTTTGGAAGCTGATCGATGGACAGTGACCCCTCACTCTCCCACCTCGACCTTTACCAGCTCAAAAGGCAGCGTATCTCTCAGTGGAAAATRTCTTTCAAGTTGGGGGAAGCGATCCTCTTCAAAGAGCTCTGTGAGAACCAAAGAGATGAGACACTTTACTTATTGATGCTGAGGTTCGAGAGTGAGGCGAGGGGGTGGAGCAGTGGGAAAACTCTAGCACGCTCACAATGAAAAGGTAGAGTAGATAGCTTTTACAGCAACACCCCTACTCAAAGCTGTGTTTCTTGTATTTTTCTTCAGATCGGTACATGGTGTAGCTGTCATACCCCTTTCACACTTTCTTGCCGACCCAAACCAAGCTGTACTTTTCTTTTCACATTGTCCGTTCAGTACTTTTGCAGCATCTATAATCAGCACAGCTCGGGTTTGGCTCATTTGGGGTCAGTAGTGCGAAAAAACAAGCTATYCTGTGTGGCCCAGGTTSGAACAGAACAGTGACATTGAGGTGCATATACCTGGCCATTTCCCCTTCATCCAATGCTGTGCGAACAACGCACAGACATGAAACAGAAACGATGACGCCTAGGGAAGGAACCAAGGGGAGKGACATATATAGGGCAGGTAATCAAGGAGGTGATGGAGTCCAGGTGAGTGTCATAATGCACTAATGCACATAACGATGGTGACAGGTGTGCGCCATAACGAGCAGCCTGGTGACCTAGAGGCCGGAGAGGGAGTACATGTGACAGTACCCCCTCCCCGAGGTGCGGCTCTAGCCGCAGGACGCCGACCAAGATGACAATCCAAAGGATCGGAGCGGACCGGTCACCTCTGCTAAGGCATGGGAACCATTCGATCCAGCTGAGGCGCGGGAGCATGGCGACCTAGAGCACCGGAGAGAGAGCATACGTGACATTACCCCCTCCCCAGCGTGTTCGGATCCAGCCGCAGGACGCCAACCATAGGGACGATCCCGGGGATCAGGAGCGGACCGGTCGCCTCTGCTGAGGCGCAGAAACCTGACGAACCGGCTGAGGCGTGAGAGCCTGATGAGCCGGCTGAGACCTCCCTGGTTGCCTCGATCGAGGCACGGGAACCTGTTCACCCAGCTGAGGCATGGGAGCCAATCGAGCCAGCTGAGGCATAGGAGCCTATCGAACCCGCTGAGGCATGGCAGCCTGTCAAGCCAGCTGAGGCAGGGGAACCCGTCAAGGCATGGGAATCCGACAAACCGGCTGAGGCCTCCCAGGTAGCTCCGGTTCTGAYACCCGGACCCGAYATCACCTCCAAAACTAAAAAAACACTCCCTGATGCTTCCCTTTGGTGAGGCGTCATTCTGTAACGAGCACGCTGAGAGTCGGGAAGCAAGTTCAGGGAGTGAGTGATTTAATCAATAAACTAAACATAATACAAAACAAGAAACACAAACAACGCACAGACATGAAACAGAAACAATAATGCCTGGGGAAGGAACCAAAGGCAGTGACATATATAGGGCAGGTAATCAAGGRGTGATGGAGTCCAGGTGAGTGTCATAATGYGCTGATGCAGGTAACGATGGTGACAGGTGTGCGCCATAACGAGCAGCCTGGTGACCTAGAGGCCGGAGAGGGAGCACACGTGACATTAARTCTTATGTCTTCTTCTGAGCCTGTTTTATGCATGGGCACTTTTGTCCCAATTTCTGTACTGGGTTACAGGTACTATTCCCTAAAAAGTCATTTTTCCCTAACTTATCAGTTAACAGTCCTGTCCATTAAAGGCAAAGGTCCAGGGCTTGTGGTCGGCCTGCTGGAGATGGACGTCTTTCTCACTCCTTTGTGTCCAGAGTTAAGAGAGTAAGAGGGAGGGAAACAGTACTTTTCTAGTCCTGCTAGGTCACATGGTATCACACCTACTGTAGGTGTCGAGAGCCATTTTTATGACAGATTGTCTTGGAGGTAGAGAAAGCATTTTCTGGAGAAAATCKAAAGTTGGTTAAGGTCAATTCAACATGATGTTCAGCATTGTTCAACATATGACATTCAAATGACACATCACTACAGTGTGTTGGAAACTCATTCCCAGGGTCCATTCTAGGAGAGATGATAGAGCCATGAAGGTTAACAAGTGTCATCCCATATATGTATCTTCAGATCTAGAAATGGAGTTGGTTTGGTCATTGCAAAGATGGATTATTACAATCGATACCTGGAGATACTGTGTATAGGAACCCCAAAACATAGGCAGACGTCACTGCATTATAACATTGAGACAAATGGAGTCAAGACACAACACGCACAAACACTTTCTTTTCCAGATCTGGTCACACAGTTGTCAGGACAGAGTACCTGAACTACTTTCAGCAGTGACTGGTTGAACAAAAATTGAATGAAAGTTAAAAACAGTATATTATTTTTCAGTAATGTGATTTGTTATGTAGTTCAATAATATGTTATTGATCAGGTTGAGCCTTTTGCACGATATCTATTCAGGTTGTCTTTTACGTAAATCTATTACACCGGTTGAGAGAGACATGTAGGCAAGCTATCACAGTGCCTCCAGTCTGCTGTAGTTTATCGGCTATCCATGTTTTCAGATTCTCAGGGGAAACCCCTTCATACTCATTGMGTGCACCCAGCAGGTCTTAGGGGCCAATCTGGCAACCTCATGCTCCTTCATTCAGGTAGACTGATTCAGACAGTGTATAAGGGCACAGGGCGAGACCCAAATGAAGACACAGGAGGCAGATGGCTGAGCTCCGATATTTATTATACAAAAAGGGGTAGACAAAAGGCAGGTTGGGGACAGGCGAGAGTTCATAAACCAGGTCAGAGTCCAAACAGTACTAGGCGATAGGCAGGCTCGAGGTCAGGACAGGCAGGGGTTCAGTGAACAGGTCCGAGTCCAAACAGTACAAGGGGATAGGCATTCTTGAGGTCAGAACAGGCATAGTGGTCAGGCAGGTGGATTCAGCATCAGGACAGGCAAGGGTCAAAACCAGGAGGGCTAGGAAACAACAGGGACTGGGAAAAATAGGAGCAAGGAGAAACATTGGTTGACTTGGCAAAAACCAGACGAACTGGCACAGAGAGACAGGAAACACAGGGATATATACACCGGGGACTAATGGGGAAAACAGATGACACCTGGAGGTGGGTGGAGACAATCACAAAGACAGGTGAAACAGATCAGGGCATGACACAGTGAGATAGTCAGGCTCCCAACAGGTCAAAGAAGATGCCCACTCCCTGGGTGAGAATCTGGGTCATGTAATCTCTCTGGGCCCTGGAGCAGGAGGTTGATGTGGGGACCAGCTTAGAATAAGCTCAGAGGTGGATTCTACAAAGTCCCTTAGGGGCCATCAGGTTCTCAATGGTTGGGTTCCGATTGTCTACCGTCCTACAGAAAGATGTGCTTGTTCACTCAGTTGGATTGGTGTTAAGTATGGCTGGAGGGAGTTTCCACCAACATATTCCCCACACCAGTCTATTCCTTTTAAATCCATGACAGGAAGTGTACTAGTGCACACTTCGGGAGAATGATTGAGAACTTAAATGTAGCCCATAGCTCTATGACGGTGGAGGTGTGAGCGGAGGGTCCAAGGGAGAGGCCCTCAAAAAGAGGCGAGAGTAGCCTAAAACATCATTGTGTTTGGGTGTGAAATTCCAGAGGGGTGCATTTTCAAATATGGTCCTGTCTGTCTTTTCCATCAAGACCACATTCTGAAATTGCAATTTTGTCCCACTCAGTTTTATTATTGGAATGTGATACAAAACAAGGCAACGGTGTGCTTTAGGACCTCGCGGACGCCTCCAAGAGGTCGGGTAGGCTGTTTGGTGTGTTTATCCGACCGTCCCACCCACTTTTAACACCAAAGTTGCACCCCTGGGGTTAGGTAAAGGTTATGCTTAAGGTTAGGGTAAGGGTTAAGGTTAGGGTTTAGGGTAAGGCAGCGGTGGCCTGCCCATTTGGGGATTAAGGGCGGCACCCCACTTGTGAAAAAAATTACAAAACTTTTGATTGGTAAAAAACTAAGTTCAAATATTTATATTTTAAAGTATATATKTATATAATTCATGGATAAATATATTTGCACAATATTGTCTCTCAAATATATCGTTACAGTTGTTGGTTAGCTAGCTAGCAAAYGTTTTGCCATATTAGCATTGACATGAAATCAGTCAAAACACTTCAAACAAAACATGGTATCAAGAACAAGATGAAACTAGCTGAAACGAGTCATTTACGATTCCCCACATTGCAGTTTCTTGTCATTGTTKGTATTTATCTGGGCATCCAGAACCACAACAACTCACCGACTTCTGCCCATTGAAGCGTGCACATTGTTCTCGTGACGTTGTCAGCTAACCCATCTATGAGTGGGAACTGTCCCAATGAAATCGCAGGATTTCATTGCATAAATTATAACAGCACAAAGTAAATGGACCGCCCTAGGGTGCTCAAATGTGCATCCGTTCAGTCAGAACTTCTGGGTCTCCTCTAGACTCCATCTCAATGAGTCTCTCACACCAGACGRMTTACTTCCGCACGTGAGACTAGATCTGCTCAATCAGGTACAGATGGCGCTAAAGCAAAAAGCTAATTGTAGTTAACTCGKAAATAAATCATCATAACCGTCATGGGATCCTGGGACCTGATAAACTGGACAGCTACATCCAACAAGAGTCGAAGGACAGAAGGATACACTAGCTAGAACCTACTCATCGTGGATCTAGTAGGACAAAAAAAGCATGGCAAATATTCCTTTCCCCCCATGTTGTTCATCAGGTTCTACTGTAGGTGACAGGGTGACATGTTGTGTGGACTAAAACAGCATAAAACCGGGTGTAATCACAAAGCATGATCAAATGAATTTGCCATCTACTGTAATTTTGAGAAACATTGAAATAGTTTGGTCGATTTTCTGAGTCAACTTAACCAGTTACAGTGGGGAGAACAAGTATTTGATACACTGCCGATTTTGCAGGTTTTCCTACTTACAAAGCATGTAGAGGTCTGTAATTTTTATCATAGGTACACTTCAACTGTGAGAGACGGAATCTAAAACAAAAAATCTAAAACAAAAAATCAAATTGTATTATTTTTAAGTAATTAATTTGCATTTTATTGCATGACATAAGTATTTGATCACCTACCAACCAGTAAGAATTCCGGCTCTCACAGACCTGTTAGATTTTCTTTCTGTATCTACCTTTGATAAGCAGCTTGCTATGTAGTTAATTCCCATGCCAATTTTCAGTCTTTCTAAACTAAAATCTGACTAACTCGGAAATGTGAAGTTATTTCATATAACTGGCTAGCGCATCATGCTTTCTGACATGATGTCAGCTGTCCCCAGATAGATAATCACTGTTGCGTTCTCCCCGTTGCATTTGTGAGCTGGCTGTTCATCCTAAATAGTATAATTGAATCTGTTCCAAAACAGTGGTAGTCATTAGGTTTTGACATGCAAAAGTGAAATAGGTGTATTTATGCTGTCGTTCAAATACACAGATCACTTTATATATCTTCTCAAAGAAACTACTGGTAGTTCGAAAACTTGGCATCGCATTTCTGTCATGCCGCTTTGTTGACTCCAACCACCACTCGCCCCGGGTATTCAGCCAATCGGCGACCACCACTGGGGATMCCGGATTGCAGTAACCTTTGACGCACTGGCATCATTGGCTGTGAGAAACCATGCATGTCATAGCAGAAAAAGCACAGCGCGGAAAAAAACGGAATAGTAAACTGGTTCCAAGTGGTGAYGGGCATTGACCCGGCTCATGTGGCTCTATTCAGCTAAAATACAACGTCCAGCTAAAAACGATCACATCTCTAATGTAAAGCTAGAAAGTTAACTGCCATTATGTCAGACCGTCACATGTGAGTWCAAATACATTKTTTACCTGACCAAATTATTAGATGGCCAGCAGAAAAAGTATGTTTTTTAAAAGCACTGTAAAAATGTGTGTGGACCAGAAAAAAGTATCTCTCCTSACTATTTATTGTTCCTGTTGTAAGGAATTACAACCTTCAGATATTTCAGATAMTTTTTTCTAACTTATATGCAGATATTAGTTGTCTGGAGCTCAAAAAGCAGTAGTAGAGTGGCGCAGGGGTCTAAGGCATTGCATCTCAGTGCTAGTGTCACTACAGACCCTGGTTCGATTCCAGGCTGTATTACAACCGGCCGTGATTGGGAGTCCCATAGGTCGCACAATTGGCCCAGCATCGTCCGGGTTAGGGTTTGGCCGGGGTAGGCCATCATTGTAAATAWGAATTTGCTCTTAACTGACTTAACTAGTTAAATAAAGGTAAAATAAAAGTAACAGTATGCCAACCAGGGAGCCAAACGAACGGTTCTTTTACAGATGCGATTCCGTTCCCCACGTTCACCAAAAAGAGCCATTCAAAAAGAGCCGTTCATTCGCGAACGACCCATCACTAGTTCCAACGAGTCCCCTGTCGGCCAATTGCCCTCTATATATCACCAACACAACATTGCTTGCTCAATACAAAGAGAGCGCGGATTCATAAAGGTGCACGGTGATTTGTATTTATTTCTACCACCATTGGAGAGGTCCAAGGTGCTGAAACATGAATCAAAGTGCGGGAGTAGCCCAAAATGTTCGTCGTTACTCTTCTGATGATAAGGTAAGCAGCGATGTAAAGTGAGCTGTTATTTCATATGGACGGATATTTAGCATGCACGGATGTGTTACTTATCTTTGCAAGTTAATGAATTGGTTACATGTTTGACTCGGGACCCCATCCCCAAGCAGTAGCATACTGAGTAAACACGTTTCCAAGGTAGGGAAAAGCTTTCTGTTTTTGTTATCTTTGATCAACTAAGTTAGGCTATAAACGTGAGTTTCTGGGACTCCTAGCAGGCACAATTAATGGATACCTGATAGAGATGACACTGTAATCAATCATTGTGCGAAATTGCGCTCATGTCTGCCAACTTCTCACAAAGATTATGCTGGTTGTATTACTTACAGTGCCTTCAGAAAGTATTCACAGCTCTTGAAAAAAAAAAAATCTCACATTTTGTTGGGTTACAAAATGGGATTAAAATTGACTTAATTTTCATTTTTGGTCAATGATCTACACAAAATGCTCTGTAATGTCAAAGTGGAAGAAAAAGTCTTACATTTATTAAAAAGATATGAAAAATAAAAGACTAATATCTTGAGTATTTAATCCCTGAGACAATACATGTTAAAAAATACCTTACCGTTTACAGCTGTGAGTCTATTTGGGTAAATCTCTAAGACCTTTACACACCTGGATTTTCCCATTATAATTTTTTTAAATATTCAATCTTGGTCAAGTTGGTTGTTGATCATCACTAGAAAGCCATTTTTCTTGATTTTCCAGCCAATTTGATACAAATACTCTAGCTAAGCCGCTCAGGAACATTCAATGTCATCTTGGTAAGCAACTCCAGTATAGATTTGGCCTTGTTTTTTAGGTTATTGACCTGCTGATAGGTAAATTCGTCTCCCAGTGTCTGTTGGAAAGAAGACTGAACCAGGTTTTCCTCTAGGATTTTGCCTGTGCTTAGCTGTATTCCATTTCTTGTATCCCAAAAACTTCCTAGTTCTTGTCAATGACAAGCATACCCATAACAGGATACAGCCACCACCATGCTTGAAAATAGTGGTACTCAGTGATGTGTTGTGTTCGATTTGCCCCAAACATAATGATTTTGTATTCAGGACAAAATGTAAATGTTATATATATTTTTTTGCAGTATTACTTTAAGTGCCTTGTTGCAAACAGGATGCATGTTTTGGAATATTTGAATTATGTACAGGCTTCCTTCTTTTCATTTAGCTTAGTATTGTGGATTAACAACAATGTTGTTGGTCCATCCTCAGTTTTCTCATATCACAACCATTAAACGTATGTTGAAATCCCTGAGCAGTTTCCTTCCTCTCCGACAACTGAATTAGGAAGGACACCTGCCTCTTTGTAGTGACTGGGTGTATTGATACACCATCCAAAGCCTAATTAGTAACTTCACCATGCTCAAAGAGATATAGTCAGTGTGTGCTTTTTATTTTATTTTTTACACATCTACCAATTGGTGCCCTTCTTTGTGAGGCATTGAAAAACCTCCCTGGTCTTTGTGGTTAAATCTGTGCTTTAAATTCACTACTTGATTGAGGGATCTTACAGCTAATGGTATGTGTGRGGTACAGAGATGGGGTAGTCATTTAAAAAATCATGTTAACCACTATTATTGAACACAAAATGAGTCAATGCAATTTATATGTGATTTGTTTAGCACATTTTTACTCCTGGAGTTATTTAGGCTTGCCATAACAAAGGGGTTGAATACCTATTGAGTCAAGACATTTCAGCTTTACATTTTTTATAAATGTAGAAACTTTTCTACAAACAAAATTCCACTTTGACATTGTGGCATGTGTAGATAGATCAGTGACACAACATCTAAATGTAATACATTTTAAATTGAGGCTGTAACACAATTTACAGTTTGGTTCTGAAGTTCTGCGTCTCTTTCAATTAGGCTACCGCAGAAATACCGGTCTGTGTATGTTTGTATGTTTGTGTGTGTTTGTACGTACGTATATGTATGTATAAGAGCGCGCGAGAGAGTGATTATTATCTATTTCACATGCCAATAAACCTCTCTCATTATTGAATGAGAGTGTGAGAGAGCGAGATAGATAGTTTGTATGTGTACGTGTGCTTGTGGGTATGGGGGAAGGCAGAAARGAAGAGGTGAAGCGAGAGGGATAACAGGGCGTTTTTTCATATTTTTTCGCTCACCAAGCGAGTTGTTTTTGTATGGAGGTCAAGGAGCGTGTAGAATTCGGTTTAAACATGAATTACTTATTGACTRTGGTGTGGCTTATTTGATCGAATAGACGTCTCGTAATGATTACATTGTTACGGGTGTACTGACATAAGTAGGACATGTGACATCCCGGCAACTTTGAGAAAAAACACTATCAGAGTTGTGCCTAGTCGTCATGAGTTACCACAGTCACAAAGTCATAAACCCTGCCCATTCCTACWAATTATCTTATTAAAATGTGCTTTTAAACCTAACATTAACCYYAACCACACTGCTAATCGTATGTCTAACCCTAATCTTAAATTATGATAAAAAAAAATACAAGTTTTTATGAAGTTTTACGATAATAGCCCATTTCGACTTTGTGGCTGTGGTAACTAGTGGAAACCGTTGTGCCTGTTGGTCACAATCGTATATGACATTCCATTGACTAGAATGGTCCCAACTGATCTTGCCTCCTCCAGACTGCCTTCCATTTTTGAAGAAATGTATTTTCATTGTTAGAGCAGCCACTCGAGTATCTGGCCAATATAATGGATAATAGTTTAGCCTACCTTTGCATGAATGCACTCACGTCTTTGTGTTTGTGGCGTAGTCCTGTTCAAAATGTAAGAGAGATAAATGATGTGTGTATGTGTTCTCAAAARAACGAGCCTGGGATCATAAAAAACAATTAGAGCATGGACTCCCTGGAGTTTAAACAGATAAATCAAAGTGCACATCTCACCCAGGGCTATTCAATTTTGCATTTGCTTGCTGTCTTATTAGTGACAATATTTTGYTGTGGATTTCCATGGAGGACTTGAGCGTTGCAAGTTTCAAAGCATCTACTGCAGTGACACACTTGGAACAATATCATGGATGCTGACACAATAGTTTAACCCCCCCCAAAAAACTATTGTACCCTTACACTTACATAATGAACATAYAGTATGTCAGGTGCTAACTATATTGACTGGGCAAAAAAACACAACTCTGACAAGACCACCAGTCTATACCCAAGGGTTTTCCAGAGGGTAAGTTGGATGACCCCCAAAATCTCACACCCTTACCTATCCCAATACGCTTTTACTTGCCTCAGGCCATTGTGCTATTACATACAGTAAGTGTAATTCAGAGCCACACTACAGAGCCACATCCCATGGCTCTCTACACTCTTAGAAAAAAAGCGTTATTCGGATGTCCCCATTGGAGAACCCTTTTTGGTTCCAGATAGAACCCTTTTTGGTTCCAGGTAAAACCCTTTTTGGTTCCAAGTAGAATCCTTTTTGGTTCCAAGTAGAATCCTTTTGGGTTCTATGTAGAACCCTCTGTGGAATCCAAAAGGGTTCTATCTGGTACCAAAAAGGGTTCTTCAAAGGGTTCTCCTATGGGGACAGCCAAAGAAACCTTTTAGGTTTTAGACAGCACCTTTTTTTTTCTAAGTGTAGGCGCGCTCCCTGTTGCCACTGCACTGACGATTGACTTAGTTTACTGAGTTTGAGTTGCTTTTCTCATGTTAACATTGGCCATCAGTGTTCATCTTGGGACAAATGGCAGTAAATACCAAGATCTCAAACAGAGAAAACTCTTAAGATACAGTAGCTAATGTCTGGTGTGCAGTACAGTGCTCTTTGAGTATGGCACCATGAAGATGCATTCAGCCTAGGGAGCTGTAGATGGCCATTGTATCAATGTGTTTGTATGCCCCGGTGGGCAATTTGTTATGTAAAGTAAATGTGGTGAAAAATGCTTTATATTTTGGATAGAGAGGGACTGCATGGGTTGTTGTTGGAAAGAGATATGAAAAATYATTCAAACTAAACTCTTAACTCCCATGATGATTCACTCTGCCCTGACAGACAAGGAGCTACTAGGTCAACAGTTTGTGTGTTGTTGATGTTGTTGTTGACACGAGAGTGAAGATAGCAGAAATGCTGTTCAAAGTAAACCCTCCTCAAAACAACCCTGCTTTGGCCAATAACGTTTGCCAAT
The DNA here is from genome assembly GCF_002910315.2 of Salvelinus sp. IW2-2015. Lineage (NCBI taxonomy): Eukaryota > Metazoa > Chordata > Actinopteri > Salmoniformes > Salmonidae > Salvelinus > Salvelinus sp. IW2-2015. The sequence continues at coordinate 7,151,226 of NC_036839.1, read as the reverse complement.
AATTTGTYTGCCAAGTGGTTGACCTAAATGTGCATAGCGAATCCAGGTGGACATCTAAAAGCTACAGACACTATGGATTCATAATGATATACAGTGAGTGTACAAAACATTAGGAACATCTGCTCTTTCCATGACATAGACTGACCAGGTGAATCCAGGGGAAAGCTATGATCTCGTATTGATGTCACTTGTTAAATCCACTTCAGTCAGTGTAGATGAAGGGGAGGAGACAGATTAAATAAAAAATGTTAAGCCTTGAGACAATTGAGACATGGATTGTGTATGTGTACCGTTCAGAAGGTGAATGGGCAAGACAAAATATTTTAGTGCCTTTGAACAGGGTATGGTAGTTGGTGCCAGGCGCACCGGTTTGGGTGTGTCAAGAACTGCAAAGCTGCTGAGTTTCACACTCAACTGTTTCCCATGTGTATCAAGAATGGTCCACCACCCAATGGACATCCAGCCAACTTGACAAAACTGTGGGAAGCATTGAAGTCGACATGGTCCAGCATCCCAGTGGAACGCTTTCGACACCTTGTAGTCCATGCCCCCCAAAATTTAGGCTGTTCTGAGTGCAAAAGAGGGTGCAACTCAATATTAGGAAGGTGTTCCTAAAGGTTTTGTACACTCAGTGTATCTACAGTATTTTGGGATTACATATGCATTCTGTCACGTTCTGACCTTAGTTCTTTTGTTATTTCTTTGTTTTAGTATGGTCAGGGYGTGAGTTGGGTGGGTTATCTATGTTTGTTTTTCTATGTTGGGTTTTTCTTTTGGCCTGATATGGTTCTCAATCAGAGGCAGGTGTTTGTCGTTGTCTCTGATTGGGAACCATATTTAGGGAGCCTGTTTTCTATTGTGTTTTGTGGGTGGTTGTTTTCTGTGTCTGTGTGTTCCACACGGAACTGTTTCGGTTTTCGTTCGTTCACTTTATTGTTTTGTATTTCAGTGTTCAGTTTGATCCATTAGATATTCATCATGAACACTTACCACGCTGCGCATTGGTCCTCCGATCCTTGTTACTACTCCTCCTCAGATGAGGAGGAGGACAGCCGTTACACATTCTTTAATTATGATATGCACAATTTAGAGTTGAGGCGTAATCACATGAGTTAAGCCACTAGACACATTTGTAAATCCTTGAGATTGTGTCGACATTATGTTACGTAACCTGTGCCAGATGTATGACCGTGCGATCATGACAACTGAACAAAAACTAAATGGAAACAATATCTACTGAAGAATGAGATTCACAAACTCTTTTCATAAAGGAGGTATTAGGCTTTTAGCCCTCAGTAGACTTTTAGTTCCTGCAGTATCTCCTAATCTCTGACTCACCGTCATGATGTAATTACACCATCTTGGTAGATATCAACATGCAACACACATCTTTGTACATCACCACAATTGCGCTTTAGCAACACCCAGCTCAAACCAATTGTTTCACTTTCAGTTGTCTTTGAGGAGAAAAAACTGCCCCACTAAATGTACTTAAGTACGGGGGTGGAAAAAATACACTATAACTAAAAGTTAAAAGTTAAAGTAAATGCTAYACATCAAATTCCTTATATTAAGCAAACCAGGTGGCATGATTTTCTTGTATTTCTTCTTTTCACTCTGTCACTCTTATATTTGTATTTATTTACAGACAGGCAGAGGCAGACTCCAACACTCAGACATAATTTACCAATGCAGTATTTGCGTTTAGTGAGTCCATCAGATCAGAGGCAGTTGGGATGACAACACGTTATATTGATAGGGGGATGAATTAGACCATATTGTTGTCCTGCATTCAACATGTAATGAGTACTTTTGGGTGTCAGGGAAACTGTATGGGAGTGAAAAGTGCATATTTTCTTTAGGAATGTAGTGGAGGGAAAGTAAAAGTTGTCAAAAATATAAATAGTAAAGTACAGATACCCCCCAAAATGACTGAAGTAGTACTGCAAAGTGTTTCTTAGTTACTTTACACCACTGTCAAAACAGGCAGGGGTGTTTGAAGTGCAGTGTAACGCCTTTCACTGCGCCCATTTTTAAACTGTCATTTTCTCTGTTTGCTATCCAGTATTTTTTTTGGGCTGTGCCCTTTCAGTGTCAATGCTACACAAGGGCGGCATAAGTAGGGGGATCAGCTGGAGAGACCCGRTCCCTACGCTGAAGCAGATGTTTACGATTGCAGTTTCCCAGCAGAATTTCTCCGTTTGTCTAAATGGCCGKGTGGAGGTCAGGATTCAGATAGGGAGAGAAGAGAGAGCATTCATGCAATTCAGATATKTCGTGTGATTTATCAGAGCATACGTGTCTAAAATGTTTTCTTCATGGGTGGGTGTGGGCAAAAACATGGAACTAACAGATTTGTAAAAATGTGGTCTCTGGGAGCATTTCGTGTTCTGGATCATGCAATTGTGTATGGGTCCATGTATATATCAAGTGTCTTAGAGTATGAGTGCTAATCAGTCTTKCCCTTTAGATCTCAAYGAATAAGATTAAATGGACARGGRAGAACTGATCCTAGAAAAGCATTCCAATTTTGATACATCCGGATCCGGATAAACAGATCCATTTAGCATCCCGTTTTGTTCCCATGTCATCTTTGTCACAATATCTGTGAAATTATATGCATACACAGTTTGCATCAAGTCCTTTCACAGTTGGTCTACACTGAGTGTACAAAACATTAGGAACACCGTCCTAATATTGAGTTGCACCCTCTTTTGCACTCATAACAGCTTAATTCGTCGGGGCATGGACAAGGAGTGGAAAGCGTTCCACAGGAATGCTGGCCCATGTTGACTCCAATGCTTCCCACAGTTGTGTCAAGTTGGCTGGATGTCCTTTGGGTGGTGGACAATTCTTGATACACATGGGAAATGGTTGAGAGTGAAAACCCAGCAGCGTTGCAGTTCTTGACACACTCAAACCAGGGCGCCTGGCACCTACTACCATAACCTGATCAAAGGCACTTACATCTTYTATCTTGCCCGTTCACCCTCTGAATGGCACACATACAGTGGWTCCTCCTTTTAAAAGTTGTGAGCTTGCAGCGCAGGACTTAGAGGTACCCAGCGCCACGGCTTCATTGCTCCAGACCACCACAAGGAGGAGTTAGAGCACTCATTATGCATTTGGGTCCCAAGGTTTTTATATGACCAATCAAAACGAGTGGCTCGAATGACGAATTTTGACGCAAGCCACCYGTCCCTGGTGGCGTTCTTCAACAAAGATGTCTGACAAAACATTACAGTGGAACCAAATGTTATAACGTCATAACGAGTCAAGCAAAAAAATGTACAATTGAGAGGAATGTGTTAGTTAATGTAGAGATAAACGTTTGTGCATATTTTTTGGTTGTAAAGTAAATTTACGAAAATCGCTATTCAGCAAGTTCTCTGACTAGCTAACATTACCCAGCTAGCTAGTGTTAGGAGAATGAATTTGTATTTTGTGTTGTTTTAGGGATTCCTGAGAAAACCAGCAAACCAGGCGTCGTCTTGTTAAACAGTGGCTGTAAAGAATCTAGCTAGGTAAAGAATTTACTGCATATTGAATGTACAATTGTGTAAGTTTGCCTTGCAATGCAGCTGAAGTAACATAGCTAGCTAACTATTTACTTGCTTATTGTGTAGTGGAGGATAAAAATAACTGTATKCCTATGGATGTGTACCTAGCAACAGTATGTAGCCGATCTGTGGCTGGACCCTAAAACGTTTGGTATGAATATTAGTTCAGAACCTATCTATGAACCTYAGCTATCATAGTTGTTGTATCAACTTCAAGTCTGAATGGCATTAATGAAGCCTATGGTTTGAGTAGAATATAATAACTTTATTGTGCCAAKGATGCAAGTCCTATATACATGTACTGTAGTTATTACCACRCATGAGATTCCCACATTGTAGCCTGTACATTGAATATATTCACTGATCATGTACTCTTCCTTGGCAAATAAAGGTGCGGTTCAGGTATGAATCTCTGAGACATTCTTTTTCAGTCATATCAAACTCCTTTATTTGAACGATGCTGTGTCTGCATGTATGTATTACAATTATACACTTCAACAGTGTTTATCGCTCCTGGGACATCAATGATTACACATTGTAACTATGCAGTAGACTAGAAACATGATTGATTTGTAATTCATATATACAGATGCATATCTAACTCCCTAAAACGATGCATATCTAACTCCCTTCATCTGCATTAATCTGAGGACACAGGATAGTATTTCAATGAGATACTTAATTTCAGCCAGTGGAAAATGTGAAACGCTTTATTGAAAGAAGTTCATTATCCAGGTGTTATAAATACATAATACATTCATTATAATTCTAATGATTGCAATATTATATTAAATACAATTAATATTAATTGATATTATATTAAATACAATTTCAATCTGTACTTCAATGCACATATGGTGTGTGAGTTCTATTTTAGCCCTTGACGTCGCAGACGCTCGTTGGCGCGCAATAATTGAATAACATGGACGTCGCGTGCGCGAGCGTCGCAAAATATATGTAGAAATCCATGTTATTAAATTATTGCACCCACACTGCTCGCGCGCGCCAACGAGCGTCTGCGTTACCAAGGGCTAAAATAGAAGTAATTCCTATTTCTGACGCAGATCGCGCTGCAAGTCCTGCCTCTCCCATCTCCTCATTGGTTTATAGAAGCAGGTACCCACGTGCCATCTCCTCATTGGTTACAGGCTTATTCTAAAATGGATATTTCTTTTTTTTATCAATCTACACACAATACCCCATAATGAGTTCTTTGAAGTTTTTGCAAATGTATTAAAAATAAAAAACATAGATACCTTATTTACATAAGTCTTCAGACCCTTTGCTATGAGACTCGGAATTGAGCTGAGGTCCATCCTATTTCCATTGATCATCCTTGAGATGTTTCTACAACTTGATGGGAGTCCACATGTGGTAAATTAAATTGATTGGACATMATCTGGAAAGGCACACACCTGTCTATATAAGGTCCCACAGTGGAAAGTGCATGTCAGAGCAAAAACCAAGCCATGAGGTTGAAGGACTTGTCTGTAGAGATCCAAGACAGGATTGTGTCAAGGTACAGATCTGGTTAAGGGGACCAAAACATTTCTGCATGGTGGTGGCAGCATCATGCTGTGGGAATGTTTTTCAGAGGCAGGGACTGGGAGACTAGTAAGGATCGAGGGATAGATGAACAGAGCAAAGTACTTCCCCAGCGATTTTTATCCACGCACCGCTACTGGTCAGTCTCAAATCAAATCAAAGTTTATTTGTCACGTGCGCCGAATATAACAGGTGTAGACCTTACAGTGAAATGCTTACTTACAGGCTCTAACCAATAGGTGCAAAAAAGGTGTTAGGTGAACAATAGGTAAGTAAAGAAATAAAACAACAGTAAAAAGACGGGCTATATACAGTAGCGAGGCTATAAAAGTAGCGAGGCTACATACAGACACCGGTTAGTCAGGCTGATTGAGGTAGTATGTACATGTAGATATGGTTTAAAGTGACTATGCATATATGATGAACAGAGAGTGCAGTAGCGTAAAACAGGGGGGTTGCGGTGGTGGGTGGCGGGACACAATGCAGATAGCCCGGTTAGCCAACGTGCGGGAGCCACTGGTTGGGTCGGCCAATTGAGGTAGTATTACATGACAGTGTATAGTGTAAAGTAAACTATGCATATATGATAAACAGAGAGTAGCAGCAGTGTAAAAAAGAGGGGTTTTGGGGGGGGGCACACAATGCAAATATCCCGGGTAGGCCATTTGATTACCTGTTCAGGAGTCTTATGGCTTGGGGGTAAAAACTGTTGAGAAGCTTTTTGTCCTAGACTTGGCACTCCGGTACCGCTTGCCATGCGGTAGTAGAGAGAACAGTCTATGACTGGGGTGGCTGGGGTCTTTGACAATTTTTAGGGCCTTCCTCTGACACCGCCTGGTGTAGAGGTCCTGGATGGCAGGCAGCTTAGCCCCAGTGATGTACTGGGCCATACGCACTACCCTCTGTAGTGCCTTGCGGTCAGAGGCCGAGCAATTGCCGTACCAGGCAGTGATGCAACCAGTCAGGATGCTCTCGATGTTGCAGCTGTAGAACCTTTTGAGTCTATGTCATGAAAAGAGCAAGTGTTCCTAATGTTTTGTACACTGTGTACATCATCACTAAAAAGTAACTGCAGAGTATTATCTCCTTTCTCAGAATGTCTATGGGGATTCAATATWAACTCACAGCTGCATTCAGTAATGTCCTCATATTTCTTTCATCTCAGATGTGGAATACATGGGCTCTTTAGTGCAAGATGGCGTTGGCTTATTTGTTGTGAATGGGTGAATCGTTCAGCTTCCACCAAAGGCCCCGGTATGAATAACGGAAACCTGCTGACTTTGCCAAGGATTGCAATGATTTAAAGATGCACAATTGCATGTCATATCAATTTTGTCCCATAATGGGAAGCAAGAGTGCTTTATGTGCTAGTTTGATTTGATCAAACTTGGTATCTGTTACTTAGAATACGTGGAATAGTCAAGGGTGGGTTTCTCAAAGCCTTCGTAGTTAAAGTAGCATGTTTCTCTTGCCGACCTGGAATCACACCTCTTGTAGAAAAGCAAAGTGCTTCGTTTACAAATTTCAATCACTCACGCGTAGAAGATTGACCGTCAAACAGAAGTTTTATGTTACTCCAATGTGGCTCTGTGGCTGGGTTATTGAGAGAAATAACATTAGGTGAGGCCTTCTGCAAACTCACCCCCAGCTGAGTCAAAAACACCAAGTCGAATCACCAGATTAAGAATGGAAAGTTGGACTACTTGGGATGGTCACACGTCAACAGTGGTCATTTTGCTTGCATGGGATAGAGGCTTGTCAATTCTGAAGGCTTGACGAGACTTTCAAGCACAAGTCGGGAAGTCGAGATCGGCGTAATACGACTTGAGATACGACGGCTTTCATTTGGAAATCCAAGCTCTTTTGAAACCACGTGCACGTGTCACTGACTTTCTAGTTATTTTAGAATCCATCTCTTTMTTCTTCTTCTGTGTTCCTCTTCCCCTCATCCTCTTCACAAATCTGCCAGCTATAGATAGTCGAAAGAGCTCCGAAAGCAGGAAAGTGGAGATCATTATCATCACTTAAAAAGGTAGCAAAAACTAACAGGATATTGGACTCTTTGAAAATGAGGGATGGCATAAAAAGTCTAAAAAGTGGGCTTGTCAAGTTGAGAAATGGAGCGCTTTGCGGTGACTGCATTAAAATGGAACAAAGCTCTGTCTGTGAGGCAGTAATCATAGCCCAAACTAGTGTGCGGGGCCGGCTAAGCTGCTATAACTCTCTTTTATTTTATTTTTTTGATAGACCTGTAAATCAAACAATATGGGCGTGGTTTCAGTAATGTGAGGCGGAAGAGGTTTCATGGGCTTGCTAGCTATGCCCAGACAGGAAGAAGCGAAGCTGCACTATATACTGAATAACTCTATATACTGTATAGATCATCTTAGCTATGCTGGCAAGCTGGCAACAACAGCCGGTGAGCAAGGAAGTCACGGGAGGAGACACKGGGAGGCAGATCAGGAATGGTGGTTGCTGCAAGCTACTTACAGCTGGTATGATGGCTAATATACACTGAGTATTCAAAACATTAAGAACACCTGCTCTTTCCATGACATTGACTGACCAGGTGAATCCAGGTGAAAGCTATGATCCCTTATTGATGTCACTTGTTAAATCCACTTAAATCAGTGTAGATGAAAGGGAGGATATTTTTAAGCTTTGAGACAATTGAGACATSGATTGTTTATGTGTGCCATATATTGTGTGATTCGGCAAGACAAAACATTTAAGTACCGTTGAACGGGGTATAGTAGTAGGTGCCAGGCGCACCGGTTTGTGTCAAGAACTGCAACGCTGCTGTTTTTTCTCACACTCAACAGTTTCCCATGTGTATCAAGAATGGTCCACCACTCAAAGCCTTTACAAAAATATACCATGGTAGTACAATAAATATAACATGGTATTATCATGTTTTTTTGGTCACTACCATGGCAGGAAAATACCATGGTACTGATGCAAATACCATGGTATTTTCCTGCCATGGTAGTGACAAAAAAACATGATATTTTGTTCATTGTAGTAGCTACCATGTTACAAAAATGAACGATGGTAATACAATGAAACTACTAACAGCATGTAGTAAACCATGAAATGGTACAAGGAAAYCCCGGCCGGTCAAACCCCCCCTAACCCAGACGACGCTGGGCTAATTGTSTGCCGCCTCATTTGTCTCCCGGTCACGGCCGGCYGTGACACAGCCTGGGATCGAACCTGGGTCTGTAGTGATGCCTCAAGTACTGCGATACAGTGCCTTAGACCTCTGCGCCCTCGGGAGGCCCAGAGCCCAGACTTGAACCTGATCGAACATCTCTGGAGAGACATGAAAATACAGTGGGGCAAAAAAGTATTTAGTCAGCCACCAATTGTGCAAGTTCTCCCACTTAAAAAGATGAGAGAGGCCTGTAATTTTCATCATAGGTACACTTCAACTATGACAGACAAAATGAGAAAAAAATATCCAGAAAATCACATTGTAGGATTTTTAATGAATTTATTTGCAAATTATGGTGGAAAATAAGTATTTGGTCAATAACAAAAGTTTATCTCAATACTTTGTTTTTGTTATATACCCTTTGTTGCAATGACAGAGGTCAAACGTTTTCTGTAAGTCTTCACAAGTTTCACCAACACTGTTGCTGGTATTTTGGCCCATTCCTCCATGCAGATCTCCTCTAGAGCAGTGATGTTTGGGGCTGTTGCTGGGCAACACGGACTTTCAACTCCCTCCAAAGATTTTCTATGGGGTTGAGATCTGGAGACTGGCTAGGCCACTCCAGGACCTTGAAATGCTTTTACGAAGCCACTCCTTCGTTGCCCGGGCGGTGTGTTTGGCTATTGTCATGCTGAAACCCAGCCACGTTTCATCTTCAATGCTCTTGCTGCTGGAAGGAGGTTTTCACTCAAAATCTCACGATACATGGCCCCATCATTCTGTCCTTTACACGGAATCAGTCCGTCTGGTCCCTTTGCAGAAAAACAGCCCCAAAGCATGATGTTTCCCCCCATGCTTCACAGTAGGTAGGTGTTCTTTGGATGCAACTCAGCTTCTTTGGTCCCTCCCCAAAACACGACGAGTTGAGTTTTTACCGAAAAGTATATTTTGGTTTCATCTGACCATATGAACATTCCCCAATCTTCTTCTGGATCATCCAAATGCTCTCTACAAACTTCAGACGGGCCTGGACATGTACTGGCTTAGCAGGGGGACACGTCTGGCACTGCAGGATTTGAGTACCTGGCGGCTGTAGGTGTTTTACTGATGGT
>NC_036839.1:7134103-7141417 GCF_002910315.2 Salvelinus sp. IW2-2015 | reverse complement strand
GATAAGTTCAACAGGTGCCATTAATCAACGGTATCTGATATGGAGGACAGAGGAGGCCTCTTTTAAGAAGATAGTTAACAGCGTCCTGTTGTGAGTAAGCCAGAAATTTGTTTGTAGGTGACCAAATACTTATTTTCCACCATAATTTGCAAATAAAATCCTACAATGTGATTTTCTGGAGTTTTTTTTCCTCATTTTGTCTGTCATAGTTGAAGTGTACCTATGATGAAAATTACAGGCCTCTCTCATCTTTTTAAGTGGGAGAACTTGCACAATTGGTGGCTGAATACTTTTTTGCCCCACTGTAGCTGTGCAGCGACGCTCCTCATCCAACCTGACAGAGTTTGAGGGGATCTGCAGAGAAGAATGGGAGAAACTCCCTAAATACAGATGTGCCAAGCTTGTAGCGTCATACCCAAGAAGACTTGAGGCTGTAATCGCTGTCAAAGGTTCTTCAGCAAAGTACTGAGTAAAGGGTCTGAATACTTATGTAAATATTTCAGTTTTAATTTTATATTTTATTTTATTTATTATTTATTAATATTTATAAATTTGCCACAAAATTTWAAAAACAGTTTTTCTTTGTCATTATGGGGTATTGTGTTTAGATTGATGAGAAAAAAACAAAAAAATTATGAATTTTAGAATAAGGCTGTAACGTAATAAAATGTGGTAAAAGTCAAGGAGTCTGAATACTTTCGGAATGCACTGTATACAGTATATTGACATAGTGACTGTGTGTGTGAGAGGGGGAAGGACCCCTTTGGCTTTGGCCATTAGTCTGTGAGTTAGTCCTTGGTGGGACTATAAGGGCACAGGGCAAGACCCAGATGCAGACACGGGAGGCAGATGGTTCGAGTCTCCAACATTTATTATAATCCAAGGGGCAAGCAAGAGAATGGTCGTGGACAGGCAAAAGATCATAACAAGGTCAGAGTCCAGGAGGTGCAGGGTGGCAGGCAGGCTCGAGGTCAAGACAGGCAGTATGGTCAGGCAGGTGGGTTCAGAGTAGAGGCAGGCAAGGGTCAGAACCAGGAGGACTAGCAAGAACAGAGAAAAGGGGGGAAAACAGGAGCACGGAAAAACATGCTGGTTGACAAGACAAGACGAACTAGCAACAGACAAACAGGGAACACAGGAATAAATACCCAGGGACTAATGAGGAAAACAGGTGACACCTGGAGGTGGGTGGAGACAATCACAAAAACAGGTGAAACAGATCAGGGTGTGACAGGGACAGTATTTACAAAAACTGCTGGTTGTCATATCTGTCATGGCACCATCACGGTATCCCCACAAGAGATTGGAACCCCACTAGCCTTCGCTGCCCCTTGAGTACTGTGACACCATTTTCTTGAGCAGTAAAGCTGTTCCTTGACTCAACACTGTTAAAGGGGAAATCTGCAGTTGGTACATCCATTTTTGGATTCMTAAATTCATCATATGCACCCTTTGATCTTGAAGAATATAATTTATAAATGCCTCATGAACTTAATTCAATCAGAACCCAAAATATAAGCTTGTTTGCAAACAAAGTAAATGTAAATAAATACTCTCTACCCTCATTTGCACTGACTGTATATAGACTTTTTGTTTTCTTTTGTTCTACTGTATTATTGACTGTGTGTTTTTGTTTATTCCATGTGTAACTCTGTGTTGTTGTCTGTGTCGAATTGCTATGCTTTATCTTTGCCAGGTCGCAGTTGCAAATGAGAACTTGTTCTCAACTAGCCCACCTGGTTAAATAAAGGTKAAATAAAAAAAACATGGTTAAAACTATTATTATAATAGCGTGGATGGTCAGTCCTTTCATCCCTAGCTTTGTCTATGAATTTYCTCCAGCCCCATCCCTTAGCTTTTTACTGAAACAGGGGCAGGGAAAATGCTTTGTTATTGTTTCAACTGCTGATTTTAAAGCTGCAAGCCAAAGTAAGTAAGAGGGTAGCTTTGCACGAGCCTTGGCTTGTGCGAGCCGGAACGGCTCATAGGAGCATGAGCCTGTTTCTCTAGTGTGAGGCAGTTTCTGTTGTGTGAGGCAGCTTGATGTATAAGTACATCCCTACCCCCAGCAAGTACAGGGCCTTACCTGGGCCCAATCTCCTTAATGCTGAGTGCCAAGTAGAGACGCATCTGGTCCTATTTTTACAGTCTTTGGTATGACTCGGCCAGTGATCGAACTGTCCAACCTTCAAATCTCAGGGAGGACACTAACCTYGAAGGCACAGAGTTGGTTATGAAAGCCATAGGTATTACCATATTGGGTAACACTTTACTTGACATCAACTGCCATAACACGTTATGACACGGTCATAACTATGTCACAATATGTCACAACAGCTGACATAACTTGTCATACATAAGAATGTCAAATCTCCAATTTATTCAAATGAGTTTTTTTCTCTGCCATGAAGTTTCCTTTCGTTTTCCTTTTGAAAATGTGTTTCTTAAAGCCTTTGTTGTTGGAATTAATTCTTTACAGTCATGGTTTTTTTCATCATATTTTAAATAACTTGTAGAAAATACATTTTATGACATTGTCATGAAGCATTATGCCCAACCTGTGTAACTTGACTTGGACTAAGAAAATACACTTTATGACACTGTCAAGAAGCATTATAACCATCATAATCATATAAGCCAGATAGGCCTATCACGTACATGCCCTTATATCAGTCATCTGCTCCTGGAATCTGCTTCTGCATTCATCCCAGTTATCAGCAACAGAGCATTGGGGTAGGTACATGTCTGACGTCAATGTGTGCGTAATTACAATGATAATCTAGTATGGTCAATTTCCAGTAATTGACCATATAAGTAAAAATACTACTATAATACTAAAGTACTACTTAAGTAGTTTTTGGGGGTATCTGTACTTTACTATTTCTATTTTTGACAACTTTTACTTTTACTTCACTACATTACTAAATAAAATGTACTTTTTACTCCATACATTTTCCCTGACACCCAACAGTACTTGTTACATTTTGAATGCATAGCAGGACAGGAAAGTGGTCCAATTCACACTATCAAGAGAACATCCCTGGACATCTCTACTGCCTCTGATCTGGCGGACTCACTAAACACAAATGCTTTGTTTGTAAATTATGCCTGAGTGTTGGAGTGTGTCCCTGGCTATCCAAAAAAATAAAAACAACACACATTGTGCGGTCTGGTTTGCTTAATATAAGGAATTAGAAATTATTTAGACTTTTACTTTTGATACTTAAGTATATTTTAGCAATTACTTTTACTTATGACACTTAAGTATATTTTAAAACCAAATACTTTTAGACTTTTACTCGAGGTATTTTACTGGGTGACTTTCACTTTTACTTGAGTCATTTTCTATTAAGGTATCGTAACTTTTATTCAAGTATGACAATTGGGTACATTTTCCACCTCTGTCGATTTCTAAAAATATATATATATAACATAAACATACTGTTGACACCAGTGGCGAATTTAGGCATAGGCGACATGGGCAGCCGCCTAGGGCGGCATCTTGCCAGGGACATAATAATATTACGAATGTAGACATTTGCGCGATCGGTTTTCTATCGCTCATTTGCACGTCACGTCAATGATATCATGATATCAACCGTGTAGGACTGTGGGTCAATTAACCWTGTCGGAGTGGGYGCCCTRATTCTAGTTTGTGAGCTAGGCAGSCTACTGCCTGGGAAGGTCTCCCACTCAGAAGTAAGAGATGGGGAGGGGGGCGGGGGTAGGTTGACCTCAGGTCTCCCCATTGGAAGCCCGAGCTAAGGGTAGCGGGAGAATCTATCAAATAGCGTACCTCTAACTTTGTACAGTTCGCCCTGGGAGCCATACAAGCTAGAACCGCCACTGGTTGACACATAGCCTATGGTGTCATGGATTTTCTTGTGTTACCTTGTGTGGTAGGTTTTGTGGGTTTTGACACTCTTATGTAGGTGTCATAACCAGCCATAAAATGACTACTGTGGTAGGTTCTGTGGGGTTTTACACTCTTATGTAAGTGTCATAACCTGCCATAAAATAACGCAGTATATGTCACCACAGGTCTATGCATCATCACAGTGTTATGACCATATTATGACAGGTTATGACACGTTACGTAAGCCGTTATGACATACACTACATGATCTAAATGATGTGGACACCTGCTCGTCAAACGTATAGACAGAAGCATGCTACATGGCAGACCAATCCGAATTCATCTCTTGGCAAGTCCAGCGAATCCATTATCTCAGCCAATCATGGCTAACGGGAAGGTTCCTGTTTTTTCCCGTGGCTTAACTAACTAGGCTCGTAATTTAACAATTGAACTCATATTTACAGATGGCATGCATGTTTGTTCTTAAGGCACATGAAAGTTAACATGTTCCAGAAGGCATTTCTGCCCAAAACAGATTTTTATAATTCGGGTCACATATTGACAAAGTTGAAGTGAAGACGGGGAGAGGTATCTCTGTTATAATGAGATGTTCTGCATTTTTTACACAAAGATCAACAGTACTAGTTGTTCAGGCTCTGATCTTGTCCCATCTTGATTACTTTCCAGTAATATGGTCAAGTGCAGCAAAGAAAGACGTAGCAAAGTTGCAGCCGGCTCAAAACAAAGCAGCACGCCCCGCCCTTAACTGCACACATAGAATTAACATCAACAGGCATGGTAATCTTTCATGGCTGTGGGTTGAGAAGAAATTGACTACTTCTCCGCTAGTCTTTTTAAGAAACATTTGTGTGTTGAAAATGCCTAACTACTTGTATAATCTATTTGCATACACTTCAAACAGACATACCCCACCAGACATGCCACTATGGGTTTCTTCACAGTACCCAAACCAAAAACAGATTCAATGAGTCGCTCAGTTATGTATAGAGTCATGTCATCATGGAATGCTCTGCCACCAGAGGTTACTCAGGCAAAAAGAAAGTTTAGCTTTAAACATCTTTCTAAACATCTAATTGTAATTGTGTATCAGAATATAAATACAAATAGTGTGTAAATAGTATTTTTGCTGTCTCTTGGGGAAAAAAACATCACCAAATTCACTGAGAATACATTACATAGGATAAAGGAACAATACTCCGAGCTGCAGCTCCATACTACTTGTCAGACATAGAGAACTGACACTGTACTGGTTGTTGGGGTAGGATTGGCGTGGGGGGTCCATGGGGGGCTTTTGACAATTTCTTTGGATTCCTCATGTCTTACTCATTGTTCGATTTAAAAAAAAATATTTCAACAAAATAATGTTGCAGGAATGCTAATCTCATCTGTTTCTAACTACAGAAATGGTTTCAGAGCAATCTGAGATGGTGGGTGTCATGGCTTTCTGAAATGACATGAAACGACCTTTGAGATGACTTCGCCGTGGGCTTTGAACCGGGCACTCAGCTCACGCCCAGGAGGCAGCCCGGTTTCAAAACTAATACAATCACTTTTCACCTGGTACAATCTCCGTCCACCCAGGCCAGCTTAATCGAATCCACTCATTGTAATATCGCTGTAGCCCTCAGCTACAGGAATAGGYGTATAGGTGGTTGAGAGAGCACATGAGGTCGTACGTCCCAATTCTCCACCCTTCTCTTATGGTGTGCACTTGCAAACTCCTCATCATTTTAAGTATGCAAGTGTACACTTTSGGAGAAGGGAGGAGAATCACGACGCAACTCAACAAAATCTCAATTGAATCCATTTGAATTGATGGACAGGTCTAACCCACTTAAAAATTGGTAACGTAAACGAGCAATGGGGAAACTGAACAGAGTGGTGAGGAGGACGAACTTCTTAGAATCTTTTTGTCCAGCAGTAATTTAGMCATTCATTGTAATCATTGTAGAGTTGCTATTTCCTCGTGTCAATTAACTCATGACATTCCCGGATTACTCATTATATGAATAAAGTTCGATTAAATCCAAAAATATGATAGTCAGTTTAAAAAAGGTTAATGGTACAAGACTGTGTACATATCTGGCTGGGTTGGCAAAATCCCTACATATCCCATCGAGCCAAGCGGGGAGAGGCTACCCTTTTTCACAATTTCAAGACCAGTCTGAAACGTCCAGCTAACCCTACACCAATGACGCMGGTGGATCTCAAAACTGAACTTGGATCCCGTTTTAGGTAGCAATGATATTCTTTGCCAACGTCGTATTACGACAGATACAGTATATCGAACCAGTCATGACTATTCAATAAAACCATAAATMATTTTTATGTTTCTTTCCAGTGAATTTCTTAGTTACATATTTGTATAACTAGCAAATACATTTTGAAGTTGAGAGTGTAGTGAAGTTATGAAGTTTGGCAATGAGGACCAAAATTAGCATACTATAAGCTAGCAAGTTAGTTTAGCCAGAGAAAATCTGCATGGGTGCACMTGCTCACGAGGCTAATTCAGGAAACAGAYTGTCATTTTTATGCMCTGATATCAGGAGTGAAAAGTTTAATAAAAAAATTCAGAGACTGAAACGAATAAATCAGATGACTTACATTTAAGGAAAGGGGATCAATATAACTGTCAATAGAAATCAGCTATATATGAATTAGGGCGGTGCTTCAAATGTTGCTTGATATATAGTTTCCATGAAGTCTATCCCAATTAGCAACACTGTGATAGGTATTATTTAAAATGCTCTGGAGAATTGGTTAAAATTGAAAAATGTGATGTATATACTGTGTGCGCAATTTTTCATTTCATGTTTGTGGTACAGATGAAAAATGAATTGACAAAAACAAATATTCCATACTCTGTGTGGTTTAAGATGTCAAAATTCAAATGTGATCAATAAAATTTGATTAAATCAATCGCAATGCTTCATTTTGCTGTAGAGTGGTGAGGAGGAGGGACTCCGGTTTCCGGAAACGATCACCAATCATTTTTCTGTATTCAGGGTTCACTCAAACATAGTTTTAATCTTGGTTTTACTATTGACAGTTACAGCTGTGTAACGGCAGTCGTAATCCTCCTCGCCCACACAGAAGGCGAGACGGATCGAGCAATACGCAGAGTGGCTAGTTTCCATAGTGATTTAATAATTAACAAAAACAATATGCGATACAAATAACTACACGTGACAGTCCTTGTGTGGCAGAACACTGACACAAAGAACAACACCCCACAAACACACGTGAACCCGGCTGCCTTAGTATGATTCTCAATCAGGGACAACGATTGACAGTGCCTCTGATTGAGAATCATACCAGCCGAACACAAAACCCCCAACATAGAAAATCACACATAGACAGCCCACCCCAACTCACGCCCTGACCAACTAAATAATACAAGAAAAAAGGAAAAACAGGTCGAGGAACGTGACCCAAGC
>NC_036839.1:7126434-7128840 GCF_002910315.2 Salvelinus sp. IW2-2015 | reverse complement strand
TTCATTTTCCTGTATTCAGGTTCACTCAAACATAGTTTTAATCTTGGTTTTACTATGACAGTTACAGCTGTGTAACGGCAGTCGTAATCCTCCTCCTCGGACGAGGAGAGGCGAGACGGATCGACCAATACGCAGAGTGGCTAGTTTCCATAGTGATTTAATAATTAACAAAAACAATATGCGATACAAATAACTACCGTGACAGTCCTGTGTGCAGAACACTGACACAAGAACAAACACCCCACAAACACACGTGAAACCCCGGCTGCCTTAGTATGATTCTCAATCAGGGACAACGTAACAGCTGCCTCTGATTGAGAATCATACCAGCCGAACACCAAAACCCCAACATAGAAAATCACACATAGACAGCCCACCCCAACTCACGCCCTACCAACTAAATAAATACAAGAAAAAGGAAAAACAGGTCAGAACGTGACAAGCTGATTTCTATTGACAGTTATATTGATCCCCTTTCCTTAAATGTAAGTCATCTGATTTATTCGTTTCAGTCTCTGAATTTTTTATTAAACCTTTCACTCCTGATATCAGGGCATAAAATGACAGGTCTGTTTCCTGAATAGCCTCGTGAGCAGTGTACTCGCTGAGAACTTCGCCGGACAGGCCTAAGAATTCAGTGCTAGACAGCCCCAGTGGGACGCAGGCCGGCGAAAAAATACGGCAATCCTCACGACCACGCGCCATGTTTTCTCTGGCTAAACTAATTGCTAGCGTTTATAGTATGCTAATTTTGGTCCTCATTGCCAAACTTCATAACTTCACTACACTCTCAACTTCAAAATTATTTGCTAGTATATACAAATATGTAAACTAAGAAATTCACTGGAAAGAAACATAAAATGATTTATGGTTTAATTGATAGTCATGACTGGTTCGATATACTGTATCTGTCGTAATACGACGTGCTGGCACATAGAGATATAATTGCTACCTAAAAATTGGTGAAGTCGTTTCCGGAAACCGGAGTCCCTCCTCCTCACCACTCTACAGCAAAATGAAGCATTGCGATTGATTTATCAAATTTTATTGATCATTTGAATTTTGACAGTCTTAAACCACACAGAGTATGGAGATATTTGTTTTTGTCAATTCATTCATGCTATCACAACATGGAAATGAAATGGCAAACAGAATAAATAATTTGTCATTTAACCATTTACATTACATTTTTAAATATGTCAGTGTTGTATTGGATAGTACCATGGAAATTATATATCAAGCACACTTTGCTATTTCTTTTTCAAATTGGCAGGCATAATTTAAATTCAAATTATATTTATTTTTTTACAAAACATACATTTCTTCGGTGAGGTGTTTAACCTAAACTCAATCCAAATAACTTCACAGATCTTCATTGTAAAGGGTTTAAACACTGTTTCACATACTTATTCAATGAACCATAAACAATTAATGAACATGCACCCGTGGAACGGTCRTTAAGACACTAACAGCTTACAGACGGTAGGCAATTAAGKTCACAGTTATGAAAATTTAGGACACTAAAGAGGCCTTTCTACTGACTCTGAAAAACACCAAAAGAAAGATGCCCAGGGTCCCTGCTCATCTGCGTGAACGTGCCTTAGGCACGCTGCAAGGAGGCATGAGGACTGCAGATGTGGCCAGGGCAATAAATTGCAATGTCCGTACTATGAGATGCCTAAGACAGCGCTACAGGGAGACAGGATGGACAGCTGATTGCCCTCGCAGTGGCAGACCACGTGTAACAACACCTGCACAGGATCAGTACATCCAAACATTACACATGCGGGACAGGTACAGGATGGCAACAACAACTGCCCGAGTTACACCAGGAACGCACAATCCCTCCATCAGTGCTCAGACTRTCCRCAATAGGCTGAGARAGSCTGGACTGAGGGCTTGTAAGCCTGTTGTAAGGCAGGTCCTCACAATAAATCACCGGCAACAACGTCGCCTATGGGCACAAACCCACCATTCCTGGACCAGACAGGACTGGCAAAAAGTGCTCTTCACAGATGAGTCGCGGTTTTGTCTCACCAGGGGTGATGGTCGGATTCGCGTTAATCGTCGAAGGAATGAGCGTTACACAGAGGCCTGTACTCTGGAGTGGGATCGATTTGGAGGTGGAGGGTCCGTCATGGTCTGGGTCAAGCATCATCGTGACTGAGCTTGGTTGTCATTGCAGGCAGATCTCAACGCTGTGCTTACAGGGAAACTTGCCTGCCCTCCCTCTCATGTGGTACCCCGTCTGAGGCTCATACTGACATGACCTGCCCAGCAGTGACAATGCTACGCAGCCATACTGTCTCGTCTGGTGCGTGAATTTCTCGCAAGACAGGAATGTCAGTGTGCTCTGCCAAATGGCAGCGAAAGCCGATTCTCAGCCCCATGTGACACGTCTGGGAC
>NC_036839.1:7119163-7120643 GCF_002910315.2 Salvelinus sp. IW2-2015 | reverse complement strand
GGACACATTATTCCATTTATGTTAGTCACATGTCTGTGGAACTTGTTCAGTTTATGTCTCAGTTGTTGACTCTTGTTATGTTCATACAAATATTTACACATGTTAAGTTTGCTGAAAATAAACGCAGTTGACAGTGAGAGAACGTTTCTTTTTTTGGCTGAGTTTATATCCCAGAGGACCTAAATTGTAATTGGTCTGTGTAATCATCCACACATTTTGGAAGTTAATATTCGGTCATGCCACAAATGGTAGAACTTAGATAAACCATTCAGCAGATTTACTTAAGTAAATGATGTGAGGATGAATGCATTAGGAGAARCAGATGGGACTTAAGCCAGCTAACAGACAGAGAATTTAATTCAAACCCCTTCGGTTTTTGCACAGGGATGTGCTATTGAACGGCTTAGCTTTGAATTTCCCGTTTTGTGAAATATTTACTGTTCGTGACGCAGAATCAAAGGTCAAATGTCAAAAATAATTMTCTGGTGATGCAGTTTCTGCTAACAACAAAGTCTCTCTCAGTAACCCATTCATGCCCTACATCTAAAGGCATGCAGCTCGTAACTAAATATTAAAACTTCCCCAGTGTCCTCTACTGTAGCATACCTCTCTTGCATCCGATCTTCATACTGCGTAACCATCCAGGGCTGGCACAGATATTGTGTAGTTTGAATCCTCCCTCTCTCAAAATCACATCACATGCACTGGCAGGATACAGAATAGAAAGGAGCCATTTGTCATTTCCCGAAGACAACTCCATCCTTTTTGTATTATTCTATTTTGTTCAGTGACGGATAGATTAGAATAAKCCTTCAAGAGGCACAGATGGTGCTTTCTGAACACCTGTAAATAGTGATTGTGCTGACATTGACGGTTTCCCAGAATACTGTCCCTTTGTGCGATTGTGGAACTGGGCCGCTAGCTTCCATAGAAACTCATAATCGGAGGGGTTTCTTAATAAAAGAGGTGAGGGAGCTGAGAGAAGGAAAAAAACAGTTTTCCTTGGTTTTGTCTATATTTTGGGCACTTATACTGAAAAGTGKGACTTGTATCATGGTGGGGAGAGGGAGGTTCATCACTATGTTCTGCTGGGAAAACGGGTGGACAGGTGTTTGAGTCCGCTGCTTGGGAATCTGGACTTTGCTGAATCAGTTTTGATCAGCGGTATGTTCAGCCAGTGATCTTGATCTGGTCTGAAGAGGTTTGTTCCCGGCGTGGCACTCGTGCAGCTTACTCACTGCAGGCTGGTTCTTACAGGCCAGGGCTGGCCCATACTCATCTAACTGTTTATCTCACTCTTCTTCACACACACTTGGTTTCACCTTCCAGCAAACAATATTGATCCAGTTYATTTAACAACATGAACAGCTCTGTCTCCGCCTCACATACAGTGGGGCAAAAAAGTATTTAGTCAGCCACCAATTGTGCAAGTTCTCCCACTTAAAAAAGATGAGAGAGGCCTGTAATTTTCATCATAGGT